>NC_092678.1:627921-1231921 GCF_964355755.1 Antedon mediterranea
ATAGAATCGCCTGATTATTATTACTCTGTACCATGAAAACAACAAGTACTACATAGAATCGGCTGATTATTATTACTCTGTACCATGAAAACAACAAGTACTACATAGAATCGGCTGATTATTATTACTCTGTACCATGAAAACAACAAGTACTACATAGAATCGGCTGATTATTATTACTCTGTACCATGAAAACAACAAGTACTACATAGAATCGCCTGATTATTATTACTCTGTACCATGAAAACAACAAGTACTACATAGAATCGCCTGATTATTATTACTCTGTACCATGAAAACAACAAGTAATAATATAATGATATTTCTACATTAATCTTGAATTAGTGCTTAATAACTTTTATTGACCTAGGTCACAGCTTCTGTAAACCCGCAGTATTTATGATCTTGAATGATAAAAGATTGAGACAATTACCTCCAATAATCTCTTTTTCCATTCGGGTTGATCTAAATAGTCACTATCAGCTGTCTCATTGCCTGAAAAATATAAAAAACTAATAACATTTAAAGGCCTACTAATCACAACTGTATGGAAGACCATGAGGGTCACTGGTAAATTCATTTAAGGGCCGTTATCTGGCGGCCGCCATTGAGTCCTACCTAACCATAGTCTATAACGTGTGTATAACGTGTGTATAACGTGTGTATAACGTGTGAATTATACAAAATAGGATACATCTATTTGAGTGCTAAGTAGATTTTATTGATATATGCCTATATTGATATATGCATAATTTATACTATACTGGTAGGCCTGGGTCTGGTAGGACTTGGCAATGACTAGCTGGCGGCCCGGACAAAATGACAGCCGCGATTGGAGGCCGCAGATATAATTTAAGCGGCGGCCGCCAGAAATATTGTTGGAGACCGCAGATTATCTGGCGGCCGCCATAATTATGATAATGAGAACAGCTTCCGTATTTAGAGAACTTTTGTCGTATGGGGAAGAAAGGTAGACAAAGAAGACGGTAATTCTACAGGTTAATGCTTATACACGGTTATCAGTTTAACGTTCCGAGCTGGATGGACGATATCGTTATCAGGACTGTGGACGAGTTAATGTTCTGGGCTTGATGGAAGATATCGTTATCAGGACTGTGGACGAGTTAATGTTCTGGGCTTGATGGAAGATATCGTTATCAGGATAGTATTTGGACGAGTTAATGTTCCGAGCTGGATGGACGATATCGTTATCAGGACTGTACATGGACGAGTTAACGTTCCGAGCTGATGGACGATACTCACGATATTCCGGTACGGGACATTCTCCGTGCATATTGCAGATAGCCAGAGCCGGTACAATATAGGAAAAAGCACCGCCTTGTGCAATTGGTAACCTATAAAACACATTTTAAAAAGTAAGAATTAGAATACTAAAATGCATTTATTTACTCTCCTTTAATTAACACAATGAACAATATGAATTAATATACAATGTTTTCTTTTTATTATGGTATTACATTAGACAATCCTTGGACACAATTTTAATTAGAATATATCTTCTTTTTCGTATTAGGAGCCAACTTCAGATGTGAAGACACTGCTCCTCCAACTCTGTGTTGCTAGCTCTACAGTATTTATTATTAATATTAGACTATTTCAACAATGTCTCTTTATAAAGGATTCGTAAAAAGATGAACTTTTGTACGCGCACTCACAAATGTTGATATTAAATACACACATACAATGTTTGCGCGCGCGTGCATCCTCAATATTTGCGCGCGCGAGAATCAATATCTATGATGATGAAACCACTGTGTTGATACATAGTTCAATTTACCTTACACCAAGTCCAGTTTGAATAATGGTCGACAAGCCAGACACGAATAACACAGTGCTGATTAGGTAGCATTGAGCTAATAGATTGTCTTCAATGCACAATGAAGGTGCGAAAATGAACGGGATCACCATACAACCACTAAATAACATCAAGAAGTGCTATAATATAAAAGACACGATTGTGTGTTTTAAGCTTGGTTATTTACCTGGTCCGTGCTGTATTTTTTTTTTCATAACGTCTTAGATTTTAATTAATTAATTTATTTTGTTTTCGTTATTTATATTATATTTATTATATTCTGACAATCCTGGCTTTTTCTTTCATTTTGTATTTGTATGTATTCTGTTGTAATTGTAAAGCTTGGTTCCCACTAGCGACGCAACACAAGGACGTAACGCAACGCAAGTGAATTGACCAATCACAAGCGATGGCTTATTCGCTTGTGATTGCTAACTGTCTATAAGTTCGCTTGTCATTGGTTAAAACGCTTGCGTTGCGTTTACGTACTTGCGTTACGTTCTAGTGGGAACCAAGCTTAACCAATAGATACGCAACGCAAGGACGTTAACCAATCACAGGCGATAGATTATTCCAACTGTCAATGATCAACACGCTTGCGTTGCGCTTACGTCCTTGCGTTGCGTCCTATTGGGAACCAAGGTTTACGCTGCGTTACGTCCATGTGTTGCGTCCTATTGGGAACCAAGGTTTACGTTGCGTTACATCCATGTGTTGCGGCTCTAGTGGGAACAAATCACTATTGGCCATTCAGATCAGCGAAGCTGTTTCTTGAATGAAGTTTATTTTGCACACTTTGAGCATGCACGCAACGAAATGACGTAAGCGCAATGCAAGTAATCACAATGCGATGGATCGCCGCCGCCCTTGTGATTGGTCACCTCGCTTGCCGGCCACAGAAACCTCTTAAGAGAACAGAAAATAAAGTAATTTTTCAAAATAAATTATAAAACAGACAGTGGGAATACGTCCTATACGATATAAAAAGTTACACACTTAAAACGGTATATAGCCGGCCTACAATTATTTTAAAAATGAACATTACATTACCTGAAAAGCAAGTCCAAAAGTAGTCGGCCATGCCGGACGGTCATTTAATCCGTAAATGATATCAATAGGTTTTGTTGATAGGGGGGATGTATTATTAGTGGTACTACTTGCAATACTACTTTCTATATCCTCCATCTGTAAGGAACCCATTTCAACGTGTTGCCGATAGATACAATCCGAATCGACAGTGAACCAGTAAGTACAGTCAATGTGTATATACAAGCACGTCATTACACAATTTGGTATTTATACCCAGTATACATTTTCTATGACCGTCATTATAAACGCTCTTTTGGCAGCTGAATACACTTTTTTGCGGGTATTAGTAGTAGGCCTATACGGTACACGCTTATGACTCGAATTCAAAGATCCAGGTGATTAAATTAAAAAAAAACTTTTATCTAATTTCATATAAGGGCAAATTTAATTGATTGTGAAACATGATTACAACATCATTTTGTATAAATGCGTCAAAACATTGATGAAAAGGAACAACTTTTGTACGCGCGCGTCAATGGCGAAATGAACGCGCTATCTCACAGACGTGCCCGTGAACCTATAACCATGAACCTATAAATTAAAATTTGTTTTCTCCACGGATCTACGTACAGGGACAAAAGATAAAGTTAAAGTACCTGAAAGGCGAGAATTAAGGTGGTCGGCCATGACAGTGTGTCGTTCAACTTATACATGACGTCACTGGTTGCACTCTCAGTACCCTTATCTTCAGTATCCAGCATCTCCAATTCAACTCGTCGTGTCGCCATTGTTTAAAATGTACCTACAAACCAAGCAATTTGAATCGGCGTTGTACACCTAGATAAATTACACCTACAGAACGTATTAAATACTACATCTAGATATGAACTATACCTACAGAACTATCTATTAATTTCATGATTATTAAATACAATATTTGATAAAACTAAAAGAATATCACACACTTTTAAAATCAATATGAACAAAAACACGCCTTTAATTTAATGTATATCAACTTAGGCCTACCTGTAACAAACTATAGGCAGTACTTAAGCCTACTTATCAACCACAAATCGATGTGTACAGTGGCGTAACAGGCGGGGGGGGGGGGGGGGGGCAGGGGGGGCGGAATACCCCCCTGGCGGATTTTACCGGGTTGAGAAGCGTTCGATCGGGCTGGGTAACAAGTAAAAAAAATAAAATAAAATACAAAGAAGGGATAGAAGAAAGAAAATATAAGATAAGAATAAAATATACGATATATGATATGGCTTCAAATGAGTCACAGTACAGTATGATATTCAAGTAAGATGATATGAAATACACAAAATCCTGACTGACAACTCGTGGTGGGAAGACGCACTGCTTATCAGTACATTAACATGCGGTCAGTTGACTGTGGTTTTTGGCGTCTTTTACCTAAGCCGCCATCGCGGGCATCTCATACACAATTGTGACGCTGTGCGTGTGAGGCCACCTTAAAAAAATACACTCCTACTAATCGTATGTAACGCGCTAGCGATCAGCAAAATGAACGTACTTTCGTGGCTGGCTGTCACTCCAATACTCAATCTTTCACAGGCATACTAACACAACACTACGATTGTTTACTACAGGTCTAGTCAAGCCTTAATAAATTTAATTAATATAAATCGACATAAGAATATAAAGTATATTATTTTTAACTAAAATATAAAAACCTAACACTAAATTTACAAGATAAATTCTATTTGATAACTGCTGAATATCGTGGCACAGAGCATAGTTGTTTGCTTGACATAAAAGGGTATTCCCCTACACAGGTCTCTGCGTGCGTGTGACAAGCCAGCTGCTTGATAGTATAGAGAGAAAGGATGCAGCTCACGCAAGTGCAAGATGCAATGGTTGAGTGAATTCAGGGATCACCTTAATTCCATGGTTTGTTACCTAAACACCACATGATGGTGAATATGCCTGTTAAAGTCTCAATGATACGATCCCTTAATGTACCATGTTGTTGTTAGGAGGCTTAAAGGGAGGAGGGATCTAGCCTAGTTTCGGTCGGCAAGAGAATGCCTTCCTCTGACAATTTAAGGTCGGCAATAAGGTCGGCAATTGAAATTCGTGGGCTGGACATTTCACCAAATTATATAGTTCATAAACAAAAGAGTTTAGCCGGAAATGCGATTTGCGGCCATACATACCCCTATAGAGAAAAAAAAATTCGAGGGTATGGTTCCACTAAACAATTTAACGATCCACCCCGCCGTCAAACCTGGTTACGGCCCTGTTTCAGTCTTCTAACCGGAAAAATTACTACCTTTGCCAGGTGCGGATCCAATGCTAGATTGGGTTTTCACATGTTCAAATGTTATGTCACCTGAGTTTTTAACGGTGGAAAATGTACGATCATTTTGCTGATTGCTGTGCAATAAATGGGAGTGTTATTTCCAGGCCAACTACTACTAGTTAGGCGCCATTTATCATGAATTTTATGTGCGAGAGTACCATTTCCGAAGATCTAGGGGTGTCATTTACCAAAATTCGCTTCGCCACAGCCCCCACCATGGGGGGGCTGTGGCTCAAGTACTTGGTGTCTGGAAGGATTTTCCCCTCTTTGCCCCCCCTGACAAGACCCCCTTGTTACGCGGCTGGATGTGTAACTTACTTACTTAAGTCTCCACTACAAAGTTAGGTGTAACTTAAGTCTCCACTACAAAGTTAGGTGTAACTTAAGTCTCCACTACAAACTTAGGTGTAACTTAAGTCTCCACTACAAACTTAGGTGTAACTTACGCCTCAACTACAAACTTAGGTGTAACTTACGCCTCAACTACAAACTTAGGTGTAACTTACGCCTCAACTATAAACTTAGGTGTAACTTACGTCTCAACTACAAACTTAGTGTAACTTACGTCTCAACTACAAACTTAGGTGTAACTTACGTCTCAACTACAAACTTAGTGTAACTTACGCCTCAACTACAAACTTAGTGTAACTTACGTCTCAACTGCAACTTCTTAAGCCTACCTTTTTTACCAACAAACTTTTTTATTGGTGGTCAATGCTGGAGTCAAATCATAAATATCGATTTTTAGAGATCGTAAAAGAAAGCTGGATTAAATTGAATATAATAAGACATTATTCGCAAGGCAATTAATTGGCTTACTTACAGCATATAAAGTACACATGCTTAATATCAAGGCGAAGATTGCCTTGATATAAGTGACATCAAAACACTTGACATAGGATTCAAAGATTTAGTATCAGGATAAAATCAAGAATTATAGCATTTTCTTTCCCCATGAGGTCCACTTAAACCTCTGTTTATTTATCACCTATACAGCTAATAGTGGATTTGTGTATAGTTGTTGGATTAACACCTATGAACAGAGGGTGGTCACTAAATTAGAAATCAGTGGTCCACTTCAACTTCTGTTTATTTATCACCTATACAGCTAATAGTGGATTTGTGTATAGTTGTTGGATTAACACCTATGAACAGAGGGTGGTCACTAAATTAGAAATCAGTGGTCCACTTCAACCTCTATTTATTTATCACCTATACATCTCACTGGTTGATTCTATCCTCTGTTGTGAAGTACCACGGGTTAAGATCAGAGGGTGGTCTACACTTTAAAAGCAGTGGAATGCGAATCTACAGAATAAAGGTTTGACTTTGTATGTGTAGAATAAGTATTGTAAATATAGTGACTGGATCTTTTTTATTAGTAAAGTTTTGTTTGGATTTTTGTAAAAAATGTAAAATATGTTGATATAAAGTTTGCAGAACACTACGTAAGTTGTTCTGAAAAGAACTGTTGAATTTCTTGTCGTTTCAACCAAAAAATTCTGTTTATTATACTTAATTGTAAAAGAAGTTAAAACTAAAAAAAAAGAAAATGCTTTCCATTACCCTCATATTGCATTTGAAGTTGGTGATAGTAATTTATGCTTCTTCTTATTTTGGCACAAAAAGCGAATAAACGGAATATAAAAAAAGAAGTGTGAAAGGCTAAAAGCACATCTTAAACACACTTCAAAAAACTAAACTAAATATGAGCAGAATATGTCTATCATAGACCATTTACATCTTATGTTAATGGCTAAATTATCAAAATACACACTGTGAAACACGCACTGTGAAACACGCACTGTGAAACACGCACTGTGAAACACGCACTGTGAAACACGCACTGTGAAACACGCACTGTGAAACACGCACTGTGAAACACGCACTGTGAAACACGCACTGTGAAACACGCACTGTGAAACCACGCACTGTGAAACACGCACTGTGAAACACGCACTGTGAAACACGCACTGTGAAACACACTCATGCTTTGTCTGAGACATAAGTGAGAGTTCGATCAAACCTAAAAAAATAATTTGTTTTGTAGTTTTTCAAGATTTTTTCAATTTTTAAATAAAACATGATTTAGACAAATTTATGATTATTGAAATAAAATCCTTGAACTCCCTCATAATTGTAATTAATTTGCAAGATTATCTTGCGATATTTTGAAAGCATTTTCTAATAAATCTTGATTGTCAACATAGTGAGGCATTGTTACTATCAATTTATCATTTGTCTTCATTGCTCGGCGAATTGTGTCCATAGCGTTCTGATTTCCTGTCCAGCTTCTTCTTGCAACCTAATTCAAAAAGATTTACAAAAATACATTTTATAGCAAAAAAATCCATAAAATAAAATTCACAAAGCTAAAATTCACAAAGTAAAAACTCACAAAAATAAAATTCTCAAAAATAATAATTCACAAAAATAAACATTCTCAAAAATAATATTCATAAAATATTATTCATATAGTGACAGTATTAAATTCATAAATAGAAGTGAATCATTGGGCTTTCTTTCAACATCAATCGGTGAAGTAACTCACAAATTACAAATTAATTCAACAATTTGGTTAATGTATGTGCCATTCAATATTAATTCTATTGCATTATAATGGTTCTATTACACAGCAGGTTTTAACATACCCCATTAGAAACATCCCATGCCAGCATCATCTGAGCTCTGTTTGTAGCTTTCTCACTACCATCCAGCAAAAGACCAAAGCCGCCATTTATTACCTCACCCCAACCCACACCACCACCATTGTGCAATGCTACCCATGTCGCCCCTCGGAACGAATCACCTATACAGTTCTGAACTGCCATATCTAAACAAAACGATGAAAAGAAGAACACCAGTAGATGGTGCCAATTTCACCCCCAAAACTGGCGCTGGTCCACGACATCTCCTTTTTAAACATTTAACATGCATAATTTCTATTTCTACTTTTGAGATATACTGTAGCTCCCAAGTTTTCTCGATAATCGTGGGAGCTCTAAACATTTTTATTCATCTTTCTCCTGCAAAATGTTTTGGATACAAAAAAAAATCTTGAAAGTGTGATGTGGCCAAATATGGTAGTGATGTGGTCATTGTATATAGTAGTGATATGACATCATCATGTCCATATAATAATGGTCACATAAAGTTTAATAGTGTAGACAGACAGAGCTTTAATCATACCTGCACAATAAGCAGATCCATCATATATGTTAGAAGTCTCCCTAAATGGACTGTCAGTTCCACTCACATCGTGGTGATCACGACTAAGTATAACCGGTGCTTTCAATCGGCCAATGCTTACGGCATGGTTAAAAGCTGTCGCTATGGCAACACGACCTTCCTGATCAGAATACAAAATACGTGCTTGGGAGCCAACCACCTGCACAAACAATTGATCATTTTAAAACCAATCAGAGATAAAAAAAAACTACCCTACATCATAAAAAACATCTCATATTCATAAAATGTTATTGATATATTATGACAACTCTTTAGAAAACAATTATACTTTAGATAATTATTAAAAAGCTTCTTGAGGTAGTTTTCTCGAATGATTTTAAAATCAAAATGGTACTGGGTATGATCAAAGAACTTATAACACAAGAATCTCCTGTTCGTCCGAAGCGCGTAACAATTTCGAAAGGCATTGTGGGATAGAATAGAGCTATGGGTGGCGCCATTGTGAGCCATGGAGTAGGGCGCCCGCATCAAATTAGAAAGTCAAAATCATAGAGGGGTTCTGCTAATGCTCTAGGGGGTATAGAGTAATTGACTGAGGAGTAGGGCGCCCACATCAAATTAGAAAGTCAAAATCATAGAGGGGATCTGCTAATACTCTAGGGGGGTAGAGTAATTGACTTCCTAGTTTGGAGGGGGCGCTGCTCCATGCTGTGAAATGGCGTCGCCCAGTTTGACCTTTTAACCCTGTACTTCCGATACTGTGTTTTGAATGCAAATTGAAGAACAGGAGATTCTTGTGTTATAAGTTCTTTGGTATGATCAACTAGGCATCCATTCATAGAACTACTGCTGTAGCAGCCTATCTGTACAGCGGCTATAGAATGGACCCAAAACATGACTTACCACGACTTTTAGTTAATAGAAGATTGAAAAAATTTAGTATGAAGAGTTGTACATGGATGTTGTACATGGATGTTGTACATGGATGTTTTATGAAATTATGTCAATAGTGTATATATACTAATAACTTAACAGTAAATTTAGCGTTTAAAAACTCACTAATTTATGTTTTCCGGCTTCCCTGTACTTCCGATACTGTGTTTTGAATGCAAATTGAAGAACAGGAAATTCTTGTGTTATAAGTTCTTTGGTATGATCAACTAGGCATCCATTCATAGAACTACTGATGTAGCAGCCTATCTGTACAGCGGCTATAGAATGGACCCGAAACATGACTTACCACAACTTTTAGTTGATAGAAGATTGAAAAAAATTTAGTATGAAGAGTTGTACATGGATGTTGTACATGGATGTTTTATGAAATTATGTCAATAGTGTATATATACTAATAACTTAACAGTAAATTTAGCATTTAAAAACTCACTAATTTATGTTTTCCGGCTTCCGTTATCCAGCGCACATTATCCTCATATTGTTGCTTTGTTTTTTCTGGCACTAAAGATACAAAAGATAAAGTTATACGAGATGTTATGAAATGATTTAGTCCTTAACACATAGGCGTATGATTTAGTCCTTAACACATGGGCCTATGATAGTCCTTAACACATGGGCCTATGATTTAGTCCTTAACATATGGGCCTATGATGCCAAATAGAATGATTTAGTCCTTAACACATAGGCGTATGATTTAGTCCTTAACACATGGGCCTATATTTAGTCCTTAACACATGGGCCTATATTTAGTCCTTAACACATGGGCCTATGATTTAGTCCTTAACACATAGACCTATGATTTAGTCCTTAACACATAGGCCTATGATTTAGTCCTTAACACATAGGCGTATGATTTAGTCCTTAACACATGGGCCTATGATTTAGTCCTTAACACATAGGCCTATGATTTAGTCCTTAACACATAGGCCTATGATTTAGTCCTTAACACATAGGCCTATGATTTAGTCCTTAACACATAGGCCTATGATTTAGTCCTTAACACATAGGCCTATATTTAGTCCTTAACACATGGGCCTATGATTTAGTCCTTAACACATGGGCCTATGATTTAGTCCTTAACACATGGGCCTATGATTTAGTCCTTAACACATAGGCCTATGATTTAGTCCCTAAAACATGGGCCTATGATTTAGTCCTTAACACATGGGCCTATGATTTAGTCCTTAACACATGGGCCTATGATTTAGTCCTTAACACATAGGCCTATGATTTAGTCCTTAACACATAGGCCTATTATTTAGTCCTTAACACATGGGCCTATGATTTAGTCCTTAACACATGGGCCTATGATTTAGTCCTTAACACATAGGCCTATGATTTAGTCCTTAACACATAGGCGTATGATTTAGTCCTTAACACATAGGCGTATGATTTAGTCCTTAACACGTAGGCCTATGATTTAGTCCTTAACACATAGGCCTATGATTTAGTCCTTAACACATGGGCCTATGATTTAGTCCTTAACACATGGGCCTATGATTTAGTCCTTAACACATGGGCCTATGATTTAGTCCTTAACACATGGGCCTATGATTTAGTCCTTAACACATGGGCCTATGATTTAGTCCTTAACACATAGGCCTATATTTAGTCCTTAACACATGGGCCTATGATTTAGTCCTTAACACATGGGCCTATGATTTAGTCCTTAACACATGGGCCTATGATTTAGTCCTTAACACATAGGCCTATATTTAGTCCTTAACACATAGGCGTATGATGCCAAATAGAAGGATTTAGTCCTTAACACATAGGCCTATGATTTAGTCCTTAACACATAGGCCTATGATTTAGTCCTTAACACTTAGGCCTATATTTAGTCCTTAACACATAGGCGTATGATTTAGTCCTTAACACGTAGGCCTTTTAAAAAGATCATGTGCAGGTCCACGATTCCATAAATGAATAGTTTAGATAAGAGAATGTTATGATTGATAGTATCAAAGGCTTTTGAAAGATCAATGAATGTTCCAATAGCAAAATGGTTTTTTTCAAATGCATCCACAATACTATTAGTAAGTTGTAGAAGATCCATTGAAGTATCATATTCCTTTTCGAAAGCCATATTGATGGTCAGAAAGAATATTGTGTTTTCAAATAAATTTGTATGTCCGATCATTAATGATGCGTTCAAACATTTTGGAGAAAATTGACAGAATGGAGATAGGACGATAATAATAATAACCTGGAGCTTTATTATTCTTGAAATATTTGACTGTGTTGAGTATTTCATTATCGTCAACAGGGATAAGAAATAGGGAATTGAGAGTAGGGTTCGGTAAGTAGTCTTTATAATTTGTTGCATGTGATGGTATTTGACTTGTAAGGGTAGGTCCAATCTTTCCAAAAAACTGATTGAAAGAATTTTATCAAGATGATTTGAGGTTTCGCCCATTGCCGCCTCAATGTCGAAGAGCCGACTTTCGATTTTATCAAACCGATATAAAAGTGGCGTGAGTTTGGACTCAATTACCTCTGATATTACGCATCCTAAGATATCCTTGATTTGCTTACTTTTAAAGGCAATAGCAATGCCATTGTTGATCATGGCTGCCAGCTCATCGCATTGTAGAATCTCGGTCTTCATGGCCTGTACCACTTGTGTGGAATGCCTTGTAGATTGCTTTGTTCCGTCCTTTGTTGTAGACATTACAGATCCGTAGAGCAAAACACCAGTGAACCGTAAAGCAATCACCGATAATATTCACAAAACTCGTTTAAAAGTTATAGGTAAACTTGACATCAATAATAAAATCACAGTTGAAGAGGAATTGCAACAGGTAAAAATATGAAGATATGAGACCTTTAGGAACGTGTATATGCTGATTTACGCCATCAACCTAGAAGCTCATAAAAACACGTCTACTCAGCACGGTAAATACAGTTATTGAGTGGTCAAGCAATTACGACAGCGGAACCTTAATAACATCGGCAACCGAAGTAAATAAACATTTGTGTAACGGCTATGACTCTCACTGGCTAAACCCATGGACTCCTGGAGCTTACAGGAGTCCAGATGGAAAAAAACAGGCATTATATTGAAAAAGGCTAAAAACGTTGGAGGCCTCCAGCGTGGGAGGGCCACTTAGGGTCCTCTGTTTTACGCCACTGTAAATACAGTAAAACGCTATTAAGGGGACACCTTTGGGACTCAAGAAATTGGGGAGTGTCCCAAAGGAGGGTTTATTCTGTTTTTATGACATCACACTGGAATAAGAAGGTCATTGTAGCATTGTAGACAGAATCATTGGAGAAGCAGGCACAGCCTTGCCCGACACTTTATGATCCCAACATCATTGGAGAAGCAGGCAAAGCCTAGCCCGACACTTTATGATCCCAACATCATTGGAGAAGCAGGCACAGCCTAGCCCGACACTTTATGATCCCAACATCATTGGAGAAGCAGGCACAGCCTTGGCCGACACTTTATGATCCCAACATCATTGGAGAAGCAGGCACAGCCTTGGCCGACACTTTATGATCCCAACATCATTGGAGAAACAGGCACAGCCTTGGCCGACACTTTATGATCCCAACATCATTGGAGAAGCAGGCACAGCCTTGCCCGACACTTTATGATCCCAACATCATTGGAGAAGCAGGCACAGCCTTGGCCGACACTTTATGATCCCAACATCATTGGAGAAGCAGGCACAGCCTTGCCCGACACTTTATGATCCCAACATCATTGGAGAAGCAGGCACAGCCTTGCCCGACACTTTATGATCCCAACATCATTGGAGAAGCAGGCACAGCCTAGCCCGACACTTTATGGTCCCAACATCATTGGAGAAGCAGGCACAGCCTAGCCCGACACTTTATGATCCCAACATCATTGGAGAAGCAGGCACAGCCTTGGCCGACACTTTATGATCCCAACATCATTGGAGAAGCAGGCACAGCCTTGGCCGACACTTTATGATCCCAACATCATTTTTAGCGGTAATTCTATACACACAAGTCTTATTTATTACCTTTGCACCAGTTAATTTATTCATAATAACAACATGATTTAAATGATTACCTCCTCTGCTGATTAGTTCACCTAAAACTTCTGCCGCAATCTGATCCGTTGTTAAGAGGTCATTGGGGTCACCAGATGTACACACCCAACGGAACGGTCCAAATCCCAGCGAGAATATATCACTAGAGCAAAATTAATAAAATAATAAATTAATTAATCTTATAATACAATATTACATATACGATCTGTGTAAATTAAGTTACCTATATTCCTTCAGCATAATTTGTACACTAAACCTAAAACAGAATGCTAATTCAATTTATTATAATATCAATTTAAAAAAAATAATCTATATTCATATGTCTCTATTAAGCTCTGTCAAAACTATCAAACATTATATGACAAAAACAAGGCCATATACATGGCTGCAGACGCATGCTCAAGTTAGTGTTTACCGACCGACCAACCAACCGACCGACATAGCGAGCTGTAGAGTCATATTGCACGCAACAAAAAATGTGATGAGCCCATTGATAATGTCATATCACTACCATATTTAAGCATATCACTACCACATTTGGACACATCGCACTTTTTTTGTCTAGTTTGATAGTATAGACAGAGTGCAATATGCTATATATTTTTAATTTCAAATGCTTACCCCATGATGTCTTGTACATAGGAGGCATAGCGGAATACCGTTCCTGTTGGGCTGTCTTCCTTGGACACGTCAGCTCCTAAATATTCAATTCACAATAATCAGTTTGAGTTGAAAGCTCTGTCTACAGTGTGATATGCCCAATTACGGTAGTGATATGAAATCATCATGTGGGCACATCACATTTTTTTGTAACATATAGTTTGATAGTGTAAACAGAGCTTAAGTTTATCAGTGTTTTGTTCAGATCCTGACCCATTCCTCCAAACACATGAATACAAACATGGAAGAGTTCAAAGGTTACCGGCTAGCAAGAATAGACAAGAAAGTATAAACAGCTGTATACTGTATGAATAATAACAATAGTTTATATTATATAACACCTAAATAAATTCCTGTCATTTGATTGGACGATTGTGGGTCACATGGCGTGCAATAGTACGCACTTTTTAATGATCGTTAAATAGTACTTTTATAATAAACAAGGAATATAATATTACCTGCTCTTCTTGCTTCTAGAAGGAATGCATTGCCATAGTCCCAGAAATACAAGCCATGAGCTGCCAACTCATTGATAGCTGCCACTTGTCTTCTTAAACTAAGCAACAATGTAAAATGAAATTAGTACAACTGGTGTAAACAACAACAAAGAAGTCTATTTATTCCAATAAACATCATTAAACTTTTTGTTGTTCTCTGTCTCTTGGCACATCTGTCTGTCTAAAGTTCTTCTTTTCATGTTGGAACTTTTTTTCTGTTCCTTGACATCATAGTAACATTACTCTTTTTCTACCACAAGGAGATTTTCTTCTAATCAAACTTAGTTCTATAATCTATCTCTTTTAGTCACATAAATTTGATTTCTCTTTTTCTGCCTTTTTTAATCATTAGTCAATGAATGTTGTGTAAAGTTGTCTACATTATCAAACTATTTTGACAAAAAAAAGTTTGTGTGTCTAAGTATGATAGTGATATGCCAAAATAAGGTAGTAATATTACATCATTGTGTCCATATTTGGGCACATCACATTTTTTTGTCACATAAAGTTTGATAGTGTAGACATAGCTAAACATTGCAATATAACTAACCTTTCTTCAACAAGAGACTTGAATCTTTTAGGGTCATTGGCCATCACATCATTTGCTTGGTCAAAGGTCAGCTGTACTGGATAGTAACCACCATTGATTGGGTTATGACAGGAAGTCTGATCTGATCCAAGGTCAATCAAGAGGTCACCAGTCTTTTCATACTCTTTTACGCATCGTTCCCTTCAAAATACAAATAGAAATGTAATTAAAAAATTTATAAATATTAATCAATTAATATAATAATTATTTATTTTGAGAGAAAGATAAAAAGTTGCATTAAAAGTCTACTTACCAAATATCAACAATGTTTCCATGGTAACCAATGCTGAGTGGTTCTTTCTCATTTCTTGCTTTCCTATAAAAGATAACACAGTATTTTTTTATCTAAAGACAACCAACAAACTGTCGCATTAAATTGTATACAATGTAGCTAAAGTGTGTCAGTATCAGTGGATCAGTGGATCAGTGTGTCAGTATCAGTGAGGTAACCACAATAAATAAAGTGGTTTGGTTTTTGCAAGAAAAGAGAACAATCTGTGTTCAAGCCATTGGCTTGTCAAAGGCCTCTGTCAAAAAGAGAACAATCTGTGTTCAAGCCATTGGGTTGTCAAAGGCCTCTGTCAAAAAGCTTACCAACAATCTGTATTCAAGCCATTGGGTTGTCAAAGGCCTCTGTCAAAAAGCTTACCAACAATCTGTGTTCAAGCCATTGGGTTGTCAAAGGCCTCTGTCAAAAAGAGAACAATCTGTGTTCAAGCAATTGGGTTGTCAAAGGCCTCTGTCAAAAAGCTTACCAACAATCTGTGTTCAAGCCATTGGGTTGTCAAAGGCATCTGTCAAAAAGCTTACCACCAATCTGTGTTCAAGCCATTGGGTTGTCAAAGGCCTCTGTCAAAAAGCTTACCACCAATCTGTGTTCAAGCCATTGGGTTGTCAAAGGCCTCTGTCAAAAAGCTTACCAACAATCTGTGTTCAAGCCATTGGGTTGTCAAAGGCCTCTGTCAAAAAGCTTACCAACAATCTGTGTTCAAGCCATTGGGTTGTCAAAGGCCTCTGTCAAAAAGCTTACCAACCGTACTGGTGGATACGAGTATTTTTGCCAACTATTTATGTTTAACAGTTCTGTTGGTGGATTTGTTTTTCTTACCTGATTCTTGTCACCAACTGATCAAGATCATCTATAACCTCCATCACCCATCTGTAAAAGAAAAAACAAACAATTTATGTATCAACTTTAAAGCCATGGATAAATGTGTATTTTCGATAAATAAAAAAATTAATTAAGAGACGTTTAATATATCATTTTAAAATCATGGAACCATTTTCAAGAACAAATGAGTAAAATTAGCAAAATAAAAGTACCAAAGGATGATGGGAAATACAAAGCACCAAAGGGTGATGGGAAATATAAAGTACCAAAGGGTGATGGGAAATATAAAGTACCAAAGGGTGATGGGAAATATAAAGTACCAAAGGGTGATGGGAAATATAAAGTACCAAAGGGTGATGGGAAATATAAAGTACCAAAGGGTGATGGGAAATATAAAGTACCAAAGGGTGATGGGAAATATAAAGTACCAAAGGGTGATGGGAAATACTATAAACAATTAGTAACAAAGACTGAAAATCCTAAAAAGATAGGCTTCTTCTCTCGTTAATTATCAAACAATTTTGCTTTCATGGAGTCAATCAAAGCAAAATTGATCTTTATTGTTATTAAATTTTATTTTAAAGATGATAAAAAAAATAATGAAGAATTCATGTTGGTAATTATACCCTTGTTTATGTCTTTTGACAAGTGCCTCTTTATTGACCTCAGCAATGACTCCAATACAGCCACTTATAACAGCAGCTTTAGCTTGAGCTCCACTCATACCACCAAGACCAGATGTTAGCAGCACACGCCCACTTAAGTCACCTGACTTGAAACAACGCCGACCCGCATTTAGAACAGTTATCTGAAAATTGCAACAGGTTGTTTATAACAATACAATTTAATTATGAGGATCAATCATAAAAATTATTCTTATCTGATATAATTTACATAACATTATGTATTCGTCATCGAACATGAATATCATACATAAAATTGATTGTCAGAAAAACCTATTATTGAATGAATGACTTACTGTAGTTCCGTGTACAATTCCTTGTGGGCCTATGTAACAGTAGCTGCCAGCTGTCATCTGTCCATACCTGAAACCAATAAAGTACAGTATATTCATTATAGGCCACCACAAACTCAAATAGCACGCCCTCTGCATTAAGTATTTTTTTACAGTAATGGTCATTCATTCATGACAATAATGATGATGATAACGATGATGATAAATGATGATGATAAATAATTATGATGATAATGACGATGATGATGAAGATTATGAATTCATGATGATGATGATGATGAATTCATGATGATGATGATGAATTCATGATGATGAATTCATGATGATGAATTCATGATGATGATGACAATGATGATGACAATGATGAGGAAGATGATGATGAAGATATGATAATAATGATGATGACAATACTTACATTGTCACTCCAAGTGCGAAAAGTCTGTTGTACATTTCCCTACTTGAATAATTTGGAATCACCTTGAACAAATTAGACATAATATCCAAAAGTTAGTGTTTTCATTTTAGCTGATAAGAGGGAAGAGTGATCAGAATGTGTCTCGGCATGATGTCAATAATCGTAGTACTATGCTTGTTGGTTGTCGCAAATTGAAAGCTCCCTCTAGTCTACTTTTACATAAATCTCACCATGCCATTTGTAATAACCAAACCTGGTGCCTCAGCATGGCTTGGAAACAAGCCCTGTGAATGGCCAGAGTTCATATCAAGTGATTACATAATACTCACCATTCCATTTGTGATAACCAAACGTGGTGCCTCAGCATGGCTTGGAAACAAGCCCTGTGGATGGCCAGAGTTCATTACAAGTGTTTACATAATACTCACCATTCCATTAGTGATAACCAAACGTGGTGCGTCAGCATGGCTTGGAAACAAGCCCTGTGGATGGCCAGAGTTCATATCAAGTGATTACATAATACTCACCATTCCATTTGTGATGACCAAACGTGGTGCCTCAGCATGGCTTGGAAACAAGCCCTGTGGATGGCCAGAGTTCATTACAAGTGTTTACATAATACTCACCATTCCATTAGTGATAACCAAACGTGGTGCGTCAGCATGGCTTGGAAACAAGCCCTGTGGATGGCCAGAGTTCATATCAAGTGATTACATAATACTCACCATTCCATTTGTGATGACCAAACGTGGTGCCTCAGCATGGCTTGGAAACAAGCCCTGTGGATGGCCAGAGTTCATATCAAGTGATTACATAATACTCACCATTCCATTTGTGATGACCAAACGTGGTGCCTCAGCATGGCTTGGAAACAAGCCCTGTGGATGGCCAGAGTTCATTACAAGTGTTTACATAATACTCACCATTCCATTAGTGATAACCAAACGTGGTGCGTCAGCATGGCTTGGAAACAAGCCCTGTGGATGGCCAGAGTTCATATCAAGTGATTACATAATACTCACCATTCCATTTGTGATGACCAAACGTGGTGCCTCAGCATGGCTTGGAAACAAGCCCTGTGGATGGCCAGAGTTCATATCAAGTGATTACATAATACTCACCATTCCATTTGTGATGACCAAACGTGGTGCCTCAGCATGGCTTGGAAACAAGCCCTGTGAATGGCCAGAGTTCATATCAAGTGATTACATAATACTCACCATTCCATTTGTGATAACCAAACGTGGTGCCTCAGCATGGCTTGGAAACAAGCCCTGTGGATGGCCAGAGTTCATTACAAGTGATTACATAATACTCACCATTCCATTTGTGATAACCAAACGTGGTGCCTCAGCATGGCTTGGAAACAAGCCCTGTGGATGGCCAGAGTTCATTACAAGTGTTTGCTCCTCTGTCATCTCTGATAAATAGTTCATCACAATCCAAAACTACAGAAAAGAAAACTGTAAAGGTTACAAACATATTATCAGCATTATTTAATCAACATTCTCCGACATCCTCGCTGTAATCATAATATTTTTTAAAGGTTTTGATGGTGAATAAACACTAATAAAGTAAGGTTTGCGGTACATACATCATGTGATACATCATGTGATTCCCAAAATACGTCATGTGATTCCCAAATAGAAATAAACTATAAAGTTGAACATTTCATCAGTTATTAGACTGCACTATTTTTTATTCGACTAGACTTTACCTTAAAAAATTACTTTAGAAAATATCAAAAGATATTCTCAACAATATTTTATTTCCATTTGAAAGCACATGGTGTACAGCAAACACACCTTTACTATTCATAATGTACAGATTATAATCAATTTATTAGTAGTGTAGATTACCTGAGCCCAGTTAGAGAACACCTGACCGTTGCCGCCATATGTAACTAACTCTTCTGGAAACTGAAATATTAGAAAAATACTTAATTGTTAAAGTAATCAAGGGCTTTTAGAAAAATCAGTAAATAGAGAAACGTCATCATTTTTATTTAATTTCATTATTTATTAGTCTATTGCAATATACATACAAAAGAAAACTGAAATTGGGTCAACCAGGGTCAACCTAACTTAACTTAATCACTGTAGCTGAGCCGGTTGACCTAACCCCAAAGTCAGTTTACACATAAGAGACACAGAACACAGTTAAAGCTAATCAACTCCATCCTATCGACGGACGTTTGCACAGAATAAAGAATCAAATCAATTGACTAATGCTCTACAGGTATCAACGATTACATGCGATACTATCTTAACAGATGCTGCTTTGTACCTACCTGTGCAACTGTATGGTCTAGGTTGTTCATTATCATCAGCATAATAGCAGCAGCCTTCATTGTCTTGCAGGGGTAGTCATCAATTGGATAAGCTCTGTAAATTACAAACACAAACACACATGAAATTCAGTTTTACTGTGAATATGATTAATAAATATGCAATATATGAATGATGAAAAGAATTTTGTTTTAATTTTATTTATTTATCCAACACTGAAGGATAGAAGAAATGGTTTAATTCAGCATGCAAGCAATTTTCAATCAACTTTAATGCAATTTAGTTTTACTATAAAGATGATTAATAAATAAACAATAAATAAATTTTGTTTAAATTTAATTTATTGAAGAATAGAATGAACAGTTTAATATAGCATGCAAAGAATTTTCAACTTTATAATTTAATAACTCCACCCCACCTCCATTTAATAACTCCACCCCACCTCCATTTTTAAAAACCCATCACTGTCCAACAAGGAAGGTCCTCTTTGACTAATTGACTAATAAAAAACTGTCAATGATATGGTGTGTATTTACACTTACCTCATTTTAATATCTGGTATAAAGCGGTACATATAAATATGACCATGAGCTATGAATTCCTGAGCGAATTCTGGTGCCAACTCCTCGTGTAGTGAAGATGGAAAATACCGTAGAGCATTCTCAAGGGCTGTCTGCCAATGTTTAAAGAAAAAAAAGACTTCAAATAGAATACTAAACAAATAACAACATAAAATATTTGTTTATTGCTTTCTTTCTAAACCTGTGTGGAGTAGGCCTAGGCTTCAATCATTTGTCGTATTCGAGAGTGGACCGTTGAGTAGTTTTTCCGTTGAGTACTTCTTTAACGGAGTATTTTGGGCGTTGAGATTGTTCTTAACGAAAAAGCTTTCGTTGTCAACGTTCTATTCGAATGACTTTCTGTTGAGCACAAATTTACAATTCGAATACAAAAAGTACTCAACGAATCTTTACGTTGACAACGAAAGTTCCCAATCGAATACGACAATTGTATCGTATCTTATTATATATGAATTCATTTATATGACAAAGATTTCTGTTTAAAAAAAAAAATTAACAAGTTTAATGTTTGTAAATATTTGTGCAAAATGAATAAAGTTGTTGATCACCGACAGTGAGCAAACCGACCATACGCACGTTTCATCATTCTTTAGCCGTGAGGAAAGCAGGCCTAGCCGCTAGCCTCCCCACATGGCAGCCAACACATGTCAACAAGACAGACCTAGCTAGGACTAGCCTTACCGTTTACCCACTATATGGCAGCCAACACGACAGACCCTAGCTAGGCCTAGCTGTGAGGTCTTGAAACCCCTACCTTTTGTTCGGTTGCATTAAGTCCATGTGCCCTGGTAGGTGCGTGTCCTATTAAGGGATCTCTTCCACGATATACAGGGAGAGGGGAAAAAGGTAAACCCTTACAAATATTCGTCAAAGTCGCCGACATTTTATCTGTTTTAATTTTGCACACGTCGCACGGCGGTTATTGTTTTGATTTTGGCAGAAGACCAAACTTTTGGCCTTCAATGAACAAGCGATTGGCCAATCAAATTCACCACATCATAGACACACCTTCAAGCACGTGTTCAATATACGTCATTAAAATGCGTAAAACAAAAACAAAACACAAACGAATAGGCCTCTAAAACTGGTTATCACCGGATGAAAACAGAAGAGGTGTTTGTGGTTGCAGATAAAAGCACACGAGAAAATATTGCCAAGAAATATGAAAATTAATGTAAGAATTCGTGACGAATGGTTGTTAATTCCATGTCGAAATAACAACAGAAATAAAGGTAATACAGTGGAATGGTTGTGTGAAGAATCTATGCGACGATACAGCGAACAGTGCGCTTACGCGGCGGCTGATGGAGGAGGAGATCGCGTGGTTGAAATCAGGAAAACACAAGGAGGAAGCCTCCTGTACCCGTACGACTCGATCGAAGATGTTTTAGATGAAAATGACTTTGTTTATGCTGGTAAATAGCCAACTTATTATATTCATATTTTCACATATTTCATAAATTAAATCATGTTTAACATAGTTGAATTTGGTTTATCTTTGGGTTTTTTATATATATATCATAGTTTTTTTTTTCTTTTGGTTCAAAAGTAATATAATAACGTAATACTGATAATGTTTACATCTTAAAAATACAAAATAATATTTTCCTAAATATCCCTACCATGCCTAGATAGGTATGAAACCTGTATATATTTCCTGTTGTGTATTATTATATATTTATAATAAGTACCAAGGTCTTAGTTCCATATGGCATTGATCTTATAATGCATGTTGATCCTCCGACTGCAACAGAATTCATCGTTGATAATCTAGGCCTATGCCTTTATTGTCAATGTTTAATACCAATTTTTTTACTATAGATTGTTAAATCAGTAAAATAGCAAAAAACAATTACTTTACAATGTAAACTGTAATGCGTTTGTCATGAATGTATACATATAGTTCTATCTGCTTAAACCTAAGAATCAGAGCAAGGCATTGGAATACACCTTGACTTTTCAACGCCATTGATTACCATACGCCTTGTGTTAGATAACAAACCTAACACTGTGAGTCTGAACATACCCTTAGAGGTATGAAACCTATATGTATTTCCTGTTGTGTATTTTTTTGTATAACTTCTAGTTCCATAATGCGTTGATCTTAATGCACCTTGATCTTCCACCTGCCACACAATTCAATGTTGATAATCCACAACCACTTTACTACATAATTAAAAGTTTAATTATTTGACCTTTTTTGTATAGTGCTCGAGAGTGACCTTAAGAAAAAAGATGTTATTATGAACCAAAATGGGATGAATGGGTAAGACATTCAATTCCAAAATGTAATATTTTTAAAATCATTACAATTTTAATATTGTTTGTTTACATTTTTTGTTACTAAACTATTTAAGACACCTACAGTACAACCTTATACATTTTGACACAAACAAAATGTGATGTAATGTTATCAATTTTTATTATAATATTAAAAATTAATAACAAGAATACCATGAGATTTATTTTCTTCCTTTCTGTCTTCAGAGTTTCTTACCCAACAACCAATTGTCCAGAAGCAAAAGAAGTAGGTTATATTTTGTGTTTGATCTACTTTTACTTTTTTTTATATAATTGAAAATATGTTCATGGTAAATGGCTAAAATAAATATTACTGTGGAGTAATCAGGAGTAATTAATGAAACTGGTTGAAGGTTCCATCCAAAAGTAAATAAAAGATTTTTATTCTTAACCAAATTTTGCCTGGTCACACTTGGACCATAGGTCCATGCTTGGACAATGGTCTCTCTTGTGCATTTAACAAGTGATAAGTACACTTGATTAAATAAAGCATCATATGAGGTGGTACCTCCCTTAAAAAAACATTGTAAAACAATTTGCTACTTTAAAACATAAATATTTTTTGTGGATTTCAAGTTTTATTTTTTTTTAGTTTTAAGTTAGAATCTAGATAAAAATAGGTTTGTTTTGTGATACTGAATCTGCCTTAAATGACCATTAATCAAATTCAATATTGATTTTTAGTTTAATACCACACAGTAGGCCTATATTGATTAAAACCATAGGCCTCAGGCATTCAGCAGTGTACTATCTCATGTCATTGGTAATCGTATTATATTGATTGTTGGCAAAATCAATAACATACACGTAAAGTGTGAACACTGTTTGTAGTAGGCCTAAATCTTTATTTAATAAAAAAATATTATAATCAGTTGTTTTTCTTTATGTTTTTGAGTAAAAACCTTACCTATTTATCAAGTAAAATGTTCCTAAAAAGTATCAATAAAGGTACGTATTTTTATTTATAGTACATTGGGTTGGACGGCAACTCTTTGATGCCAGCCGATCTTATTCGACTTGGAAAAGGAGAACTTAAAATTAAGGTACAATTAAGTCTTTTTTATGAATGTTTACATAAAATTTATAGTATAAAATAATGAGGATAGTAAATATCAGTGTCTTTCACATTTATATTAATAACTGTTAATTAAATTTATTTTAATTTTAAGCGTTCTTTCTTTGTGCCTACTCTAAGTAATTTGAGAGTTTGAGAGATAATTTGCAAGAGTTGTCTTTCCACGAGAAGACTTAATGTAGGTCGCTCTTCCAATATTTATTTTTTTATTAATATATGATTTTTTATCTTTCAAACTATTTCTTTTTATTTTAAGTTAACTAAGAAATCAGAAATAGCAGTTGAAAATGCACGAGAGCTTCTCAACACCATTGTAAAGGAAAACAAAGGTAATTTGCTTTAATAAAAAACAAATCAATTTTTTAATTTCACTTTTAAAATAATGTTTACAACGACTGGTTATAATATTAAATTAACTTTTTGTAATTGTTCTTGTAGTTGCTTATGGCGTTACAACAGGTTTTGGCAAATTCGCAAGAGTTGTCATTCCACGAGAAGATTTAATGTAGGTCGCTCTTCCCATTATATTTTTTTAATAGAAAAATTAAATTTATTAATACCTTGTTTGAAATAATAAAAACAATTTAAAATTATTATTTATTTTGTCAGTGAATTGCAGTTGAATTTGATACGATCACATGCCGCTGGCGTTGGCCAACCGCTTCCACCTAAACATGTGCGTAAGTTGATGGCGTTAAGAATCAACGTTCTTGCGAAAGGTCACAGTGGTATTTCGTTACCGGTATTGCAACAGATTATACAAGCTTTTAATGGTAAGTCTTTTTTTCTTATTTTAATCTTATGACTCAGAATTTCACATTTATCGAACTTTCTTTTTGTATTCAAATTGTGATTATTTTTCATTTTAATGTGGACCTATACAATTTCTTAAATCTTGACACTTTTCCAGCAAACTGCTTGCCATGGGTACCAGAGAAAGGAACCGTAGGGGCCAGCGGTGACTTGGCACCCCTTGCTCACCTTGCCCTTGGTATGTTAGGTGAGGGCAAAATGTGGAGTCCAAAAAGTGGTTGGGCAGATGCCAAAAGTGTGAGTATTTCAAATAAAGTACGATTTCCTATTATTATATTCCATCCCAACAGGGAGTTGTAACTCTCTGTTCCCAGGATATCTCACTGGATATCTTAGACTTTATAGTAAATCTTTCAAAATTCTTCCTATTTTTTCCATATTCTTTATGTTATAATTAAACTGTTTACAAATGCCTACAGAGTTTGGCCAAATTCAATGACTACTTTGATTGTTGTATGAAGGTTAAGACTCAAGTAAATATGTATGATAGATTAAATTTAATAACCTCCTACCACCTAATAACTACTTAATTATAAATGCAACCAAGTATAAAAGAGCCTTCAAAAGTAACCATTTGATTGGTCAGTTTTACAAAAGGATCAAAACCAGATTCTGATTAGCATGCCAACAGAAGTGGAGGGTAAAGGATTTATAATCTTTTTAACCTTTTATTAAACTGACCATGGTCTAACGATCTCATACTAAAACACCCTCTTATTCGCACCTTTCTTTTATGTAAATAATAATACTGTTTTCAAAACAAATTTCTGTTAATTCCTTTAATGGACAAATAAAGCCATTACTTCTATTATTAATACTTATTGTTCCTTTAATACGGCTCTTGTGGCTTGTCAGCTTTACATTGATTGTTTGTTTTTTAGGTGTTAGAAGCACATGGTCTAAAACCAGTGACGTTAGGAGCAAAAGAGGTACGTCAGTTTGTCACTTATCTGACAAACTTTAGCAGTGACTGCTTTTTGATGTTTAAATCAAATTAATTCATAAGCAATTATTATTGATTATTAATTTAATAGCAAAGATCCAAGGCAGTTGATTCAGATAGTTTAAAATCTTTTTAATGTGTATGGGTGCAATACTTTTTATAATAAACATATACAAATGCTTATAGCTATTATTATCTTGTTTAGGGTATTGCATTAATCAATGGAACACAGTTAATCACATCTATTGGTTGTGAAGGTAGGCAAAAATCATTCTCTTCATGCAATTTGGAAAATATTATGCATTTGTGAAAAGTTCCTTTGCAATTTTGTATCCAATGCGCCTAACTTAGTACTGTTAAAGTCTTCGAATCAAATGATATAGTAAATTTTACAATTTTGTTTATGTAAAGACAGAAAATTTCGATTAAATTGTAAAATGTTTTCTTCCTACTTTAGCCCTTGAAAGAGCAACATCTGTTGCTAGGCAGGCGGATATTGTGGCTGCTCTGTCACTTGAAGTCCTCAAAGGGACGACTGCTGCTTTTGATAGTGGTAAATTATTTAATATTTATTATGTAGGATAGAGATAAAATAACCAACCAAAACATTTAAAAACAGAAAATGATACTTATTTTAAACAACTTTACTTTCCCAACAAATTTTTCTGGATGATTAAATGAATTATTGTACTGTCCTGTACAAATCATGATAATCTCTTCTTTCATTTTTTATAAATCTTCTTGAATTAGTCATCACACAAATGGTTAATGTAATTATTATCATCCTCTAAGTTTACCAGGGTCCCTTCCAAGTTTTACCAGGGTCCCTTCCAAGTTTTACCAGGGTCCCTTCCAAGTTTTACCAGGGTCCCTTCCAAGTTTTACCAGGGTCCCTTCCAAGTTTTACCAGGGTCCCTTCCAAGTTTTACCAGGGTACCTTCCAAGTTTTACCAGGGTCCCTTCCAAGTTTTACCATAGCCACTTTCAATACGACTGGGCCCATTTCTTAACTTCGGTGATATTATTAAAGATCCATGTTTAAACATAAAACATAATTTATACATTTACCTTTTTAATTACTTTATGTTAAATTCTACTATTTGCATTCACAAAATGAATTTTAAAATATTGTTGTCTTTTAGATGTTCACAGGGTCAGACCACACAAAGGTCAAGGCATGGTTGCCCAGCGACTGCGTTCCTTGCTTCATTCAGATTTGTTCCCATCAGGCATTGCAGAAAGTCATCGCTTTTGTGATCGAGTTCAAGATGCCTATACCCTAAGATGTTGTCCACAAGTAAATATAATTTGTTTGAAATATTTTTTCCCCTCAAATTTGAGTAACCAATGTGAAAGAGTTAACTTTAATTTGGATAAATATTACAGAATCTATTGGAAGGCTTCCAAAATACTCCTTTTAAAGTATTACTACGATCTATTTTTATTTATTCTTTCTTTTCACTTGATGACGCAGAGAGAGATTAAAGTCTATCCTTAAATCCTTATCCTAAGTCATTAACTTTATCCCTGATTCACTTTCATTACATTTTTGTGTAGGTGCATGGCATTGTACATGACACGATTGATTTTGTAAGAGGCATCATTACAACAGAGATGAATAGTGCAACGGACAATCCTGTATCCTTCATTATTCATTAACAAATATTAAACTATTTAAAATAAAGCTTCACATGGCAAAAAACACAATAAAAACAGAAAAGTGCCAATTAGTGAATATCAACCTAGTCAGCTCCTACTCAACTAGTTAATGTAGCAGTATTATAATTTAAAAGTGTAAATAACATTTCTACTTAGTCCGGGACATACCCAAAGTTGTATGACTAGATTCCTCTATAACTTCCTATCTGCCATTGTGACAGCTAGTTCTTCTCTCAGCATACCAGTATTAGTCTCTAGTACAGCAATATGCGAGTGCTGGTCTTCCTTGTTTTGCAAGCCCAAGTACTTAGTAAAGAGGGTTAAAAACGTTCAACTTCCTTCACGAAATACTAGATTATTTTTGCTGAGCGTGGGGAAATTGTATCTGGTGGTAATTTTCACGGTGAATATCCTGCTAAGGTGTTAGATTATCTTGCCATCGCAGTTCACGAGCTTGCTAGTATGAGCGAGAGAAGAATCGAAAGATTGGTCAATTCTGGTGAGTGCTTTAAAACAGCTACAGTAAACTTCTCTAGAATAGAATTCCTAATGCTTGGTTTCCACATGGATGAAATTTAAAGACACCTTCCCTACGTTTTTTAGATCTAATTTAAGATCACAAACTATATTTAATGTAAAAATAATACTATATGGTCCTATTGCGATAACTTTTTTCGTCTTTAAATGGTTAAAAATGTGAAAAATAAGTAGATTCTAATAATTATAGCGGCCCGCTATAAATCGCAAAATGCAATGCGCGCAGATTAATATTTTTGTTTTTCTTCTGTAATTCACCCACTTTTGGATCAAACTGTCACTTGCGATTGATTAACACACTTACAATTGTGCATACATCATTATGTCTAAGGAAGCATGTCAAAATTATAGTGCCGCATCACAACATGGTAGCTGCGTCATAAAGGTATTCTTTCGTTACTGAGGTGGTTTGTAGTCGTTTTTGGCTTTTGAATATGAATTGTGAGTATTTCGTTTACTGCGTTGTCATTCAGTACATGCGGTCAACGATCTAGCTTTAACAATTCAAGTGCAAACAAAGCATTATAACTTAGGCGATGGTGAATCTATTAGTATATCATATTAGCACGACCATTCTCTATTATAATAATTACAATATAATAATTTTTTTCCAGCGTATAGTGAACTCCCAGCATTCCTTGTCAAAGATGGCGGTCTTAATTCTGGCTTTATGATGGCTCACTGTACAGCAGCATCACTTGGTAAACTTGATATTTGCATATTCACAAAATAACAATAATAATTTGCATACTGTATTCCACAAACAAGTAGAGGTCTACATTCCAATATGTGGCTTTGTTAAGATGTCCCATTGCTACTTCTTCCAAACTTTGTTCCAATAGGAAAAATAATTCAGGGGTTCTAGATGCATCAATTCCATTTTCCGCCAATTACAGGATGGATAAACTATTTAATAATTTATCATGCTTTTAAACTAAGTCTCATTTGAGGCTTAGGGAGTGGAGTTCAAACAGTTACCCCTGCCACTAGGTCAAATAAATATTGGTCCGTAAGTATGCAGACCACTTTTAATGGATGTTATTAAACCATTTCTAAAAAAAAACATTTCTTGTATTGCAGTATCTGAAAACAAGGTGTTGACGCATCCATCATCCGTTGATTCCCTATCAACAAGCGCTGGCACTGAAGACCATGTTTCTATGGGAGGATTTGCTGCTCGTAAGGCGTTGCAAGTTGTAGAACATGTTGAGCAAGGTAAGATCTCAAATCTCATTGTCTAAAAAAACAACGTGGTCATATAAAACATCCACTTACAACTCTTCATAACAAATTTGTTCAATCTTTTATCAACTAAAAGTCGTGGTAAGTCATGTCTCGGGTCCATTCTATAGTCGCCGTACAGATAGGCTACTACATCAGTACTTTCTATGAATGGATGGCTAGTTGGTGACAAGAACGCTAGTTGATCATACCCAGTACCGTTTTGATTTGGCGATCATTCAGGAAAGCGCTTCACAACATCATACAATATACAGTAACAACCAACTATAAAAACTTCCGGACTTGAACGCAGGAGACAACAAGTACCAAGCCACAAAACCACTGTTATTTATTGCAAAGCCTCTATACAGTACACTTAGAAACAAAGCATGAATCTAACAAGTTCTTTTTCTTCACCTATTCAGTAATTGCAATTGAGTTGTTGGCTGCCTGCCAAGGTATTGAATTCCTTCGGCCATTGAAAACAACAGAACCGTTGGAAGCTCTTCACAAGTTAGTCCGTTCTTACGTCAAGTAAGTTCACATTGAGTGGTGGTAGTGTTCTGAATAATCTAATCTCTGAATTTCTGAATCAAATCTCTGATTGATGGTTGTTTTATTTGAAACTCAAGAACTTCATGTTTTATCTGAATATATTGTTAGTAATATTATCATACTATAATGCACAGTTCTTCAACATGTTATGCCCTAAAGACTTTGCTTACTGAACTAATTTGTATTAAAGTTTGTTTTTTAAAACTTTGTAGACCTTGGGATAAAGATCGTTATTTTGCACCTGATATTGAAGTTGCTCATCAGCTGATTAAGGAAGGAAAGGTAATTCAATTCTTTGAAATTGTTGTAATTTACATACTGTAATATGTATAGTGTACCATTTGGTCGTTATATCTGATTGCTGCCTTTATTGACGACCAGCCTCTCACTTAGCGCCCCCACCCAATGACGTTGATTGCCAATTTAAATAATAATAATAATAATAATGTTTCTCCTATTCAATGTATAAAAACACTATATATCATATACAGTAGATTAAAGAAGTCTGCCATTGTTCTTTATACAGTACTAGAGTCTTGCGTATAATTATTACTTTATTATTCATTTGAATTCTAGGTATGGGAGGCTACCAAGCCATATATGAAAAGATAACATTCTGCCATTTAATGTATAAAAAAACCTACAGTATACTGTATATAACATAATATCTACCTATAGACTAAAAGAAGTCTGCAACAATTGTCCCTATACACATTTATACTCGAGTCTGGAGATTATAATACTTATTATTCATTTTAATTCTAGGTATGGGAGGCCACGGAGCCATATATGAAAAGATATAAAAATGAGCAATTGAAGGAAACAAGAGCGCAATCTCCGTCAACAAGTTCACTCGCTTCATTGAGAAAACGCAAGCGTGTGAAACAACCGTTAGCTGCTCAACATAAGGTCTAAATGACCTTATATGGTGTTAATTGACCATTTCAATGCAAAAGATAGGACAACGGACACTTAATGTTACAATGTTTAGGCTCTTGCACTTAATGTTACAATGTTTAAGCCCTTGCTTAATTCATTGATATTGCTAACATAATAGTAAAGTGTTTTAGAATTTTAAATAATGCTTAAAAAGCAATAGATTATGTACTTTTGTTTAACTTGCCACAACAATACTATATAATATGATTAAAATCACTGCATGGGCACTGCTTTTAAAATTAATGCACAGACCAAGAAAGAGGATAAATGCATGCCTTATTTGGTCATTCAAATTTACTTTGGATCATGTGTAGGTTTACAATGATCATTACTTTTATTAAATCTCTAAACAGGTTTAGAGAGTTTGAATTAAATTTGAAATGACAGGGATATGTAAATAGTAAACAGCAACGTTTCACAACCTATCCAGACCGAATGAATTATGGCATTTGGTCAGTAACCTGTGACATGGATGGTGGGTAGTGGTTGCTGAACTTAACTTAATGTTACTGTTGATTTACACAGTTTAACTGTAATATAAGCTTATCTTAAATTTACAGATATTTGTATAATGTTTAATAGATGTTTTGTTGCAGGCCTATTAATTTAACCTGCATTCCAAGGTACAGTGCAACAAAATGTAAAATTATTAAAATAATCATGGGTGCAGGATTAACTACACAGTACTTACTATAAACTGCAATCAATGTTAAGTAGTATATTATAACACCTAAATAAATTCCTGTAATTTGATTGGACGATTGTGGGTCACATGGCGTGCAATTAGGTAGTATATATTATTATCAGTTCCTGCATTCCAATAGGACAGCTATCAAACTAAATATAATGTACTACTTAATACAGTATCTAAGCACCATAGGTTCTGGCATTCCGTAATACTTAATGATATAAATCAAATGATTTTTGCCTTAAAATAATTAGTGTGCTTTAGTTTGTGCCACTGTCCTAAAAAAAATGTAATATAAAATATTAAATTGTTCTTTTTTTAATGAGATATTGCAAAAAAAAACCTTTGTAGAAAAATAAAAGTTTGGATGTTCATTGACTTACCATATCTTCTCTTTATTTCCGTTAGCTAGTAGACCTAAGCTTACCTAGACGCTCCTAGGTCGCCACGCCGCCATACTCTAGTGGTACACTCATACTTCAGTAGACTTACCAGTCTAATACATCTAGCTAGGCCTAGCCTAGTCTTACAGTAAATTCATTTCACAAGATCAAAGCTGATAAATATGATATGCTTGATAAAAAATATATATTCAGGAAGAAAAACATGTGAGAAACCAAAATTAAAAAACATGAAAGATGTAGGCATTGGTGGTACTTTTAAATGCTTATTACTACACACCAGACGACTAAGTTCGTGGCTTAAAAACAACGAAAAGAAAAAGTTTTGGTGACGACTAAACTATAGAGGACGTTTTTTAAAAAGCAATACGCATGCTCACAAACAATGTACATTTTTTGAATGTTGATGTTTTGACGTTGTTGTTGATCGTTTTTTTGTCAACAGAGTTAAATATTAGGCCTGGTGGTTAATTCTACTTACTTACGTGTATGTAACTACGTAATATTTGTTCAGATATATCTAGCAGGTATATACATTAAGCATAATTAGACAGGACTAGCTAGATTACCTAGTAGGCATTTCCTAGGCCGATCAAAACTGGCGGGAATTCTCACACACAGCTACTGTTGTTGGACGCGTGCGGCGAAACAGTTGTCGGTGCTGGTGTTCTTGAACGATTCGTCCCTCTCTTACCTGTGCAGTGGAGTCGTATAGTTAGGCTTACTAACTACACTCTACTAGGCTTAGGACCTACATATAACTTATTATAAAATAAGAGATTGGTCTACTATTAAATTACAGAGATTAATTTGTACAAAAATTACTAGGCCTATTTTGAAATTTGAATATTTCAAAATAGGCCTAGGGCCTAGCCTAGTTCTACTTTTACTACTGTAATTATAATATAACAAAGGCCTTCAATTTTATGTTTGTAGAAGATGAATCGTAACAGCAATAGATCATCAAGTGGTAGCCGTGCATCAAATGGAAGCCGTGCATCGCTAGCGCCTCTACGTATTAAACAAGAAAATGCACACGGTATGACTTTAATTTTTTTGTTTGACATTTTATTTAGACAGCATATAGGTTGGCTTAAAAATCAAAATTGTATTACATAATCTTTCTTGATATTTTTAGCTGGGTCAAGAGGTCGGTCTTTAGCTGGCGGACGTTTGTCGACAGGAGCAAGTTCAAAGGCATCAACCAGTCGAAGTTCACTGGGCACGTCAAAGAAATCATTGATTCCTAAAGCCAACATGGGTGGCCTTAGCAAAAGGTTTGTGTCTTAAAAACAAATAATTGTGCAGGATTAAATATACTAGAAGGTGGTGATAATAAAAGGTAGAAATGTGCCCAGTGTGAAAGAACAGTTAAAAATGCATCAATATTTTTCAATGATAGTTTTTCTTATTTTAATACAGTAGGCGGTCAAGTAACTATGGACGTCAAACCTATGGACATGAGGTGGTCAAGGACCCACGCCCTATCAGTGATAAATCATTCATGCATCGTGAAATCAAAGATATCGTTGAGGTAAACTTCTCTCTCATTTTCCTTCTCTGGTTATTTTGGTAGCTTATCATTTCATTCTAATATCTAATACAATGTTGTTTTTTATTTCAGTTTCTGGTAGACAATCGCTATCCCACACCGGTAACAACTAAGTCACTAGTGACGCCAACAACCAAGGACTTTCTCAGAATATTTGAGTTTATTTATGCATTTTTGGAACCAAAATTTGTGATTCCTACAAAGCATGAGGAAGAGTTACCAAAAATATTGAAAACAATTGGGTGAGGAGAGAGATGACAGGTTCTGTATTAAAAATAGTTTAAATGAAACAAAACCTATAAATCACTAATGCTCAAAAGGTCATCGCTCTTAAATTGACCCTCTTGTTTTATCTACAAAAGTACTTAAATCCTACCCCAAGGGTTTTTCACACAAGCGCCACTAGTTTGGAACCAGCTTCCACTCCGTATCTGTCAATGTAAATTTCTTAAGCAATTCAAATCACTTCTAAAATCTTACCTTTTTCAATAATTCTTGTTGGTCTTTTAACACTGTGAAACATCAGTAAATAGAACTTTATAAATGTTTATTATTATTATTAATGCAAACTGACTTAACGTGATGTTTTTAATTTGTTTATATCTTGTGTTTTCTAGCTACCTATTTACCATTAGTAAGAGCTCCCTTTATACCATTGGTAGCCCTCATAAGTGGCCTCATCTACTGGCCCAACGTGATGTTTTTAATTTGTTTATATCTTGTTTTCTAGCTACCCATTTACCATTAGTAAGAGCTCCCTTTATACCATTGGTAGCCCTCATACGTGGCCTCATCTACTGGCCTAACGTGATGTTTTTAATTTGTTTATATCTTGTGTTTTCTAGCTATCCATTTACCATTAGTAAGAGCTCCCTTTATACCATTGGTAGCCCTCATACGTGGCCTCATCTACTGGCCTAACGTGATGTTTTTAATTTGTTTATATCTTGTGTTTTCTAGCTATCCATTTACCATTAGTAAGAGCTCCCTTTATACCATTGGTAGCCCTCATATGTGGCCTCATCTACTGGCCTAACGTGATGTTTTTAATTTGTTTATATCTTGTGTTTTCTAGCTATCCATTTACCATTAGTAAGAGCTCCCTTTATACCATTGGTAGCCCTCATATGTGGCCTCATCTACTGGCCTAACGTGATGTTTTTAATTTGTTTATATCTTGTGTTTTCTAGCTATCCATTTACCATTAGTAAGAGCTCCCTTTATACCATTGGTAGCCCTCATACGTGGCCTCATCTACTGGCCTAACGTGATGTTTTTAATTTGTTTATATCTTGTGTTTTCTAGCTATCCATTTACCATTAGTAAGAGCTCCCTTTATACCATTGGTAGCCCTCATATGTGGCCTCATCTACTGGCCTAACGTGATGTTTTTAATTTGTTTATATCTTGTGTTTTCTAGCTATCCATTTACCATTAGTAAGAGCTCCCTTTATACCATTGGTAGCCCTCATATGTGGCCTCATCTACTGGCCTAACGTGATGTTTTTAATTTGTTTATATCTTGTGTTTTCTAGCTATCCATTTACCATTAGTAAGAGCTCCCTTTATACCATTGGTAGCCCTCATACGTGGCCTCATCTACTGGCAGCTCTGCATTGGCTTATGGAATTAGTAAAGGTAATAATTCAATCTTATATCTATGTTGAAATACAAAAAAAAAAAATACAATCAATGAACCCTTACAGACTGTATAAAGATGCCCAAATAAGGAATAAAGATGCCTAAAGAAGTAATAAAGTTTCCCAAATGAGGAATAAAGATGCCCAAATAAAGAATAAAAATGCCCAAATAAGTAATAAAGATGCCCAAATAAGGGATAAAGATTCCCAAATAAGGAATCAAACAGCAACAAAAAGATGAAACATCTTTAGAATCAATATCTTGATCTACAGTATTTGAAGAGGAGTGCTAGTTAATCAAACCTAGCACCATTTTGATTTTATGGTCATTCAGAAAAGTATCTAATGCAAAACATTACTAATTTTTTTGTAGTGTGGAATGAATATGAAGCCAGAAGTAATGCTGTATCAATGTGAAGATGATATTGCAGACGAGTTTGATGGTAAAACTGAAGCTCAGGTAAGTATATTATGTAAATAAAAGCTTAGCAGTTTGATAAGTACCCTGGCAGAATGCTTAGCAGTTAAATAAGTACCAAGACAGAATGCTAAGCAGTTCAATAAGTACCAAGACAGAATGCTAAGCAGTTCAATAAGTACCAAGACAGAATGCTAAGCAGTTCAATAAGTACCAAGACAGAATGCTAAGCAGTTCAATAAGTACCAAGACAGAATGTTAAGCAGTTCAATAAGTACCAAGACAGAATGCTAAGCAGTTAAATAAGTACATAAATGCTAATGTAGGAACATCATTGTCAATACCATTTTTGTTTTTATTTGTCAGATTCTGTATGAGTTTGTAGAATGTACGTATGATGCATTTTTAGCTGGGTCAGATGAATATGAGGAAGAAGAGAAAGCCCTTGCGCAAGAATTTAGTAAGTTGTTGAATCGTTCATGAAAACTTATATGGCGTTATCCTAACGATGTGAAAGACTAATAATAATTCATTATGTCATTGCCTCATACTTCAGATGGGTCTTTAAGCCGTTGGTCGTGTACTTAGCACATGTCTACGATAAAGAACTTGGAAGAGGTTATTCAAAAATAGTAGAGAATTGTTTTTGGGTGTGCGGCCCTCTGGGAGGGAGAACAGTTTTGTTCTGAAAAGTTCACCCATTATTAAAAAGATAAATAAAACACCGGAGACCTCACATAGGAGACGCAGCAATGTGTGTTTTGAAGTTTGTGATTATTTAGCTGCAATATTAAATTGTGATTATTCGTTACAGGGCGCAAAGCAGTATGTGTGGCGGGTGACATGCAGCAACTGGAGGCAGAGAAGCAAAGACTAAGAGCAGAGTTACAAGTCTTAGAAAATGAACCAGTAATACAATTATCTTCAATACTCATTAATCAATTCAGTATCTGTTTGTTTTTTTAATTAATAGTGGAGCTTTTGGGTCGTGGCTACCTAGTGTATGACCTACATGTCATAGGTCATTGTGTGACCTACATGTCAAAACCACTGAACTTGTTCCTAGGTTGTTGATTGTATCTCTTTTTAGCTTTACAAAATGCTTCAAATTTGTTAATAGTATCATATCATTTATTTTGCCATATAGAAAAAACAAACAGAACCAATGTAAATCTATGAGACAGGATTACCTAAATGTTATAACAAAAATAACAGTATAACCATAGTTACAGTAAACAGAATAGTTTTAGTAATCATAAAACAATTTGCTTTCTTCAGTGCCAATTAACTTTGTTGCAAGAACGCTATCAGGTGATGCAGATTGACAACAACCGTTTCAAGAACTACCTGATAGAACTTGACAATCACAGACGAGCACAAGAACAAAAACTGACAGAGGTTGACTGCAGATACCAACAAGAAGGTAAGGCGAGCTCACTGTTTAATTAGACATAATAAGACTTAAGTACGCCCCTATCTCCAATTTACACAGTGTAGATCCTATGCTAAGGCTCCATTAATGTTTTAAATACAAACTTTTAATGGAACCACACAGAAATCAACATACTATTGTGTATTATATTACACAGGATTGATGACATCAATATTCATGTTATGCGTACAATAATGGTACGTCCTATTATCATACTTGCTTAAGCTCTGTCTACACTATCAAAGTTTATGTGACAAAATAAATGTGATGTACCCTTATATGGTCATATCACTACCATATGTGGGCATATCACTACCATATATGGTCATATCACTACCATGTGTGGGCACTAGAACAAGTATTATTTTTGCAGCTCTTGCATATGAGCAAACACAAGCTGAAAACCAACAGCTGCAACACATCTTTGACACCCAGGAGCTGAGTGCTACGGACGTTGAGAGGATCAAAATGCAACAAAGAGAACTGGCACAAACACTGCAAGCTTTGGAGAAAGAAAAAGAATCACTTGATCGAGAAATATGGCAAGAAGAGAAAGCGATAGCAAAGAAGAGAGAACAGGTTCGAATTTGTCAACAAACTATCATATACAGTAGAACCTCCATTTTACGTACGGTACGGGACCGAAAGGCGTACGTAAAACAAGGGATTCGTAAAATCAAGGTTGACCTTAACTTGACCCCAAATACGTAGAGATCGTAGCTAGCCGTATTTGCCTACTTCTGTACTGTGTACAGTATGCGTCACTAGCTTAGCTAGGCCTAGGCTATTCAGGCTAGGCTAGCAGGGCTAGCAAGATGTGAGGCCTAACTAGAAAAGTACAGTTATACAGGCTGTGCGATGTTTAAATAAAGTGTAAAATATAATTGTTTTCTATCAATAAAAACAGTCGCTGCTTTAGGGGGAATGCACGTGCGTAGCTTGTCCCCCACACACAGCAGAATTCCTCACACAGCCATGATTGTGGCTTTGTGTGCTTTGTTGTTGTTAAATTGCGCCCTCAATGTAAGAAAATGATGACGTCATCGGTTATTTTAAGCGTACGTAAAATCGAGGGAACGTAAAATCAGGGTACGTAAAACACAGGTTCTACTGTAGTTGTATATTAAAAAAAATTTAAGCATGGATATATTATACAGTCGCCTCCGCCTAAGTCGAATCTAATGGGACCGGTATAAAAATTTGAGTTACGCGAACTTCGACTTACAGATTTGCAAAAAAATGCTAGGCCTAGGTTCACTCACTAGCTGCGCTATAGCTAGGCCTAGTAGACCCTGCCCTGTCGCGATCGCGGCCCACGCGATGAGCCTTCTTGAATTGAGTTGGCTTAGCTAGCTAGCTAGGCCTAATAAATGCTAAGCCTCTTTTATCGGCAATGATAAACTGTATTTTCTTTTATGGTTTAAGCCCGAAACAATACAAAAACGTATAATAAATACATTTCGGTTCTTATTCGAAATCGGTATCCATTGTTTATTGCCATCTGTCTAGCACAAAATGGGTACCCACAAAACGCCGCTCAAGTTCTCAACTCTGAAAAAACAACTCATACACTATACACTAGCGCGAGTTGTAGGACGCCGCCTATACTATACAACCTGCTTGAGAGAACCAATATGGTCCCACATTATCTCCTCTGTCGTTTGTTTATCGAATTACGTACGTTTCATCGGCTTTTTTAGCGCGTTGTTGCCGCGTGATTTGTGACTTCGACTTATACGATATAAATCACTAAAGAATGTGTGTATTCGGACCGCAAAAAGACGTCGGCTTAGACGAATTTCGACTTAGAAAAATTCGACTTACAAATAAAAATTACACAGTAATGTATAGGAAAGAATTGGGACTTTCATAAAAATTCGACTTTCGCGATTTTTCGACTTACACGAATTCGACTGTAATTATAACTGTATTTCAGCAATATACTGTAAGCCATGAATCATAATTGCATCTTTTTGCCCAGGTGTACAGAGGACTATAATTTCACAATTTTTACTGAGAATCAATAATACTTTTAAAAGTTTAAATTGTAACCATGAAAGTTTAAAACTTTACAGACGATTTTAACTAATTAATACAATGACAGACTTAAATAAACATTGCTTGTAAATTTAATAATTTGTTGTTTGTAGATCGACCAACAATGATATTATATTTTCTATACCTAATAATTTATTCTAATAACCTAGATGCTATGACTAATAATAATAATAATTTAATAATTTGTTGTTTGTAGATCGACCAACAAGCTCAAACGTACAACAACATGGCTCGTAAGTTGAAGCTGATTCCCTCAACTGCAGAGAACGCTCATGGCATTGATTATGAACTAAGACTTAACTTTGTCTCACAACATCCAGACCACAATAGCATGATGAACTTTGCTAACATGATCAAGGTTTGTAGTGACATCTGTCTACACTATCTTACTTTATGTCTAAAAATGTGATGTGCTCATATATGGATATGATGATGTCATATCACTACCCTATTTGGACATATCACTACCCTAGTTAGTGTAAACAGAGATGTGTTTTCAGTTTTCTAATCTTGTTTCCACAGGTATTTTAATTTAGATTCTCTCTACTATGTGTTTGATCTTTCCGGAAAAGTCTTAATAAATAATTTTAATCTTTGAACTGCCCAGGATTTTTAGGGTAGATACAGACAACTGTATACCAAATAAATTAAAAAAGAATTTTATTATGAATTCATCATATGTATTTGTATCGAATTAAATGATTTTTTATTTTTTTTGGTAGCCTGCTTTGTTACAGTTAAAGAAACAGGTAAAAGAGACCCTCCATGATATCACTAATAAACTTGCCATGGAAAAGGAAACGTTGGAACAGGTCAGTAGCAAAATTAACCTTTGACATTGTGTCAGGTCATACACTATTTGACCTATTAACCTACAACAAAGCAAACGTCAACAAAAGTATATAAAAATTTTTATTTTAATAAGTTGATACTATTTATTTTATTGAAGATCTCAGAGATGGTTGAAAATAAACAAGATGAAATTGGACTTCAGGAAACCAAATTAGAAAGAGCTGAAAGGGAGTTCTTAAGTCATAAAGAGGTACATACATTAAATATATAGATATCAGCATCACTGGTTACAATAAGAGAATAGATATTGGACAGATGAATAAGCATTGTTTGCTGGCAACTGTTGCTTGTATTCCCCACATTTACAGGCTATTCCGCACATTTACAGGCTATTCCGCACATTTACAGGCTATTCCCCACATTTACAGGCTATTCCCCACATTTACAGGCTATTCCCCACATTTACATATAACTATAATCATAAAATAAAACCAGAACATTAAAGTTGGAATGAGAACGCAAACCTCTTGATTTAACAGGAATACCGTACAACAATATCAAACCTAAAACACTTTTATAAAGAAACATCTTACTCAGATAGTCTATGTTTTGTATTTGCAGCGTTTGAACAAAGAATACAAATCGAGTATCGAACAGGTTCATATTCTAGAGTCAGAGTTTCTTGAATTAAAACAACTTTCGGAAACAGATGTGGAAATCCAAGCTAGAGAATTGGCCGAGATGAAACGAAAGTAAGAGTTTTCTACAAAAGTACCCTCTTTACTTTGAGGGTAATTATGGTTTAATGCTGTTACTCTGTATGTATTCCTAGTATACAACATTCAACACTTAAGCTTGGTTCTCACTAGGATGCAAGGCAAGGACGTAGATGCAAACGAGTTGCTTCATTGCTTCTTGTGATTGGTCAAATCCCTTGCATTACTGTTGTGTTGCGTCTCTATTGAGAACCAACCGTTAATTTTAAGAGTTGCTGACGATGTAATGGTATTTCCCTTGGCCTAACCTACAACATAACTAAAGCACTCTCTACACTATATTTGACAAAAAAAGTGTGATGTACCCAAATATGGTAGTGATATTTCCAAATATGGTGCAGTGATATGACATCTTCATGTCCATATGAGCACATCTCATTGTTTGTTGTCACATAAAGTTTGATAGTGTGGACAGAGCTTAACATTTTCTTCTATCTAAGGGCTCATCAAGAGTTATTGAAAATGAATGAGGAGAAGAATCAGTACAACAGTTTCCTGCTAGATGCTGTGAATGTCATCCTACAACATAAAACAGAAATACAGGTATGCTATACTAAGACGTCACATGGGGTTTGGTTCGCTCTTCTATCGACCTGAAGATGCAGTTCTAATTTATCCCCATTTGTAAAAACATGGTTGTTCTTCCCTTAACATTAAATATTATGTACAGTATAAACATTAAAAAAAATTGTAATGATTGTATTAATTTGTGTACTACTAAATACAGTATATTATTTTTTAAATATTTTCAGGAACGGATTGAGCAATTGCACAGAAAAGCAGAAGAGGATCTTGCCGAGTTGGAGTAATGTCATCATTTAACAACTACAGAACCTATGATTTGTGAAATTACCTATACACTTGTTACGTTATATAGAAAACTAATTTACCAAACTAAATAGCATTTTTTCCATATTAATTTTGGAACATTTTCTTTCTATTAAATTTGCTAAATGTTAGTTATTGTTATTTACATTTTTGTTGTTGTTACATAATAATGACAAAATATAACTATTAAAATTGTAAAAAGGTAGTTTATGCATAGTGTAATCATAGTGTAATCATAGTGTAATCATTAATGCCATATTTGTATTAGTTTAGTATTTTGTGTAGTAAAATACAAAAATCATTGTAACCATTAATAGTTTTGAGAGTACTGAAGACTACTGTATTTAACATTATATGATAATTATTAACAATTGCCTACTGTACATATTCAAATTTGTTCTGTAAAAAATATGTTTGATTTTGTTTAGCTGTCGAGAAAGTATAATTAAAACTTTTTTGAAAAGAATTTAATCCTTGTAAATTAACACAGAGTTACAATTTGTTTAATGACAACCAATTTACAGAATTTTGAAAAACTGACATACAGGTCAACTAAAAAATCAATGATGGGTCATTTAGGGTGGATTATCTGGGGTGGCATGCCTACTGTATTATCAGCGACGGGCCATTTAGGGGCGGATCCAGTGTTATAGATTAGTGGGGGGGGGGGGGGCGGCTAAATATTTCATAAATGATAAAAACTATCAGTCGGGTTGCAATAAAATAACAATACCGTAGTCATTATTTTATTTAAAAAAAGATAAGGCTGGTAAATTTACAAGACTCTAGTATATGATGGACCACAAGAGTGCAGAGAACCTAATTTGTGACCAGTGGCGGATCCAGGATTTTGAAATACTGTAGGGGAATGAAGTGCTGAACTTCATTTAATGTCCTGTCTTTTGCATTACAATTTAGAGGGCGGGCCCCTTGAATCCTCCCGTTGTGACTGACAGATACTATGCAAGATATAAAGTCTGGATTTACAGTTAGGATGTACTTTTTTTTATAACACTGACTTTTTACACAAACTAATAATAATAATAATTGCAGGAAGCATGGTCTGGTTCCTAGACTTAAATTAAATAAAAAAATTCTTACCTTAAAACATCGTTGAACGGTGACTGGTATTATGAAATCCAAATGGGTAAAATTGAGTACAACAATTGTCATGCTTATAAATCCACATGGTAGTTCTGTATAATAGTCAACACACTTGTATGCAAATGCTATGTTTATAAATCCACATGGCTGTGTACAATTGTCATTCTTATAAATCCACATGTAGGCTGAGTACAATTGTCATTATTATCAATCCACATGGCTAAGTTGTCATCACTTTTCATGGCCTATACTTCACATGGTAGTTAGTCAACACACTTGAAATGCAATGAATCCACATGGCTAAGTTGTCATCACTTTTCATGGCCTATACTTCACATGGTAGTTAGTCAACACACTTGAAATGCAATGAATCCACATGGCTAAGTTGTCATCACTTTTCATGGCCTATACTTCACATGGTAGTTAGTCAACACACTTGCAATGCAATGAATCCACATGGCTAATTAGTACAATAGTAAACACATAATACACCTACATTAATGTTAGATGCATGGAGTTTCCTCCATGGTAGAATAATAACAATCCACACATGGCTAAACCTGTGACACTTGTATAGCAATCCACATGGGCTGTAGTTTCTTGTATGTCAATATTATCAATGCACATGGGTTGCAGTACAACACTATTCCTTGTATGTCAATAGCAATGGGTAAACAAGGGTATTAATTAACTACTGCTTTCTCTGCCTTCACACCATAAAATGACCACAATACCTTCACAATAGACTAACTCATTAATATGCATATCCAATTATCCAATCAATGCCTCCCACAATCTCATTTACATAGCAGATGTCTGTGCTGCTATGGTTACACTGGCCAAGGTCACTTGTAGTAGTAATTGGTAAAGAAAACATTAAATACATTCTATTTTATATATTTTTCCTCACAAAAATGATACTGAACCAAAAAAAGTAAAGTCTGATAATTAATTTGAAATAAAAAAAAACAAATTTATCATTCAAATAAAATGATGTATACATTATACCTTTAAACTGTGTTCTTTCATTGCTTACATTTTGGTATTTCTTTTTTTTTTGTCTTCAGGTACAACACACTTTTATTTCTTCATCTACTAAAATATTGATTTACAATATATTGCACTTAATAATGATTGTACAATGCAATGCAGCTGACATTAGTTTTCAACAATCATTTCTTTCTCATTTTCTTACTATTGGTATTTATTGTGCATTTTTATATTAAAAAGTTATATCTGTAAAATTTCATTTCATTTGTTCGTCTCAAAACAATAAAAAATACAAACATAATAAATAACAGCCAGAACATGAGACAGGGAACCCCAAAAGTGAACTAAATCACTGTCGGGTGGGGACACTTAGACAGGGAACCCCAAAAGTGAACTAAATCACTGTCGGGTGGGGACACTTAGACAGGGAACCCCAAAAGTGAACTAAATCAATGTCGGGTGGGGACACTTAGACAGGGAACCCCAAAAGTGAACTAAATCAATGTCGGGTGGGGACACTTAGACAGGGAACCCCAAAAGTGAACTAAATCAATGTCGGGTGGGGACACTTAGACAGGGAACCACAAAAGTGAACTAAATCAATGTTGGGTGGGGACACTTAGACAGGGAACCCCAAGACAGGGAACCACAAAAGTGAACTAAGTCAATGTTGGGTGGAGACACTTAGACAGGGAACCCCAAGACAGGGAACCACAAAAGTGAACTAAGTCAATGTTGGGTGGGGACACTTAGACAGGGAACCCCAAAAGTGAACTAAGTCAATGTTGGGTGGGGACACTTAGACAGGGAACCCCAAGACAGGGAACCACAAAAGTGAACTAAGTCAATGTTGGGTGGGGACACTTAGACAGGGAACCCCAAGACAGGGAACCACAAAAGTGAACTAAATCAATGTTGGGTGGGGACACTTAGACAGGGAACCCCAAGACAGGGAACCACAAAAGTGAACTAAGTCAATGTCGGGTGGGGACACTTAGACAGGGAACCCCAAGACAGGGAACCACAAAAGTGAACTAAATCAATGTCGGGTGGGGACACTTAGACAGGGAACCCCAAAAGTGAACTAAGTCAATGTTGGGTGGGGACACTTAGACAGGGAACCTCAAAAGTGAACTAAATCACTGTCGGGTGGGGACACTTAGACAGGGAACCCCAAAAGTGAACTAAGTCAATGTCGGGTGGGGACACTTAGACAGGGAACCCCAAAAGTGAACTAAGTCACTGTTGGGTGGGGACACTTAGACAGGGAACCCCAAGACAGGGAACCCCAAAAGTGAACTAAATCAATGTCGGGTGGGGACACTTAGACAGCAGTCATTGGTTGCAAAAGTTATTCATAAATTTATATTTTGAAAATAAGAATACCGATATAATAAATAACATTGACACTTTTTTTTTGTATTACAGTTTATTTTACAGTTTATTTTCTATAGCACATAACTTAACATTCAAGGACCGTTTACATTCCATATAACATAATAAATTATTATTATTTTACTATTAATAAACAGAAAAAAACATTAGTTGCATACTGAATATTTGATAACAATGATATGTAAAATTTAAAAAATACTGATTTAAAAAAAACATTTAATTAAATAATATAAAGCACCAATTACGAATTAATTAATTTAAAGTAAACATAATCATACTTATATACACATTTATAATTATATAATATATAAAGAAAAATAATATAAAGAAAATAATATAAGAACCAAATAGTATTGTATATACAGTAGAACCACTGTCCTTGGGGATACACATATTCAGGGGATACCTATATTAAGGTGACACCCATATTCAGGGATACCTATATTCAGGGGACACCTATATTAAGGTGACACCCATATTCAGGGGACACCTCTATTCAGGGGACACCTCTATTCAGGGGACACCTCTATTCAGTGGATACCCTATTCAGGGGATACCCTATTCAGGGGATACCCCTATTCAGGTGACACCCCTGTTCAGTGGATATACCCTATTCAGTGGACGAGTCCCTATTAAAGGGACACCCCAATTCAGGGGACACCCCAATTCAGGGGATACCTCTATTCAGGTGACACCACTATTCAGGGGACAACCCTATTCAGTGGATACCCTATTCAGGGGACATCCCTAATAAGGGGACAACCCTATTCAGTGGATAGCCTATTCAGGGAAAACCCCTATTCAGAGGACACTGAGAAGCATTAACGGAAAACCCCTTTTAGGTGGCCCTTTAATAGTCTTTTAATGTATAACAAATTTAATAAATATTTATTAATATTAGTAGTCAGTCTCCCAGAGACAGACAATCAGATCTCTCCCAAACTTTAGTTAAGTTTTTTGAAGAGTATGATTGTGAAAGATTAAGGACAATTTTTGTATTTGAAATATATTTAAAAAATGTAATAATGTTAAAGATTTGTTTTCCTTTGGTATATTATGTGAATACATATTATGAAATGAAAATACCTCATAATTGCAAAATTAACAAACATAATTCTATGAACAACTTTAATACTTGAATATATAGTGCTAAGTATTTCTAAGTATTAATACAAAATGAAATTAGTCTCTGTCAATGATTTTAATCTTTAGGTGCGGCTTTAACTACTTTGTCCTTCGTACATAATTTAAAGTTAAACAATTTTAAGCACCCGTTTCATTAAAGAAAAGTTTCACAGTAATCACTTAAATATATTAAAAATAAATTAGATTAAATCACATGTTTTATATTGACTTTGTTGAATCGACTATTATGTATTTTATCCGTTTATTTTATATTGACACTGTTGATTCGTCTATTTGTTTTTTAAATATTTTTATATAGTTTATTTTATATCATTGTTGTTACTTTGGGAGTACGGAACCTGAACTCTTGTTATAGTGATTAGGTTCACTTTTAGGTTCCTGCCTACTCCCTTAGTTTCTGTGTTTTGTTTGTTTGTAACTGGTTTTTGGCAATAAATAATAATAATAATTACTAGCTTTACCACATAAATATTAAAAACATTTAACATATACACGACCTTTCGGTTTTAAAACATCGTTATCATAAAATAGAAGTCATTGCAAATGAGGTCACAGTCTAACCGCGGTCATATCCAGCTGTTTGATTTCATGACTTCATCGTCACGTCATACCGACGTGTCCCATGATTCATATCCTAGCAGCAGTCACACAAAATGTAAAGTCACAAAGTGTGTACTTAAACCACCAGTGCTTTTACTACAAGTAAGTAAATACCTCACAATGCATGTGTATCTGCTTCCTTTAGCTTTTAAAAGTTATATACTGTACATGCTATAAAACTGTATGCCAAAAAAACCCCATCTTTTTAATGATGACATATTTCATATTGGCACTTACAAAAACGAGTATCGCCAGCGAAGAGTGAAAATAATTTTCTCTTCCCTGGTATCACAATGCACAGTTTCTTCATAATGATAAAAATAGTTCTTAGTACAGAAAAAGTACATCTTTTAGCTCATTATATAAAAAACAATAGCAGATGACCATATAAAGGTATAAAACAATCATATATGGGAATATCATACCCAAATATGGACATTTATAAATGATAATGGGGGTTAACAGGAGGGTTGTAGTTTTGGTTTGGGTATGGTGGTGGAGCTGATGCATTTTGGTGGTTGCTTGTCTGTAGTACTGGGTACATTGGCTGGGCTTGCTGTCCATAAGAAGGGGGTGCCTGACCCCCTGCTGCTGGTGGGTACACATGGTGGTTGTGGTAGTTGTTGATTTGGGGAGGCGCTGTATGGTTGATTATTGTTGGAGTTGGGTTTGCCGGAGCTGCAAAAAATAGATAGAAAAAATTATTATTATTTATTCAGGCAAAAGATACATTTTACAAAATATAATACAAATCAACAAAGTAAACAAACACAACGCAAGGAGACTATTGTTATTTGTTTCAATATGTTTCTATCCAGGGGACGCCCCTATTAAGGGGACGCCCCTATTAAGGGGACGCCCCTATTAAGGGGACGCCTCTATTAAGGGAACACCCTTTTCTAAGAAACACACCTATTTAGAGAACACACCTATTCAGGGATACTCATATTAAGGTGACACAAAGGGCAATGTTCAACCTCTATTCACTATGTTTGATTATGTAGAATATTTTGTCTTATTACTTACAATATGCTACCCTTGTACGTGGTACACGACTACTCCTAGTACGTCGTCTCTTATTGACGCAGCAACACGAACAAAAGCAGCAACAAATCACGACACAGACGATAATAAATATAAAGAGTGCACACACGCCCCCTATTGTCACCCTTATACTGAAATAAATAATAAAAGTATTACAAAAGTACAATTCGAAACATTTATTTAGAAGTTGTAGTAGAAGTATTGTCAAAATATTAATATAAAAATGGAAAGCACTATGTGTACGCAATGTCAAAATTAATTTTATTAGTAATTACATTTTTATCATCAAGTTCCCATTATAAATATAACACATAAATTCCTGTCATTTGATTGAAGGATTGTGGGTCACATGGCGTGCAATAGTATGCACTATCAAACAATCTGTTCGCATTTGTAAATGTTTTTTTATTTTTAATTTAGTACTAGTACTATGATTAATGGAGAATACTAAACTAAAAGAATTCTGTGATAAAAATAAATAACTTACTTATGACCTGTTCCTCCTATATCTCCTATATCTCCTAACTCAGTATCTAAAGTATTTGCTTCGTCAAAATTATCAAAGTTATCAAAATCAATATCACCTCCCATCATGCCAGCAGGAGTGTACAATAATTAATATCAAGTAAAATATTTGAACTGACTGCGAGTAGAGTAGGTCAACTACAGAACAGTTTAGCTAGTAAATGTGGCGGCGGTGTGTCACCGGCGCGGAAACGTGCGTCACGGGAAAGTTGAAAGAAGCTACGGGAAACTAGGTTATAATATGATAAGTGATAACATCCTGAGAGACGGTAAGAATAAATAATGACAAATTGTTATGACTACTGTACAACAAGGTGCACTTAAATTATGTCAACCTTTAGAAATTGTGTTTATTCATTTCATAATTACATCCTTTACTAAATATTTATTATTAGTAATATTAAAGTCTATTTTAAAGTTTATAAAGTTTATTTTGTATCAATAATGTATTATTTGTGGAAAATCAATAAAGATCGATACAGGTCTAGGTCCAGCTGATGACCTTTGACATGCGCAAAGTAGGTCCTGGGGCTCTATTTGAAAATAGCTTTGAAAGTACCTAGGTCAAATACAGTATTAAATGACATTTGATTTCTATTTATCATCTTACCTACCTAGTATTAAACAATAATGAATTTAAATACCATGTACAGTATTGTTGTTATTCTCTGTTATTAGTGTAGCATTATATTTGTTCAGTGACATAAATCTATTTTGTTCACTTATTGGTCTAACTCAGTCTAAGTAACGGCTAAGAGTGATTAACAACATATTGTATGTTATTGACAGGTCTTACTAAGTCACGGTCTAATTGTTGCTACTAAAACTAATAATACTTTGTTTGGTTCTGTTGGTGATAGCACATTGCAATTATTCTACTACAGTGAGTCTTATTACCAGGTTTGATAGTTCGCCCACATTTACGCTTTCATTTTTAGCGTGTTGCACGGGCCGAGGTCAACCCCACAAAAACCTTGCAGTTATACATGAAATCGTAATACCGTGTTATACCGTAGTTCATAATCCTAAGTTGTATATACGAATTGCATGCATTATTAATTAATATGAGTTTAATAAAGGATGATTTTTTAAATCTGCTTTTGAAATTATAAAAAAAAATGTTTTAGAAATAGGATTATTATAAAACTATGCTACATTTTGCCAAATTATCCTAACATTTGATTAGCGTTAATGTTAAGTGCTAAATCGCTTAAAATATGCAAAAAAAAAGCACAATGAATTATCTACTAGATTTGGTCAACATTTTCACAGCACATACTTATATTTAACGAGAGGTCAAAACAATACCCTGAGGACACTTCCAACACGCCAACAGCAACCGGGAATGCACAAAATTTTAGGATTCAGCCAATTTTGCAATTAAAATCTCATTACGCGGAATCTCTTCGATGTTATACAACACACTTCTCGTAGGCGTGTTGAATATGCGTGTAATAGCGTGTTGTATAAACATGCCCTTTGAGAGGACAGTATGTGATAAGATTAGCAAATAGGCCTACAACTCTTAATGTTTAATTTGCACATTTTAGGGTAATGTATTAAAGTTACACTCTTCATAAATAAATGTCAAATAATGGAGATTATTAAGATTGTAAAAACAGAAAGAATGTTAAATGACTATCATAATGATAAGAAGACAAAACATGTTGAAGATTACAAGCTATAAATACAAAGTACATAGGAAATATTGGTTTACTATCTTTACAAATATTGACATAAGAGTATATATAATGTAAATATTCTTGTGCAATATGACAACAAATCATTGGCAGATATAGCATTGTGGAATAGGGTTATCGCAACTTCCGAAAAAATATGAAATGAGAAATTCATTTTACCAAGAGGTTTAAACTTAATGATCCAATTTTCTTTTAGTACTTTTGTTTGTTCTTTTTATGTCTTAAAAAGTAACTTAAAGACAAGCTTAAGTTTCTATACAAGGTCCCCATTGTATTTTGTTTTACATTTGTTTGCAATTCTTTCTGGCCTTTTTTTATTTATGGTTTTAATTTAGCTGATTTGCTTTTTTTTTTATTTCGAGATCCAGCCACTGATACCAACAGCACTGTCATTAAAAACAAAATTATATAGTTGTTGCAATCATAAACTAATAATCAATGTGAACTTGACTCTATATTTATTGTTTTCTACATAGTAGCCAAGTAGTACACTGCATGATATCAATCACGCCATCATTGGCAAAGTTCCAACTAGAGCAATTTGGAATCAAACTGTGTGTATACAGTAATAGTATTTGATTGCAGGCCTTGTCTTTTGAAAATCATAGGTGTGCAACAAATTGCACTCCTAAATACATTCAGGGGTGCTGTAGGTGTTCTGTTTGTATGTTGGTGTGTATAAGTTTACCAAATTTAAGCGTGTTATAAAATCGCACTCTCAATCAAGGGCAGTTTACTGTAGGAGTGTGTTAGGTAAGTGATCACACTCGCTTGCCTTAAAAGACAAGGCATGTAGTGGTTCTAAGTAACTTACTTAATTGATGGTATGTGGTGTGTATCGCCATCACAACAGCCTTCTTTGCAACAGTATATCTTATCGAGATCATCTCCTGCAAAGAATTGTGGGCAACTGTACGGTTCCTTGTACTCTCCAAATTCCCAGTATCCATCACAATTTTCACCTGCTGTTGATAAAAAATTAATAATTAAACCAAATGTATTTATTTATGACATACAAATCAATCCAGGGTATACAAACATGTAATAATTCAATGTGTTTTGATATTTTTTAAATTAAAAAAACATAACAATTTTTTTCTTTATTTAATACAACAATTAAATAAATTGGTCAACAGCCCTCAACAAACGTGGACCCATCATCCGGGAACCCATACATAATGCACGCGCGCGCGCCACACAATTTTGTGCAGGCTGTTTTGTGGGTGTAGCCCAACTCAAGTACCAACATTTGTAAACAACTTCGCGGGGGTTTGCCCATCAAATTCCCACAGATGAAACGTCAACGCCCGATGGTTGATGGCCTTCAACTTTCATCGTCTTTTCTAACTCAATAAGATACCCAATTCTAATATAATTCTACTTAAATAATACCTTCATAAATGTACTTTATTTATATAATAATAAGCTTATAATTTACCTGAAACAAATGCAAAAATTCCTCCTAAAAGAAGAGAAACTGATAAAATCATTATCACTCGACATGTTTTCTAAACAACTAATAATCGCCCTCAACGTTTGGAGTGTTTCTCTCTCTTTCTTCAATTGTTTGGTTTTTAAACTTAACCATACACATTTTGGTAGTAGTGTACTCATTCTATCTCGGCAAAATATTGGAAAATTTTGAGAAAAATATCAATAAAAATTGCTGTAGCTCTCTCCGTCTTAAATCCACCTACAGCAATCATAACAAAAAGTTAAATAAATTAAATTTTGATTGTATAAATAAAATAAAAGTTCTTGTCTAGTACTAAGTAGGGACAGTGTCTAATTATTGTAAGCCATTAGTAGAACCTGGGGAATTATTTGTTTTCATTTTTAATTTAAATAATAATTATATTGGCCTATAATCAATAAATGCAGATTATTTATATTCTTTTGGTAGAATAACTAACACTAAATGGTTGCATGCCTAATACTGTAGGTAAAAGGTAATATAATCTTTAAACAAAAACAAAAATCACAGCCATAACTGTTATTATTATCTAGGTGTTTATTACAAGAAAACCGACACATACACTTAACCGTTTATAGTTATGGGAAAAACCACCTCTCTAATTTGCCAAAATCAGTGGTTCACACATGAGCAATAGGAAACTTTTGCTTTGCGATGACAGACAACCAAACTACGTCATAATTTAATTAATTGTGCGCATGTGGGGATATTGGGATGTATTCTTCACTCCCCCACCTCAACAATTTGGTTTCTAGGCACCCACCGATGACACTTTGATTGACCTACGTAGGTCATCGCATTGTTTAAATTCAGCACACACTAAATGTTAATTACATTAAAAGCGTTAGATCAAGTGTGAACTCAACCTTATTAAGCAAAATATTTATTTTTTTCTTCAAATTTTGCCAACTAATTTGAATGTTTTACAAATGGCCTTTGCCCTTAAGATACCTTATACAAGTTAAAACATATCTACACATACTGATAGCAGTGTTGGCAATACATATCTACACATACTGATAGCAATGTTGGCAATTTGTTTACCATTGGTTAATAAATGCAGCATTTAATATTTTGGTATTTGATGATGTCACAGTGAAATATGGAAAATATTAGATCATAATAATGTGTAATTAGTATTACATAATCTCAAGCAATTAATGTGAATTAAATTGGATAAAATTAGGATAATAGCCAAATTGTATAAAATTATCCCTTATTTGGTAAATCTAATCACAAAAAGTCCATTAATTCCAAAATATAAATGAAAAACCTGTAATAAGCGAATTGAATGACCTAACATAATAGGAGTGTTGTCCGCTGAAAAGGGACATGTCCCCTGAATAGGAGTGTTGTCCTCTGAATAGGAGTGTTGTCCCCTGAATAGGAGTTTTGTCCCTTGAATAGTTCTAATTTAACATCAATAATTTCAATGCATGATTGTTTATCTTAAGCCATATTGTGTATTAGGCCAGCATAAATTGTAGTCTTCTGATCTTAAATACATTTTTATAAGCATCTCAGCAGTTAGTAAGCAAAAATTAATTAGCATTAATGTTATTAATAATTAATATTAATTATATTTACACAAGAGATGTTGTAACTTTATGATAAGGTTTAATCATGTTGGTTTTATGTTATTAAGAAGACATATTTGATTGAGTTTATATATCATTAACATTAACAACCAAAATAAAAATGATTTTACCTTTCGCATAGATTCTTAATAAGTTAATCCAATCCGAGGGAACGTTACCACAGAGGCAGACAATATCTTTTACTATGAAAATGTAAAATATATATCCTATTTTTTTTATTGTTACTGTTTTTTCTAACAAATGAATATAAACATTTACAGTATATGAGGTAAAATAGTATAAAATTTAACTACAAACTTCTATCTAGATTTGAAACCTAATTTTGATGAAATATAAATAAGTATAATGAACAAAATCGCTAAGCATACACACTAACAAGTTTTGAATACAGATAAAAATACCACTGTATTAACATACAGAATACAGAATACAAAACAGATTAGTGAAAAAAGGTTCGGAAAAATACAAGGGCTAAAAAAAACTTAAATGGTGGCAGCAGACAGATTATTCTTGTCAAATGTCATTTTAAGACTTTTCTTTTAAGTAGTTTTTAAACTAATTAAAAGTATTGTTAAGCACTCTGTTCTTGGTAGGGCATCATATAAAAGGTTAATTATAATATCTGGCCAAGCCTGCGGCTAGGAGGATTCAATGGTAAATATCTCATTCTCTTATGTGGAAAAATGAATCGCCTGTCAACATCCTGCCTACATGCTTGGTTACACACATAAGTTAAACTTGAGATAAGAAGTGTATTTTACAAAAAGTAAATGAAAGTTTCTTACACTTCCTGATAAATATTTTTACATACATTTATATTTTTTAAGAGACAAAATACAAAGAAATGAGATGTAACTGACAAATACAACTAAACACTATATTACTAAACAATCTTACATAAACAAGGGTGATAGAGAGTGTCACAAGAAATGAGGTGTTTAATGCAAATGACAACACAATAAACACTGTTACAATCTAAAATCATTATTTACAATGATTGACCTCTGATTGACCTTTGCAACTACAACATTGTGCCGTGTTAAAAACCATATAATAGCACCATAAACAAAGTGGCAACGAATTCAATAAAAGTTTAATTTTCAACAAAGCATGATATACAAATTAGTTCAGACAACTGCACTCAAACGGGTTTTTCTTTATTTTTGAAAAAATATAGGAATTTCATTTCTTGTAAACTCGCTTGTAAACCAGTATCAAATTTAACTTACCGTACGTTACTTACATATGAAAATGTTTTCACTATTAATAGAAATTTAGTTGTCGTCCAAAATAATTTGTATAACATTATCATGAATAATTATAAAAACATGTTAACATTGAAAGATGACAATCTATAGTTAGTGGATGTAGGTTCAACTATGGCCGCATCTATCTTTTATTGCCCTCTTTTCCGGTGCATACTTCATAGTAGTTTGCCCGTTGCTGTATTGTTGAAAGGGCATTCTCTGCTCGTTCCTTTAGGTCACCAAGCGATACCTCCTGCTCATCTAGCAGAATCTTATTGTTATTAAAGTCCCTTTCTAGTGCTACAAAACAAATAGTGCATTTTAAAAGTGTGTTTAAAATATCTTTTGTTCAATATAAAATAAAGTATAGATATTATAAGTTATTTTCATTTCTGTGATTTATATATAAACACAATAGGCAATGAACATTAATTCGAAACTGCCCGGTGATATACTGAAATTTAATTAATTAATTTGAAACGATAAACATGAGGAAATCTGTGAGAATATATATGTTTTGTTTGCTTTTGTCCGTTCTACTTTGGCGTCTGACACAAGCATTTGATTCATTGGTGACGCCACCATTTTAGAAATAAACGTTAATTTTGATTTGAAGTCTTTGGTGTATAGTTTAATAACAGTTATCTGTTTTTAAGGAAGAAAAAATGGTATTCAAGGGTTTTAAGCGTCTAAATCTTGAGCTCTAGAAATCTGCATTATTATTGTTATTATTTAATTAGAGTATACTATAATGATACCCATAGATTTAGAAATGTATTTTTAGATGTTTTAAACCAGAATTGGTCTTGCAAGTGTGAATGAACAAATAAATAAAAACAAAATAAAATAAATAGGATAAAAAATATGGTTAAAAAAGAAGTGTTTTAAACCAGAAGTGTGAATGCATAAATAAACAAAATAAATTAAGAAAAGGTGAAGTGAGGTCAAAGTGCAATACTAACCTCTAAGACGGCTCAGTTTTCTCTTCGTCTCGGTTTCTAAGATAGTGGCACCTGAAAGAAGGGCATCAGCACGAATACGGAACTCTTCTGCTCTTGATGCTTTAGTGTTTATATCCTGTTTAGCCGTGTCAAACCTATCTTGAAGGGCCCCTGCTTCCTGTAAAGACAATACATACAGAGGGTCCACTAATTAGTATGATATAATTATAACATAAAGGCCAATTTACACAGATGAGTGGTAAAGGCAAGCAGAAAACCGCGTAGCTTGTCCCACGTAGAATCTGTATCTATCCTGAGCAGAAACCGCCAGTCCGCCCCGCATTGTGTGTAAATGGTCATAAGGAATAACATAGATTCTATATTTTTTATTACCATTACGGCTCGTCTGTGTAAATTGGCCTTAGAACAAACTTGAAAAAAGTGAGGGAAAAATACAATATTTATTATTATATATGAACTGGATGGATATAAATAAAATCACATATAAGGTCATTGGTAATTGGTACCCAAGCATTTTTAGAATGAGGTAGAACATCACAGTACGACATTTACCAGGTTTGGCAATGTGCTAACATTATACTGAATAGTTGTATATTGCATGTTTATATATAAATATATAGTGGTACCATTGCACCGATTAGCATTGTTAGTATGTGCTTAATTGTGTGGTATCAAGTGCACTGCTTACCTGGGCTGTTTCTTCCGCCAGAATAGCTGCGTTAGCCGCCGAGTCGTTTGCCGTTTGAATATTAATCTGATTGTCAGTAAAACGTAAACTCAAATCCTTTAGTGACTCTTTCATCATCAGAACCATTACAAGAGATCCATTAGCCTTGATCAACGCAGCATCAACTACTGAGGAGATCTAAACACAACAAACATAGGATTATCAAAGTGTGATAGATAAGGCACCATGCTATGGTGCAGTCTCCTGTGGGTACACTGTTACACTAATACAAGTTATCCTTAGGTCACTTACAGATGTTATGGTCAATCCAACTTCCTTTATGTCCTCAGTTGCCGTGTCAATCGCAGCGGCAGCCTCCTTTTGGTCATCTTTTGCATTTTCAAGGGCGGTGTTAACATATTCTGCTGAGTTCTTCACACTCTCTGCAAATTGTCTTTAAAAGAGAAGTTTTGTAGGAATTTTAAATACCTGTGTATTGTAACTTCCAAAATTCGACAAAATTATGAACATAGAGATAGAGATAAATAATATAGAAGTACACTACATATAACATTAACAAAATCAACAAAAAAAAAAAAAAAAAAAAAAAACCACTTCAAGGGGTCCGTAACCATAGCAGCTATGCAGAATACCTTTGATTAACAACCATTTTGTTTTCATGTTTCTAGGTGTCTGTATTGAAATGGTAAAGTCAAAATAAAACAAAAAGGACAATAAAATGGAACCTACTTTGCCTCATCAGCTTTCTTTTCGAGTTCAGTGACCCTTCTGAGGTCATCACGTGTGTCGTTCAAGATCTGCTCAATATTATCCAGACTATCCACCAGTTCTTGTATCTCTTCTGCCAAAGCTGAAATAAAAAAGACAAAACATTATTAAAAAGTCTGAACACAGTATATTCCTCCTTTGGGACCCCTATTTAGGGAAAACGTTGCTTGGCCATAAAGGTGTACCTTCAATAAAGGTTTTATTGTAGTAGATCAAGAAACAATATGTGGGCTGAAGCTCTCTCGGCAAAGAAAATGAACTTTTAAAAAAAACAATATTATCTTGCCTACAGTATACAGGACACATTACCATGTCTAGGATATGCAATATCATTCAATGGAGGTGCTTTTTCAAACAGTACACCTACTATATATAATTTCTTTTAAAACATTACACCTAATATTTATAATTTCCAAGTACAGAATATAATATGTACCTTTAATCTCCTCTGGTGTACGAGATATCTGGATGGCTAAGGTATCCTCAGCTGTGATCTTTACTTGTTCTGGTGTTGCTTCATCTACAACATTCAAAGCATTAATGATGTCATCGACCAATCGGGAAAGGTTCTGCCCGACTGACCCTAGATCTTGTTTGGCTGTTAGAGCAGCGTCATATGCCTTTTGTGCTTCCTCTAAGGCAACTTCACTCTCTCCTTCAACTGCTTCTACTGCTTGTAGCTTTGCATTGGCTTCTTTTTCTTTCTCTGTAAACTTCTCTTGTGCCGTTTGTGCTCTTTCTTTGGCTTTGTTTGCGATGTTGCGAGCACCATTACAACCAAGACCGCCACAAGTACCACAACCAGCACCGCCACATTGACCACAACTGTCACCTGGATTTCCACACACCTGGTGATTATGCAAAATAGCTAGTTATACATTGAATACAATAATATAACCGTGTAATAATCATTTGTGAAATTATTGAACAGGTACAAATTTGTGAGAGATTTTGCAAACAAACTATTGAGATTAACAGGGCCGTAGCCACCAGTACGATTGGTATGGTTTCAACCTGAACACTTTGACTTTGACAACTCATGGCCCACACAAAGGCTTGAACAGAGATGGTTCCCGTTTCTTACTAAACCTGGACCACTATATTTCTTGTGGCTACATCATTGTGAAAGGTTTTGTTGCAGATTTATTGTTAATTTATTTCACCAGAATAAAAAAAATAATAATTATTATTTGATATTGATAGTCATAAGAGCAATGGTCATTTACCGATCACCAAGTGAGGATGAAGCGTGATGCCATAAATAAACTAAATACCACTCTACCTGAACATTCAAAGCATTTATACGATCTTCAAGATCACCAATATCATTGCCGACAGCGTCAACACGTGCCCGGTAATTATCCAAATCATTACTAAACTGTGTTTTTAATTCCGCTATTTTGTCCTCAACCTCTTGGCGAACACCAGCTGATTCTGCTAACGTGTCGGCCGTTCCGTCTGCCTTGGCTTGGGCTGCGTCGCCTCGGTCACGACTCTCATATATTATCTTAAGTGCCTCTGTAATTATAAAACATTACTTTATACTACATTTTTCTAAAGCTTTTTTCATACTTAAAATTTATAAACTTGCTATGAAATCAAACCACTACAATTGTGGTGTTTTTCCTGCTTTCTATAAAAAAGATAAAAAATATAAAAGAAAAAGAGTTTATTTTACTAAAACCAAATGGTTTTGTTTTGTTTCTGCACATTGCAAAACATATCAGGGTGACCGCTTAAGTTGAAACAAACATATCAGGGTGACCGCTTAAGTTGAAAACAAACATATCAGGGTGACCACTTAAGTTGAAAACAAACATATCAGGGTGACCGCTTAAGTTGAAACATATCAGGGTGACCGCTTTGAAATATATCAGGGTGACCGCTTAAGTTGAAAACAAACATATCAGGGTGACCGCTTAAGTTGAAAACAAACATATCAGGGTGACCGCTTAAGTTGAAAACAAACATATCAGGGTGACCGCTTAAGTTGAAACATATCAGGGTGACCGCTTAAGTTGAAAACAAACATATCAGCGTGACCGCTTAAGTTGAAACATATCAGGGTGACCGCTTAAGTTGAAAACAACTTATTTCCAATTTACATTATTTTTCCAGACTGGTCTAAGATGAACACAACGTAAAAGAATTAATTTAATTAGAATTTGTTCGAAAACAAACATTGCGTAACTTACCTTCAATATCAATCCTTGTAAGGTTCCTTAGATCCTCTTCAAGTTTCTTGATGTCACGACCCAGGTCAAGTGCGGAGGCATTTAATTGGTCGATTCGATTGTTGGACTCTTCTAAGTCTAGTTCAACGTACACTAGTTTACTTGATATCTTGTTTAACTCATCAGCATTACTATCAAGTTCTTGTCTATAATAAAATAGTTGATAGAGTTATGTGACAATTACTGCAGTAATTATCAATTTTTTAAAATATTACATGATAATTATACAAACAATTAATATAGCATGGTATAAATGTAGATCTTGAGTACACTAGCAGTAAAGTATCCGTCAATGAGGGCCATGTGTCTTGAGTACACTAGCAGTAAACTATCCGTCAATGAGGGCCATGTGTCTTGAGTACACTAGCAGTAAAAAGTATCCGTCAATGAGGGCCATGTGTCTTCAGAAGAAAAGACAGCTAAAGTAACAGGTACAGTTTATTGATTTCAACACATCATTACTTCACAGGGGATATACTTTAGGAGTTAGCAATTAGTTGCATTGTAAGATATTTATGTACAGTTAAAATCATTAAAATAGGCCTACAAACACACACAAAAAGAACACTAGGACACTATTTAAAAAGATTACTATGTTTTCTTACTGAATTTGACGAAGAGCATCTTCGTATTCTTGGAGTCTGTCAGATGGATTGTTCTTAAATCCATCTAAAATGTCGCGTATTTCCTGGATGTTCTCTTCAATTATTGTAAAGTTTTTGCCAAAAGCTCCGCTGGTAAAGTTCGATGACCTATTAGAAGCTTGAGCAATGAGTTCATCGGTGGCAACTACCAAAACAAAAATGTTGTTAAGATTGACTTATTTTTTTAGTATGGATTAAGTTTAGACATCAATTTAATTAATTAAGATTATAACACAAGTGTAGTCAAATACTCATTTCTAAGTTTTTTCTTTGAAGTTTGGACATCAAACAAGACACATCTTGAATGATCAAATACTTAAGTAACTACTTACTTTTTAAATCTTGAATGATCAAGTACCAGTTATCGTAACATTCTCCGCAAGGGTCACAATATGGAAAGTTGCCCTTAGTGCCGATGGCGCAGCGGTCACACTTAGGTCCAGTCACGCGGTCTCTGCACACACAGTGTCCATTGTTTTCACATTGTAGTACATCTGACCCTTCAACATTACATTCACAGGCTGTAATAAAAGAAATTGAATTAATAAAGAAAAGAGCTGGTATTTTAATTCAGTACGTTTAAGCACATGCTTAAGTGAAATTCTGAGGATGTATACCATTCAAGTAGATTATATCAGCTGCTACTTTTACAGATTTTTAAAGAGCTTTTACAACTTTCTTACGTCCTTAATTGACACCGAAGTGTATAAGGTGATGTTGTGATATAATCTACTTTAAAAATTGTAAAACGTTGGGTGTGTTTCCAAAGTGTATAATACTTTTTAAAGTCATTACTTTTACTATATTCCAATAATTTAGACTGTTATAACATCTAAAATAATGTACCCGTATATCCTCTGGTATAATTCAACCTCAGTAAAACATGAAATTTGGCCGACTTTGGAGGTGGGACTATACCTGGGAAAACCCTGGTTCAGGAAAAAATGATTTCTTGTAAAAACTCATCTGAACTGGCTAGAGAGAGGCCTACATCAAAAGTCAATACTAGAACTATACCTAGGATATGTATGTTTGTAAAATCAATAAATAAATAAATTAAGGGGTGGGATTATAATAATAAATAAATTAGGGGGTGGGATTATACGAGAGGATATACAGCAGTAAAATGCATTAGAATACTGACGTGTGCATCCAATGTTTGCATCTATTGGGTCGCCATAGTAAAGATCTTGACAGCTACAACAGTCTCGTCCTCCAAAACCTGGTTGACATGTACACTCACCGCTGAACTACAAAACAAAAACAAACAAAATGATGGAGTAAAAGCAGTAATTGTGTTTGGCCTCTTACTTACTTCGGGTAAATTATGTACTTTTTTGCAAATAAATATTATTACAATTTTCATTATTAATCGGCGACCTTTCATGAGTACAATTATGAGTTTAGTAAGGGAGATGAAAGGACATACACAATGACGAGAAAAAATGTTATGTGCCTATATATGGACATGATGATGTGATATCACTACCATATTTGGGCGCATCACTACTATATTTGGGCACATCACACATCAAACTAATTTGATGGTGTAGACAGAGCTTAACATACCTGGTTACATTGTAAAGAAACTGAACCCTGGGAGCAACAGTTGCAAGCTTCGCAACCCATCCCACTCGCTAACCGCCAGTAGTTGTCCATACATTGGTCACACTGACGTCCAATCACGTTGGGCAAGCACGGACAATCGCCAGTAACACGGTCACAGACGCCACAATTGTTGTTAGCGTCACAAGTAGTTCTGTCTATTCCTAGAACATTACAACTGCACTCTGAAACAAAATGACAAAAACTAATATTACACAATGTCATTCATCTCATTTATTCAAAGCAAGTAGGTCAGAGTTCATTTGACTTTAATTGCTCAAAAAAACAACAGAAAATGAAAATATTTAACACAATACAACAGAGCCACAAAATTATTCTGTTGAACAATAACTGAACCCAGTCTGATAGAAAAGGAATACAAGAACTAAGGAAGCCTAAAACAGACCTAAAGTGCTTACTGATAATTATTATGGTCTTTCATTTTGCTAATAAAATTGATCAAAAATTATAATATTACAAACATTATCAATTAAAATAATGTTAAAACACATTCTATTTTTGCAAGATTCTACTCATCCCATGCATAATGTATTTGAGGTATTACATATTGGTAGACGTTACCGGTCCATCATCTCTCATACAAATAGGTTTCGTAAAAGCTTTTATCTAGCTGCCATTCGGGCACTGAATGTTTGTATACCGTACGAGAGTCATGTGACACTTTGTAATTGTTTGTTTTTTTAGTTTTATTTATCTGTTTTTGTTTATCTCGGAGCAAACATAATTTCTATGTATATTTTATATGCAAATGACAATAAACGAAAGTAATTTTCCACTGATGAATAAATGAAAAGAAAAGTTAAAGTGCATGCCTTACCTCTACATGTCCTCTGAAGGGCATCGCCATAGTAATCAGAGGCACAGATCTCACAATGTGGACCAGCAGTATTGTACAGACAATTAGTACATTGGCCAGTTTCAGGCATGCAGTTACCGGGCAGAGCAAGATCGGTATTACCGTTACAATTGCACAGGCTACATCCGCCTCCTGAAACAGTCGGGTCACCAAAGTAATTGTTGGCGCATTTGTCACATCGAATACCTAAAAAACAAAGGGAATAGTAATTGAAGCTCAATTAATCTGGGACCCCCAGACATTTCATGTTATGGTGACATCTGTTGCTTTTGGGGTCCCAGGACATGTTGTTGAATAAATAAATGATCAACACATAGAGAACTCTTAACATGACTAAATAAAAAAATATGTACATCCTATATTCTATGAATTTGAACATACAGTACTTGTCATTAAAGCTCTGTCTACACTATCAAACTTTATGTGACAAAAAAATGTGATGTGTCAATATATGAACATGATGATGTCATATCACTACCATATTTGGGCACATCACACTTTTTTGTCACATCAAGTTTGATAGTGTAGACAGAGATTTAGATTAGGAAGATTTTAATTTTATTGATTGTCTAGTCTCTATTATCCAGAATGTTGTAGTTACCATCAAAACCTGGATAACAGTTGCAGATGACAGTCTGGGACTGGTTGTCAAGGTAACATGTATCGGCATGTTGGATGCCATTTTGTACACCTCCTGGACACAAGCACGGTTGACACTGCTGACCAAAGCCAATTCTTGGGTTACCATAGTAACCATCAAGACATCTGCGACAATATAAAGACATTAGTTCCTCCATACATTAAGAACTTTATAACTTCATATTGTTAAAAACCTTGATTGACCAAAATATTTGATTAGGAAAATAATAACGATGACAATGTATTAATAAGGTAACTTTTTTTTTCTTACCTCTCACAATTAAAACCAGCAGTATTATCCTGACAATCTGTACAAGCGCCCCCTATTGCTTCACATTCTGTTGCATGGCCGTTACATTCACACGCTGGACAGTCTGGGAAACCGTAGTGCCCGGAACAGCATGTGTCGCAATTTCGGCCGCAGACGTTGGGCATACAGGGACATTTACCAGTTGAATCGCAAAATGCTGCTTGAGATCCAAACGCATTACACTCACAAGCTTGAAAAATAAAATGTTTTATTAATTATTTCTTTCCTTTTATAAAAAAATGTCTCACTTAAAGCATGGTTTTTACTAGAACGCAATGCAGTGAGGCTAACTGCTGTATTGCGTGATCACAAGTGGTAACCGACGACAGAACAGTGCTGCAAACATTGCTACAGGAAATCAAAACAGTTTGATTTCACGCAACGAGAACACTGGAAAACATTGTACATCGCATACTCAAAAGTACACGGGGTGAACCAGGTCAAAGTCTATGGCTAGCTAATGTTGACGCACAACAAGCAGGTTTGATTTAACGCAGACGGGGGCAAACACAATTATTGGAAGGGCATTTTCTTATGTAGCGTCGCTAGTGGGAACAGGACTTTAAATTGATTCCTTCATCTTCCTAATATTTTGCTCATATTGTGCCTTACCTGTACATCCATTAGGACCAAATCCAAAGGTGCCAGGTGCGCATTGGTTGCAGGCTCTACCCATTACGTTTGGTTTGCAGTCGCACTGGCCTCCGTAACTGTCGCAGATGTTACTGGTAGATCCGGTAGAATCACAACCACAATCTGAGAAAAATAAAAACAGATTTAAAATAAAAAGGATTTATTTATGATTAAAATTAATTTTCTATAGCAATATTAACTTGGTTTAGAGAAGAAGAAAAAAATGTTTTCCCAATTCTACTGTATTAATATATCTTTGTATAGGCTTTTGTGCAATCATTTATTTTGAAAAAAATTTTTATAAAAAAAAAATAAAAAAAAAAAAAATATATATATAATTATCATTGGTTTTATACTTTTATACAAATTTTAATATTGAACAAATGTAAATATCTTTGTAATTCAGCTAAGGCTGCGATAATGATATTGAAATAAATGAAATGAAATGAAAAAAAAAAAAAATTTATTTTAATATATTATATATTTTTTTCTTAATGTTATTTATTTGGTATTTAAATTTTCTCCATGTTTTGAGATTGAAGTTTTGTGAAGTTTTTTTTCTGTGTTTTTTAATACCAAAATAAATTACCAATGCCTCCGTTGTACGTCATGGCTGACATTATAAAGAGCAAGTCCTGACAAGTTTCTTGTAGTTCTTGTTTATCCACCCTGTAGAATGGATCCATGCAGCTGTAGTAGTTCCAGTTGTCAAGACGTAAGCCACCGCTCTGCTCGGAGAATGGCGCTAGGTTGCCGGGCTGTGGCAGCAGGGCAATCTGGGTAATAAAACATTTGAAGAATATAAATATACAGTGCTGTAGTCACGAGAATTAAAAGGGTGCGGTTGTTGAAACAGGAGGGAACACTCTCTTGTGCGACAACCTATACATTCATTTAAAATTGAAAAACCTTTGCCTACAATTTTGTCCCCATATTTTTTAGCTATATTCAGAAGCCTAAAAAACCTATGAACAAAGGTTATACCAAAGCTCTTACTTCCCAGATGAGAGCACAAACTCTGCACAATCACAGTCCAATATAAACATATTTGTTAATAACATATTTTACATAAACGATTATTCAGCATTATATAACAGTGATGTAGCCACAAGAATTAAATGGTGTGGTTGTTGAAGTGGGCCATGGGTTGTCAAAAGGCTTTTGCCAAAAAAGTGGTCAGGTTGAAACCTTACCAACCGTACTGGTTTATACAGCCCTGATATATAATGTACTATCTCCAGATCTATAACATAGTTCTTTCTATCGCAAAGGATTGAGAGGTCACTCAGGTCACTTTTTGAAGTGATGATACTGCAACTCTTCTATTTTTTATTTCTCCCTACCTAGTATGATATAAACCTGTAACATGAAATATCATATGAATGAAAAGTGTATTAAAAAACTTACCGAGTCGATACGAATGACAGCATCTGGTCGTGATTGTCCCACAATAAGGCTGCGGAATTCAAGTCTTATTATGTACCGTTCACCTTTTTCCAAACAAAACAAATCTGGAAGTGTACTACGATGCCTGTGTGCAAATAAAACACAAAATAATGATGAAATTCTAATTAAAAAAGATACAGAAACCAACAGTAATGTTGAGTACTTACTCAGATAAACCAACAGTGATGTTGTCTATGAGTACTTACTCAGATAAACCAACAGTAATGTTGAGTACTTACTCAGATAAACCAACAGTAATGTTGAGTACTTACTCAGATAAACCAACAGTAATGTTGAGTACTTACTCAGATAAACCGACAGTGATGTTGTCGTTGAGTACTTACTCAGATAAACCGACAGTGATGTTGTCGTTGAGTACTTACTCAGATAAACCGACAGTGATGTTGTCGTTGAGTACTTACTCAGATAAACCGACAGTGATGTTGTCGTTGAGTACTTACTCAGATAAACCGACAGTGATGTTGTCGTTGAGTACTTACTCAGATAAACCGACAGTGATGTTGTCGTTGAGTACTTACTCAGATAAACCGACAGTACTCTAATCTCCTCAAAGAGCAAGATATAACTTGATGGTGGTGGTTTGCGAGGATACTCCCACTTGAGGGCATAGTTCATGGATAACACCATTTATAAAGACGGTTAAATAAATGTACTTTTTTAGGCTTATCTATCTATCTCTTCAAGTCAGAGAGTACTGCTGTAGTTACTATACTAAAGATAAACATCCATTACACAAACATTATGTATGGTTAAGGAATGCAACTATGTAGCACACTATGTAGAACTAACAGATATCTAAATTCATTCGTGCTTTCACTGTGTGTTATATCTTTATTACAACTCTTTACTTGTTTTATATTTATTTTACTTATATATATTGTATGTTGTTGCATTGTTATGTGAGCGCTTGTGCCTGTCATGAATTTCCGCAAGGACCAAATAAATCTGAGCTGTAAACCTTGAAAAACAAAGTTAAACAAACAAATAGATAGATAATATACACATTTTTACATACAAATTTTGAGCAGTGTTTGCCTTCCATACCTGTCGTTAACAGACAATGCTACAACCAGTTCATCATCAGATGGGATTGTGTTTCCACAGATACTACTGGTATCAACTGGTCTTGGTCTCTCCAACGTTATTCTCACATCCTCCCACCAGCTGGCTGTCAGCTGTATCAACATAAATTGATAATAAAAGTTAGCTTAAGTACTGTGATGGGTTAGTACGCATCTTACTGGATGCGTGATTTGGACTTAAGCTTGTTTCCCACTCAAACGCAGCGCAACAACGTAAGCTTATATTACTTGCGATGCGGATACGTCTTATTATAATTAAATTACATTCAGAAAATTATAGGATTTATTATTTCCATACAAATTCTTATATTATACAATAGAACTTCTATTAAGAGGACACCCTCAGGAGGCAAAGTGCCTCCTTAATTATAGGTGTCCTCTGAATCTTGCAGTTTTTCCCTCTCATTCAGTTCAATTGTATTTTGTTATGATGATTATTTAATCAAATCAATTGAGTTTAATGCTGTCACCAAAGACACATTACAGAGAAGATTGAAAAAAAATTGATGCAAATAAAAAAAAACATAAATTGTGAAGAAAATAATTAAAAGAATCAAAACGTGATTATCCATACAAGCAAAACAGGAGAAAAAAATAGATAAAAATTATTTCAAACTTCTAAAAGTGAATCGCAATGAATTACATTAACATGCATACTGAATGATACACTTTCCAGGTCGATTATGAATTTTAAAAAATAAAATAAAAGCAACGTTTACAAGAAACTGAGAAACTGTTGTGTGATAATGTTCAGAATGTACATGCATGTTATCCCGCATACATGTCATCCCGCATACATGTCATCCCGCATACATGTCATCCCGCATACATGTCATACCGCATACATGTCATCCCACATATGTACATGTTATCCCGCATACATACTTAATGTTCAAATGCATGTTTACAATGTGCACATATACTTACTATAATTCTGGAATAGTTAAAATGAAGAAAAAACACTTGTATGTTATTTCTAACTATATATTGTTGAATATAATATAATTATCAAAACATGGCAAGGAAAAAAAACAAAGTGTAAAGCACAGATTTATATTTTTGCCTCAAGTGAAGTCAAGTCAGGTCAAATGTGATGCTACGGTTTGTTTATTGCAGATTTTTATCATAAAAGTCTTGGCAGTAAAGATCATACACATACACTCATACACAATGGGTTTCCTTAACAATGTGCGTCCCCTGTTGATCCTATAGTCTATACTGGCTTTTTTATTTATTTATTTATTATTTATCTTTATGTAACTAGTTTTTAGTTGGCCTCCTATCACAAGCCCCTTTGGTTTCCTGGAGATCCCTTTTATCTTAGTTGGCCTCCTATCACAAGCCCCTTGGGTTTCCTGGAGATCCCTTTTATCTTAGTTGGCCTCCTATCACAAGCCCCTTGGGTTTCCTGGAGATCCCTTTTATCTTAGTTGGCCTCCTATCAAAAGCCCCTTGGGTTTCCTGGAGATCCCTTTTATCTTAGTTGGCCTCCTATCACAAGCCCCTTGGGTTTCCTGGAGATCCCTTTTATCTTAGTCGGCCTCCTATCACAAGCCCCTTTGGTTTCCTGGAGATCCCTTTTATCTTAGTTGGCCTCCTATCACAAGCCCCTTGGGTTTCCTGGAGATCCCTTTTATCTTAGTTGGCCTCCTATCACAAGCCCCTTGGGTTTCCTGGAGATCCCTTTTATCTTAGTTGGCCTCCTATCACAAGCCCCTTTGGTTTCCTGGAGATCCCTTTTATCTTAGTTGGCCTCCTATCACAAGCCCCTTGGGTTTCCTGGAGATCCCTTTTATCTTAGTTGGCCTCCTATCACAAGCCCCTTGGGTTTCCTGGAGATCCCTTTTATCTTAGTTGGCCTCCTATCACAAGCCCCTTGGGTTTCCTGGAGATCCCTTTTATCTTAGTTGGCCTCCTATCACAAGCCCCTTGGGTTTCCTGGAGATCCCTTTTATCTTAGTTGGCCTCCTATCACAAGCCCCTTGGGTTTCCTGGAGATCCCTTTTATCTTAATTGGCCTCCTATCACAAGCCCCTTTGGTTTCCTGGAGATCCCTTTTATCTTAGTTGGCCTCCTATCACAAGCCCCTTGGGTTTCCTGGAGATCCCTTTTATCTTAGTTGGCCTCCTATCACAAGCCCCTTGGGTTTCCTGGAGATCCCTTTTATCTTAGTTGGCCTCCTATCCCAAGCCCCTTGGGTTTCCTGGAGATCCCTTTTATCTTTTTTAAATTTGTTTTATTCCTATTTGCTATGTGTATTGATGAATAAAGAGATTAATTTGATACTCTTCTCACACTCCTACATTTAGTAATATAATTTGATTACTCCTTCCTAAATTTAACAAAACTCTATACTTACAAGTGGTTCATATCTAATAACCAGTTCATAGTTTCCAGAGTATGGGACGTTATCCACCACAAATTCAAGAACACTGCCCTCACTGACTCGTACAAAACCAGTTCCTGTCCACGTTAGTGTAGTACCAATGGGTTGTACGCGATCTTCAATATCACCCTAAAACAAATAATAAAAAAAAGAATAAAACACAAAGTGAGGTTGCACTCAAGTGAGGTTGCACTCAAGTGAGGTTGCACTCAAGTGAGGTTGCACTCAAGTGAGGTTGCACTCAAATGAGGTTGCACTTGGTTATTCATTTCAAACTAAAATATCACTTACAATATAACCGGAAAGTCGCGAATACTCCGCCTCATAAACCAAGTAATCCACATGCGTGATAAAGTAGCCAGGTTCGACATCGTCACAACGGCGGCCAAAAATGTTGGGTCGACACGGACACTGTCCAGTTTGTTTATCGCACTGGTTGGAGTACGATCCACCAGGGTTACAGCCACATGGCCGGCAGCCTTCTGTTTCGTCGCTCAAACCGTAATACGAGTCGTGACATTCATCACAGTTGCGGCCGGTGACATATCGTTTGCAGGTGCATCCGCCGCTCCTCTTGTCGCAACCTCGGTTATCAACTGTTCCAAGTGTGTTACACGTACATGCTAAATGTAAAAGACAATTACGGTATCAGAAACATTTGTTTAATTCATTGGTATTTACTCATAAAACATTAATTAATTCGAAGATCTACAGTGTGTGTCGTAATACATTATTTTGTATTTGGCGAAGTCCATACACAGAATACACCTACTTTTGATCATAACCAAGCTAGGCTAATATACGCTAGGCCATATGAGGCCTAGCGGTCCTGTTTTGTTTACACTCCATCGCGGTCGAAGATCGCTTCACACACGGCGCTACAAGTCGCCAAAACGGAAAACCACTATTTGGTATCGGCTGCCATAAACAAGCTTATTAAATTTCTTTGGTACATTTCTATTTAACGAACATTGTATACTTGCTTTTCTGCTTGATAAATTCTTGTTCAATTGATGTTTAAAATAAGATATTATACGATAAATTACACGAACTATAAGCTTAATTTTCCGACACTCTACACCTCGTGTATTTAGAGGCAACGTCGTACACGTGAGGGCGCTCGCTCGCATGGTGGAATACACAGTGTACATGTGCTGTTTTTGACGATCTGCATTTTTGGATCCTCGGGTATAAGCCCACCCCCCAAACTTGACGTGATTTCATGTTCGAGGGGGGTGGGCTTATACCCGCGTCAGTACGGTATATAGAAATATATTTCATCAATACATATTGATATTATTGATAATGATAACATTTTTTTTTTACTGCAGTAAAAACATGTCTTACCTTCACAGCCGTCAGGATTATTTTCTTGTAAGTTCCAGAAACCGTTCATGCATGTATCGCAACGCTTACCGTTCACATAGCGTTTACACAAACATCTACCGGCCTCTAGGTTCATCATGGCGTCGGTTCGGCTCTCGCATTCTCCTCCCATCTCAGAACCACTCGGATCACAATCACAAGCTAGAAAAAACAAAAACAAGGATTTAATATTGTAATCCAAAAATAAAAATGAAAACTGTCTGAATAAACATGAGAGTAGTCAACTCTCCCAATACCGTACTAAACTCTGCCAATACCGTACTAAACTCTCCCAATACCGTACTCAACTCTCCCAATACCGTACTCAACTCTCCCAATACCGTACTCAACTCTCCCAATACCGTACTCAACTCTCCCAATACTGTACTCAACTCTCCCAATACCGTCCTAAACTCTCCCAATACCGTCCTAAACTCTCCCAATACCGTACTCAACTCTCCCAATACCGTACTCAACTCTCCCAATACCGGTACTCAACTCTCCCAATACCGTACTCAACTCTCCCAATACCGTACTAAACTCTCCCAATACCGGTACTCAACTCTCCCAATACCGTACTCAACTCTCCCAATACCGTGCTAAACTCTCCCAATACCGTACTCAACTCTCCCAATACCGTACTAAACTCTCCCAATACCGTACTCAACTCTGCCAAAAACGTACTCAACTCTGCCAATACCGTACTCAACTCTCCCAATACCGTACTCAACTCTCTCGATACCGTACTCAACTCTGCCGATACCGTACTCAACCCTGCCAATACCGTACTCAACTCTGCCAATACCGTACTCAACTCTGCCAATACCGTACTCAACTCTGCCAATACCGTACTCAACTCTGCCAATACCGTACTCAACTCTGCCAATACCGTACTCAACTCTGCCAATACCGTACTCAACTCTGCCAATACCGTACTCTCTAAAATACGGAAACTCTCCCAAAACCAGACTTTTCGTAAGGTCCAAAAGGTCACAAATTCATTTTTGCCATTAGAAACACATTCTGAATACCAGAATTTCCAGAAAACCAGAAAATTAGGCCAGCCCAAAGGTGTCCGATATTGAGAGAGTTGACTGTATCACTAAACCCTGTAGTATTATATAAAAGATCTATCAGTACACCTTATTAAACTTTACTACTAAACTAACTAAAAGTTTTGGCAGAATACTACAGTAAATTAATATTTGCATACACAGGCAGGAAGCATAGTAATTTAAAATTGAATTAATTTGTAACGTACAGTGTATTAACTCACATGCATAGAGAAACTCTAGACTGCCCAGTGATATACTGGAAATTAATTTACTTATAAACGGTAAAGATAATATTCCATACATGTATTACTATTAAAGCCCTATAAATTAACCAAAATATATGTAGTTGTTCTACATGCATTAGAGTTTTCCATTCGTTAACTTTTAATTCACAAATCAATGAAAGTTTAAAATCAGAGGCAATTTAACTACTGGTGATACAATTTACAAGTCACTAGTAGAACAGTGGGGGATCAAAACCACAAATTAAAAATAAATTCCAGCTGATATGTATGTCTACAAGCTCCAATCAAGGTCATAGTTCATTAGATCGAGGGCGGTGTATGTGACTTTTGGTAAAGGTTAGATGGTTTTTGTTGTTGTCGGCTCTTGGTGTAAATCCCATGAGTATAAAGATAGTTTATTTCATGACAAATTTAATGTTATTTTTGGTTTCTGGTTTCATTTATAAATACCCTTTAATCTGGAGTTAGGCAGCCCATAGCCTTTGAGTCCACAGCAGTAGCAAACCTGCCAATCTTTAAAGTAAAAACTACAGCTATATATTTTTTTCTGTGATTCAAAGGTGCACAAAAGCAATAGTTTCAAGTAAATATATGTAAATAATATAAAATCTACACAAAAGTAATTGATCTATATATTTTAAGATGAGTTTTGTTGCGTAATATTAGGTAATCATACACATACTATGTACATATTTAAACTAAAGATTTCAAAAAAAATATTAAAATTCATAAACAAATATTGTACATCAACTTTCAAATACCAATATGAACAGTAAAAAAATCATTATTTGAAAATTTAGTTGGGCTGGCCTAATATATCTGTTTTTCCAGAAATCTTGATATTTCGATAATGTGATTTTAATGGTAGTAAAAACAGAATTTTAAAAATTCTGGCATATCTATTCGGTTTTCAGATTTTTCGGTATCGAGAAAGTTGATGACTATCTGAATTGTTGTATGTGGGTTGTTTTCTAGCATGGTTGTCGGTAGGTTGTAACAGCAGCAGCCTAATCAACTACAGACTGCAGACAGATGGTGTGCAAATATATTTTTAATGTTATGATCTTTGTTCCGAAAGTCTAAAGTGGAATTTATGAGTTGCATTTGAATACAAACATTTTAGAGAAAATTGTTTTCTCTGGTATTCTACAATATTACATGAATATTGTGTCACACCTTTGTCTGGTATTCTACAATATTACATGAATATTGTGTCACACCTTTGACTATGACCAATTTTATATATGTATAAATATAACAACCACAATTTCAAAACATTCTTAAATTCATTTTAGTAACAATTATTTTAATTTAACATATCATAACAAAGATAATGATAATAAGGACATGTTCGCTCAAAGACGTAGACAGAGTGGGAAACACAAGTGGGACACGCATCTAACAACTATTAGCGTTTAAGATGATGATGATCATAATGATAAATTGTGTATCACAAACCCCTTTATATTTATATTCATCCCTAATTAAATCTAAAAACTAACTTAATTCTGTAGAAAATATACAATCTTGCTAATTCCACAAACAATACTTACGAACACAAATTTGAGAATCCCTGATGTCTCTCGTAGGATCCATATAATAGAACGCTTCACACTGCTCACAGTTCCTACCCATCGTGTTGTGCATACAATCATCGCACACACCCCCACTGACACCTCCAGTTTGTTCAAAGACCGCTGCATCAAAATGGCATTTTGTTGCATGTTGATTACAATTACACACTGCAACAAGGCAAAGAGAAGGGGGTAAGATTAATAAAAAGAATAATTATAACAACTTTTTATTACATTAATAGCTGTATTTCGATTACTGTACATATGTTTCATTCTGAAAAGTTAAACATGTTAAACATTAATAAACATCAATATTAACATTATTGAACATCACTAAACATTATTGAACATCACTAAACATTATTGAACATCACTAAACATTATTGAACATCACTAAACATTATTGAACATCACTAAACATTATTGAACATTACTAAACATTATTGAACATTACTAAACATTATTGAACATTACTAAACATTATTGAACATTACTAAACATTATTGAAAAAATATAACCATGGCGTTAGACCGTTTTAGCGTACGACGCTAAAAGAATGTGTGTCTGAACAGTTGGGGATTAGCGTACAACGCGTCGTACAACGGTTGTAGCGTTGTAGTGGAAAACGGTTGATAGTACCGTTTTAGCGTACGACGCTACTGTAAGTCAACGTTGTATCCAATCAGAACGTTTCCTGTTATGACGCGAAACAAGGTTTGACCTAGGCTGACATCTTGTATCGTCAATGTGTGAGATGGATTTCAATAACAAAAAGGCCAGAATAAATAAGGCCTAACTACACTACAAATACAACTGTTACAAAGGCTACAAACTATTATCAACTGATTACCATTATATTTTCTAACAAATGACATAAATACATGCACCTTGTATTTAAACATAGGGACTATGATCCCATCCGCTTTTAGGCCTAGCTAGGCCTAGAGCCATTCACGCATTTCATTCAAGCTAAAAACTAGCGTGGGACATCAAGTCACTCATTCATACAAGGCAGACTAGACTGGACAAGTTAATGCTGAAAACCCCCTAACTCCTAAAAAAATCAGTAAACAAACAAGGGGAGCTGTGTCCCTTTTATTAGCAAGTTAAGGGTAATTTTCAACCGACTGGACCAAAGAATATATATCTTTTTGACTGGACTGGATAGACTAATCAACAATCATTTTTTTCTTCATCATTACGAGGCCTGCTTTATTTTCGTAACAGTCAATAGCCTGGGGAAAATGTTTTTTACTACAAAATAAAAACAATAGAAACAGAAATTTGGCTTTACTATATTTTTCTTAAATAAATGCTGAGGTATGTTTTATTTACGGCAAATTTTGTCATAATTGTAGGGCTGAGATCTAGGCCTAGGCCTATATACAGTGGAAATAATGATGAAAACACGTGGGTAAGAGCACATGATGAATATGCAACTAGAAACAACCTGGATGACGTACTTCCGTTGTAACGATAATCGTACGCTATGGGTCTGAACACCTCGTTTTTTTCTCTGCGGTTTGTAACGTGACCTTGATAGTAACGTTGTACGCTAAAACGGTCTAACGCCATGGGTCTGAACAGGGCCAAAGAAATGACTGCACTGAAACAAGATACTTTTGTTCTTTATGTTATCTCATAAGATTTGTTGAATGTTGAATGTTTTTATAGGCCAGGTCATCAAGGTCATTCAGAGTCTCTTGTAGTAAAGTAGTATCAACTGGTTTATTATTAATTATGAATACTGTACATTACAAAAGTTTGGTTTATATCTATAGAACAGAAGAAACTCTCTTTTGGGACATTCTATTCATCAGGGGACATTTTGTGGCAACATCTCCTTGGGACATTCTATTCAGGGGACATTTTGTGGCAACATCTCCTTGGGACATTCTGTTCAGGGGACATTTTGTGGCAACATCTCCTTGGGACATTCTATTCAGGGGACATTTTGTGGCAACATCTCCTTGGGACATTCTATTCAGGGGACATTTTGTGGCAACATCTCCTTGGGACACTTTCCCACAAACGAACAATGAAGAACAAGATACGCTTGAACACTACAACCTACTGTATACTACACAAACCATAAATGGCGTTGCAACAGCCGCTGGATAACATCCTTATTACATTTGTGGGTTTCAAAAGTGTCCCTTTACAGGGGTTCTATTGTGTTTTAAAGAATTATTACATTATTTGTCATCTTTTGCATTTCATACAATTCGCAATCTGACCTTCAGTGTTTTGTTAAGAACAAATTGAGTGGGTTTATATGTCATCATGTAATGCATGCCTAGAAGTTATTGGGCCAATGGGTTTACTGTAGGAAAATTTATCACCTGATAAGTAGCATTAAACTACAGAGGAATTTCCTGAAGATTCTGGAAAAACTGTTCTAATTTTAGTTTTTTAAACTGATTGAACTACAGTACACAAGACATGGCTCAAAATTCACCATAGCAAACTAGAAATGTGTGAAAATTTGCTAGTAATAAAATTAAATTTTTTTATTTTCTACCAGATTTTAAAAATAAAGTTGAGATCAACAAGGTCACAAACATTAAACAAAAGGATACCATGTTTAAAGTACATACACATACAGTATGACAACTTGATATGTACACCAAGTTTAGTACTATAGTAGCAGAAAATGGAGAAAAAGACAAAAACATTTTAATATTGGAAAAGTAACGATAAATAATACAAAAATAGTGATGGTAACAAGAGGCACAAAACATATGAAACATTCTCAGTCCTGACGTTAAAAGCATATTGATCGTACGGTCGAGAAACTTAACAGTTCTTTTCAGAACTAATATACGTGGTGTACCGCAAACTTTATATTCTACAAATAAAACATTTCTAAGGGAAACAGCAAATTTTTAAAAGCTAGTTGGATAGCAATTGAGGACATATTTGGTGGAATAAATGCACCAGTGCCTTGATGCTATGACTAGCCTACCCTCTCATATCTAGTTACACCATTCATACTGTAATCCTTAAAAGGTGAACTTTTAGTGACCTTTAGAAACTGGTATAGTACAACAAACAAGCAAAAGATGAGATTAAAATCAATACAAATATTGTTGCATAGGTTTAGAATAGATGTACAAACAAACAGTACAGCATCAAGGCTGTATGTTGTGGAGACGTTCGAGTTTTGATTATGTCAAAATCAAACTATATTACACTGTAAACTACAGTACACTTACTCCTTTGGGACACGCCTATTAAGCAGAAACTTGTATTTTTTATTTCAAACACATCTAACAGCAAGTATTCAATTACAGGATGGAAAAACTATTTTAAATTTCATTTGAGGCTAAGTGAGTGGAGATGAAAGAGTAACCACCCTGGCACAAGGTCAGAATTGAACCCTGGACCTTAGGATTGGAGGCAAGCATGTTAACCACCAAGCTACAGCGCCACTACTTCCCTGTGAAACAAATGAGGGGTAATACATATTTTAAGACTAGGGCCAACCCCTATTCAGGGAACACTCTTACCAAGAGGACACTTGAATGGGTTTCTATGGGTTACCAATGGGTGTACAGTATTTGAAATGTTGGTATCATTTTCATGCTAATATTATACAGTATTAAGAGGATAAAATTTACATTTGCATTTGTTTGTCTGAACTCCCTGGGCTGGTCGCCATGGCTGATCATGGTGGAATGGTTTACATCTTTCACAGTTCAAGCCTTCAGTGTTGTGGTTACAATCACAATTGCCATACACATGTGCCTAAAATCACAAGAAAAAATACTAATTAATATGTTTGCCAAATTTATTATTAAAATTCATACGGGTGAAGACTGGAATAAATAATGAAAAACAAAAGAAATAGCAACAATTTGTGGCTTATTAAACTGGCCAAAGAAATGAGAGTGTTGATGTTAATTCAATTCAAATTTATTTCAGATAATTTGCCCAAATAATACAAAAGAAATCCATTTGATCAACAAATGACCCAGAATTATTCATTGAAATAATGCCTCTTCTACATTTATACTACATTCTGGAATCAATCAAAATATTGAATTTAAACAATTTATCATTTTGTTTTTGCTTTTGTTTATTTATATCAGATGGGTACCGACAAATTTGAGAGACTGAGTATAGATACGAGGTAAATCGGGGAGTTGTTCAAGATATTAATATTCTCAGAACATAAAGTCTATCCATTGATAGTCTTCATCATTCCAGGCTGGGTAATGAGTCCACTCAGATATTAATCTAATTACTCTGGATTAAGAGATCAAATTTCTTTATAATTAGCGTACAATTTAAATCCAGGCAAAATTCTTGTTGGTAATTTAATGTCTGTACTTTGGTTTCTGATAATAATAAAATGTTATTAATATCTTACAAAAAGAAAACAATAAATTTGGTATTATTATTAACAATAAGCTATACTGTTATGCTATTATTATCTTTAAAAAAATGATTTGAGAACAATAATTTGGTAATTCATTACAAAATAATGTCACGATTGTAGCTAGGACGTTTACAGGCGATTCCTTGTTTTTCACAAAACAGGCAAATATCTTCACAAGACTAGCTATCATCACTTATGCCTCTAGTTGAAAAAGGAAACAAAGGGGAGGATTGTTTGAATATTCTACACCCCCTCCTCCTCACACCTCAGCAAGTTTTAAGTACATTTAATTTGACCAGGAGCATGAGTGCAAATAGAACATAGGATAAACCAAGTAGACACCATGTTTAGTTACCTAATGTACCTGTACATTATGCAATGGAAGAGTACAGTGTTAAGTTTTACTTACACAATGTTACACCCATTTTGATAAATCTGAAAGTGCAGGAAAGGCTCTCGTTTTCGGTTCTAACAACAATGTTATTTATCTAACGATGATGTTATTTAAATAAGATAAGAAGAGATAACAACCAATGAAAACAAACTGAAAACCCAAATTCAAAAGCATTCTAAAAATAATGGTTATAAAGCGGTCAAATGAATGGGTTAACATATTTTGAAAGCACAAACTTATGATCAATAATAATGTTTTAGCTTAAATTTATTTAAGTTTATATTATAAATATTAGAGATTAGATTATACAGCATTGAAAAAAGGTATGATGCACTGGTCTATGGCCTGAGACCAGCGTATCTGATATTGGTTACTACATGGTACTACTGTATGGGCTATCCTTGGTTTCTTTATTTATATATTTGTGTTACTTTTTCTGTAGTTAAGTTTATTTTATCTTTACACTTTAGGAGGTCGGAGAGTCACTCATTAGTGTTTTGTTTCACTTGTTGACAATCCCATCTACTCCCTAAAGTGCTCTGTACCTTGTGATTTTTTTTTTTTATTTATAAAAGACAAAATAAATGAAATGAAATTTGCTTGTAAGTATTTTGTATTCATATTGTCTTGTTGTAATCTTATGTTGAAATCTAAAAAATCAAATCACATACTGTATGACTACAGAGAGCCAGTCAGGTTAAATGCTAATTAAATTATAATGCTTAAGTCATTTTCTTCCAGCTATCCTGGTGAGCCACCAGATGCCGTTTGACAACCACTCCAACAAATTACAAATTCGTTCATAAAAATTATAGAATTATTGCTCATGTACTTACTGTATTGTTTAAAATGAAATATGAATCATTAAAAGAATAAATCATCACAATATATACATACATAGCATTCATTCAATCAAGAGAAATTTATTTCTTTAAAAAAAAAACTAAAATACCTTCACAATGTTTTATTATGTTCTAAGGAATGTACTCAAGTGTTTAATACTGTAAACGTTATTTCCTGAAATAATTTGATTTGGAATTTCGGATCCAAATTAATAATTTAAAAGTAAAGTTTCCATATAATTTTACTGGACTGAAATAAATTTTAAAAATGTAATAACTTTTTTTTTCTTGTGAATAGCGCTTCATTACCACAAGACAGTCAATTTCAATGGAAAATTATTGAAAGTTTATACAGATTTTTTAAGGGGGAAAAACTTTGAAAGAGCTCTCTAGAAAATCTAAGCGGCCATTATCATCACTGAGTCGTTGCAATATTAATAATTAGGTCAATTGTGCCTCCCTGTTGAGCCTAGAGGAGTGTATGCAAGGCTAGCATTTCAAATGCCAATCTTGCATGCCATAAAGGTTAAGACAACTAATGTACATTGCAATGCATTGATGCCGTCAAAATCATCGACTTAATTCCTCAAAATGTTCTAATACAGTAATCTTATTTTCATAAACTTTTCAGAATAGAAAGATGTAATTTATTAGTACAAAAAATAAAATTTAAAAGTATTTAAAAATGTTGTTTAAGGGATGAAAATCTTTTGAAAAAGGGTCAAAGGTTGAATACTATAACTGCCTACGACCCCTCTGTCTACAAAGAAAAGGTGGATAAATAATTGATGCTATGTCAAGATGAGGCACAGTAATTGCTAATAACTACTAATACTGTAAGTACTAACAGAGGTGAATAACATTACCCCTTCTGTCAAGAAGAGGCATCCTTATACAATCAAATTATTTGTACCTTTGCCTACGTACAGTACTAGAGGTGAATAAAATCACCCTCTACCTACAGTAACACAAACATCCTGTATCTCAAAGTCAGACCATCTCTGGTTTTAGTATTTATACTTAAGTCATTTAATTTTGCTCGTTTGAGGTATCGTTTTAATTCTAGACATAAACATACTTCACCACTATAAAAGGAAACATGTCCTACAAATAAACCAATAATTATACATTACAAATTAAATTTAAGACTCTTTCCTCCAAGCACGTTATTTGAATTCTAAGCTACATTTGTCTGAATACAGTTAGGTTTCTATTTAATATAAACATTTATTTGATTGTTCCCACGCATTGTTTGTTCATGTTTATTGTTTTAAAACTATAACAACATAACTTAATGGAAACAACATAAAATGTAGCAAGGTTTAACCCAAGAACTACTTGTGAGGTAAAGAATGTTCCTTCTACTTTATACTGTGTAAGCTCAAACTCTAATTATACCAATGTACAGTCTGTACTGTATAATATCGGATGCAAGATTATACAATACCACACACGTTTGAACATTACAACAAGTTAAGCCAAATTGAATTACTATAGTATTTAACTCCAATAGAGAATTAGTAGTTGATACGCAATACTATATGTCTGTGGCGTTACAGAACTGACAGCCTGGCTAAACCCAGTACCAGAGCTTAAATGGCAGAGAATCAGCAGCCTCAACGCAACTACCCAGCGTTGGACAACCCCTTAGGAATGCTAAACCAAGGGACTTTTCCCCATGTTAATATTACTACTGTACTGCTGCGTGTACACAAATCTCTAACTTAAAAGAATCAAAGTTAAATTATATTTAAGTTATATTTGAGAGTCATGTATTGGTAACTTTTAACAATCTAACTAAAAATTTAATTAAAATTTTAAAAGCATCACACATGCATGACAGACTACTAGCCAAGAAGCCTCTTTTCGAAATAAAATGTATAACACACATTTTGAATTATGCTGTTTTAACAAAAAGGTCAAAAGATCACCTTTGTACTCCGTGAGAATTTTTTATAATTTTGCTAAATTGTTTTGAATCACCTCAATTTCCTATCGTAGACTAGACTAGTTCCTATTGGTACCCATAATAACTACAACCTATGCATGGGTACATGCCTAACAACAATACCATGGATTACAACCCTGTGTTCACTGTAAACACTCATTGTTGGTATATATCGTGTGCTCAGGAAATCATGGACATTAATTTTAACGCAAGCTCTTTCAAGTGTAAAATTACATAAAGATACTCGTCACTTTGGCTGACTTTTTTAGAGAATTCATCTGCTTCAGCAAATTTGTCCAGCCATTAAGAATATCACAAAATGCAAATGTATGGCTAAATATAACACTAACAGCTACCTAAAGCTAAATATAACACTAACAGCTACCTAAAGCTAAATATAACACTAATAGCTACCTAAAGCTAAATATAACACTAACAGCTACCTAAAGCTAAATATAACACTAACAGCTACCTAAAGCTAAATATAACACTAACAGCTACCTAAAGCTAAATATAACACTAACAGCTACCTAAAGCTAAATATAACACTAACAGCTACCTAAAGCTAAATATAACACTAACAGCTACCTAAAGCTCTGTCCAAACTATCAAACTTGATGTGACAAAAAAATGTGATGATGTCATATATGGACATGATGTCATATCACTACCCTATTTGGACATATCACTACCCTATTTGGACATATCACTACCCTATTTGGACACATCACACTTTTTGTCAAACTAGTTTGATAGTGTAGACAGAGCTATAATATGCATTCATTCAAATAATTACACTAAAACAGTATGTTATGACTTTTAGTTGTATAAGGCTTCTAGTATAGCGAACTCTTTTAAACAGTATGTTATGACTTTTAGTTGTATAAGGCTTCTAGTATAGCGAACTCTTTTAAACAGTATGTTATGACTTTTAGTTGTATAAGGCTTCTAATCTAGTATAGCGAACTCTTTAAAACAGTATGTTATGACTTTTAGTTGTATAAGGCTTCTAGTATAGCGAACTCTTTAAAACAGTATGTTATGACTTTTAGTTGTATAAGGCTTCTAGTATAGCGAACTCTTTTAAACAGTATGTTATGACTTTTAGTTGTATAAGGCTTCTATTATAGCGAACTCTTTTAAACAGAAATGTTCTATTACTACAAAACCCGGTCAGACTTTTGCTTTTACCTTTTTATATTTTCTTTTCTAACACTATCAAGCAAACTATTTACACTGAGCAATCAACCATAATAAGAACAGAAATAATATCCAAAGTTAAATAAAACCAATTGCTGATAAACGAAGCTTGTCATGAACAAAACGGTACAACAACCCCTACTGTATTCACTGAAAAAATGGAGCTATCTAATTTTATAGCCCCATTATTAAAACCATGGACCATATAGGTCCATGATTAAACCCATTCTTTGGTTGAAAAGCAAAGGTACCTAGATTGATTGTCTACCTATGGACGGATGGACAGAGATACTACATTAAACAGTGTAATGGTATACTAATATTTCTACTATTATACTACTGTATGAACTACAAACTAAGAATGGCTAACATCATAACCAAGTGTAAATGTTGAGGTGATAATACAGTAAGCTACAGTATTGGTGGTTCTTGTGCTGTACTAGTAATCAGTAGTTAACTTACAGTATACCAAGAATTAGTTAAGTACTGTAACAAGTACCTTCATAAGTCATGAGTGTAGTTGGCGGCGCATTTGGTACAAAGAGCCTTGTATTAATATTGTTAACATGATTGGGACAAGATACCTTGTACCACCCACACTGACTACAACTAGTAGAGTGAAACCAAGGCCAACTACATAATCACAATAACAAGTGATTAGCCAGTGGGAAGGAGAAAGAAAGAAAACCACAGTTTATTTGTGAGTTTAGAAAATGTTTTGGAAATAATAATCAAAGTAGATTTATGAATGTAACCAATATCAGACAAATCAACTTCTTTGACACTTTTTTAATAGAATAAACAAACAATTTTAAAGAGTTTTTTTAAATAAACATGTCTAACAAAATGCAGATTTAGACAACATACAGTAAACACAATGAATATTGAATTAATTCTATAGAAGTGGCCTCCTCAAAGTAGATAAGTATTTATACAGTATTTAGTTACCATGTCAAAATGTATTTAGCAAGTTTTTTTGGGGTAATCATACCAAGTAGAGATTGATGGGGTGCCCAACCGCCAGGCTCCCATCTAATTTCACAAATTGTAACAAAAGATAGCACATTAAATTAAGTTTACCACTTCATTTCACTATTTTTTAGGCCCTTATTTCAAAATCCTGGTTCTGCCTGGTTTTACATTGAATAAAACTAAAAACTTACTGCAGTAAGTTTTTAACTTACTGCAGTAGAAAATGTTGTAACTGCATTAGAATCATTTTGACATGATCTCTTATAAATTGTTCAATAAAAGAGCACTCACCGTATTTCGATCTAATCGTATACCTTCAACATCGCCATCTATCGGAATACATTCCTCAGCATGTCCATAACAGTGACAGCTCCCTCTCACAACCATATCATACACCGCATAATAATATTTCTCCTTGATTTCTTCTCTCGTGTCTAGTAGGACGTCACCGAGCGTGTGCAGACGAGTGAAGTTGACTCGTAAATTGGTGATCTTGATGAGGTTTTGAACTTCATCGGAGTAAGGATCTCGGATTTGGCTCTGGATGTGCGGTGGTAGAACTCGGAAGATAACCTACAGTACAAAGATAATAAAAATACATTCATCTGAGTTTTTTATGTCATGTTTTTTATCAAATATTATGGGTCTGTTTCTGCTATTGAAAAAATAACTGGTTTATAAACCATGTAAATTACCCTCAATTTCTTGGCCGCAGAAACAGGAAAAATGTCAATAATAATAATATTTATAATGATTTATAAACTCAATCAAAAATAAATTTATTGTACTGATTGGTATAAGAGGTACTTAAGTTTTAATGCTAAAATTAAGTTGATCTATTGTACTGCATCCACAGAGTAAGAATACAAGAGCACTTGTTGTAAGATCAAGTTTCTTTTGTTTGTTTTTGATACTTAAATTAAATCTAATATTTCGTAAGATCGACCATTGTTTGGTTTAATTAAATAATGATAGAAATGATGTAATTTCATTAGCTAATTGCTCTTTCATGCTACAGTGCTGTATACTTATTTAATTGATGATAAAACATACATTAGTATACCTTTGTTTTCTTACCGTATATTTCGGTGCATAAGTCGCACTTTTGACACGCAAATTTGACCTCTAAATTAAGGGTGCGTCTTATACACCGAACATAAATGCCTCACCACACAGATTGTACATAGGCCTATCGTCACCTCGTTTGCTAGGCCTTAGTAGGCTAGGGCTAGGCCTAGCTACAGTATACTAACATAACGGCAACCTGCTTCTGCCTAGTTTTCAAGGCATTTTAGCATGATGTTATACTAAATATGATGAAAAGATTTGTTCATTATGGAGCTGTTTTAGGCGCTCCGATAAAATTTCATTTGTAAACGTTTATGTATGATTGGAATAGTATTTATAGTTATACGCACGATCGCCGACCGCCGTACCCCCAGCGCAAGCCCTTCTTGGCGGCCACATGGTGTACGGTATTCGACTAGTATATTCTCAAGGTGATTATAGCATGGACCTAGCGTACACACTTCTCGGATACATAGATACTAATCGAATACGATTGTCCGTGAAAACGTGCGCCCTCTCGAAATGATCGAGCGAGGCTAGCGCAGACACGTACGTGTTGCACACACGGTCATGCACTCGATGTTGTTGCGGGTGCGAAACTCATGAATAACAAGTTAGAAAGAACTTGTTGAGGCTGGGCGCGGCCGAGCCTAGGTAAGAAAAAACCTAAATAAAGGACGCCGTTGTAGATATAAAAAAATATATTATTACAATAATATTGATTACAATTTAAAAAAACATTGTTTTGATGAAATATAAGGTGCGTCTTATACATCGACGATATAAAAAATACCGATATTTTACTCTCAGTTAGGGGGTGCGTCTTATACACAGGTGCGACTTATACACCGGATTATACGGTAGATCATTTTACACCATAATTGAAATATCTGCTGACGATGTTTTATGTTAGAAAATGTAAAAAATTATAGAAGAAAATGTGTACCTCTCCATCAGTTGAAGGTTCAACATTTGAGTATCTCTGTTCGCAAACGACATCCGTGATTCGTCTAAGGGGCGCTTTCTTAACTCCTGGAAACATCGTCTCACAATCATACGCAAAATAACGATACGTGTTCCAAGTTTGCCCAAAATCACTCGATCTTTCGACTATCATTGCAGCTGGCCTAAATGTCTTGAAAGTCATAACAAAATGAGTGAAGTGAAACATGGCCTCTAAATCTAACCGGATCGAAACATCGTGAACGCCGTTAACAGACTGCCACCAACGATTTTTACGATCAATATCAAACGACGTCACTATATTTTCAACCATGTGACTATTTTCGTTATCAATTTTCCTCCACGGATCTCTGGAGTCGCAATAAAAGCACTTTTTCTCGTCTTGTAAGTGACTAACGATGCAATAAGGTACCGGCCCGTCTGAACCGCATGTTGAAGTTGCCGTCAGCTGATTTTCTCGGCCAATCAAAAGATCACCTGTTGCTGGGTGACAGCTTTCCCCTTCACAACTTTGGCTTCGAACAGCTAAAGCTATAAAACACAAAAAAAGGACAAAAACATTATTTATTGCAGACCACATTTGTTGTATCAAAATGATGACCAGTGATACTAAGATCATGCTGTACAATCCATGACATTGTATACAGTACTTATTTTCCACAACATAAATTACACTTTAAAATAATCAAAGAGTTTTGAACATTTTAGCTAAAAGTTTTTATTGGAGTTTTGTACTATCTTTTGTTTCCAACTTTTAGTTCTGTTTTTGTTTATTTTCATGAATTTACAATTTAAATAATTAACTGTAATAAATTGAATTTTCCACTTCTAAATTTATAGCCAGTTAATGATTTAACTGTAATTAATAAGTTTTCCCTTTTGAACCCAGTGAATCCTTTTGTTGTGATTTACTATAGTATGTACAGTATAAGGGCCTGTTTCTATAGAGCAGAGAATACGGTTTTGAATACCGTTCTTTTCAAGAACCGTTTTTTCTTGCCAGCAGAAATGGGTCCCCACAAAAAACCACAAAAAAGAACCGATCTTAAAAACGGTTTCAAAAACCCCAATTGATTGCGGTCTCGATCGCAAAGAACCGTTCTGAAACCGGTTTCCGCGAAGCAATTTTTAGCTGCAACACAATCGCGGTCTCAATTTGACCCCAAAAACTGAACTCTGCAGTCTGCTGCACTGGGATGATTGCGGTCAACTCGCAGTCAAACTCGCGCGATAGGACCTAGGCCTAAGTCATTTTTATTTCTCTAGATAGTGAGTATTTTATTTAACTAAAAAATGTTGACCGATGCCATTACGAGGTTCGTAAAAAATATGTGAAGGAAAGAAGATGAGGGAACTTGTCGGGAGTCGGAAGAAAGACTCACGTATTATAGGCCTAGGCTACATGTTTTTAAGAAAATTGTAAAGCGTGTGAAAAATAGACGAGTTCAACTTGACAATATCAGAGGGTGCGACGTACCTATACTTTAACCAAGGACCACAATAACGTTTCAGGTAATAATTCTCCCTTCTGATGAAATGGATGCTATTTCTTGGGGATCGCGCTATGCGAAAAAAAGTAAACATGACCTCGATCAAATCGCGCTTCCGCCTAATGAACTGCATTGTGGTGTATATAATGACGTCATTCATAACGAACGCACATGGACGGAACCGGTTTTATTGGAGTAAAAATTGAGCTGCAACGCGATCTTTATTTATAAACAACAGCCGAAACCGGTTTCCAAAAAACCGTTCTTTTTTTATTTTTCAATAGAAACAGGCCCTTAGGCAATCCATGCAATCTGATCCAGCTAATATGTTCACCATATTTTCCCTTGACCTGACACAAGGGGAGGTCAAGGGGAGGTCAAACCCAATCACCAGCAAAGAATTCAGTTGGTATTATTAATTATATAACAGATCAATATTAAAAGTTGTATTCAGGTCAAGGGTCAAGTTTAATCAGTTATTTTAGGAGTACTATCATGAAAAAATAAGGACATCATTCTAATGTAAAACAGTACAGATTGCATTCCACAACCTCAAATACAGTAAATGTATAAGGACATCATTCTAATGTAAAACAGTACAGATTGCATTCCACAACCTCAAATACAGTAAATGTAGAAGGACATCATTCTAATGTAAAACAGTACAAATTGCATTCCACAACCTCAAATACAGTAAATGTATAAGTTTCAGAAATTCTAAAAAGTTGTTTTTTGTTTATAACTTTCTAAAATTCTGTATTTTTCTTGGCTCAATTGTTTGAAACCCATTTTTTGTTTTGTTTATCATGCTAGCTGGGCTGCATCCTTGTAAACAAAATGATGATGATGTAGAGAATGGTGAGTCAGTGTCTATGAATTTGTGGTGAAGTCAACCTCTGTTAGAATCGCCATAAATCTTACAACTAGCAAACATTCATGTAAAGTAATCTACTACATAGCTGTACTAATTTGCTGGGTTTATTCAAGGTTAACAATTTCATTGGCAAACATTTGCTAAAAATCTTTTAGCAGAATGAGCATTCTTACTATGCAAGAAAAGTTGGCACTGTATGCTAAAGATCCTTAAAGTTTGCTAGAAAACCAGCAAACATGAGTTACTTTAAAATGTTCAACTAGAAATTTTAGAGTCTAGCATACTGCTAGTTGACTACCTACAGTAAGTAGGTTGAATTTTGATTTCTACTTAAAGCCACATACGAAATACACATACGAAATACACATACGAAATACACATACGAAATACACATACGAAATACACATACGAAATACACATACGAAATACACATTACGAACTACACATACGAAATAAAGTAAAGTTTGTAGACATTCTAGCTTGTAAAGTTTGTAGACATTCTAGCTTGTAAAGTTAGTAGACATTCTAGCTTGTAAAGTTAGTAGACATTCTAGCTTGTAAAGTTTGTAGACATTCTAGCTTGTAAAGTTTGTAGACATTCTAGCTTGTAAAGTTAGTAGACATTCTAGCTTGTAAAGTTAGTAGACATTCTAGCTTGTAAAGTTTGTAGACATTCTAGCTTGTAAAGTTTGACAATATACGTTGAGGAAATTATCAAATTTGTTATTAAAGGAAACAAAAACTTATACATCATTGATTTTGAATACAATATTACAGCAGCATCTTTCCTGAATTACCTTTTCTTTTTAGAACCGGTAAAATAATTTCCAAGTATTACTTCTTTTTTTTTCAGCACAAATTTTAATTTTTTGTCCAATAAATAACATTTTTGATATCTTTTTATTGTTGTTTTATTGTTTTAACCATGGAGGAAAATTTTATTTTTTCCTCCATGTTTTAACTAAGTGAATGATTGACCCGGTCCCTGGTGCCTTACCCTCCCTTTTAGTACTTTAGGGCCTGTTTGTAGGTGTTGAAAATACCAGCTTATTCCCGATTTCCGTTCGCGTGACCCAATTAACTTTTGCCTCAGGCTACAAAAAATTCGAGGCAAAATGTTCACCAAATTTGCAGGTTATTTCAGCGATAATCCAATTATACTCGGCCTTCGAGGATAATAAATCTCCGATAGAGGCGTTGTGTCAAATTTTGACAAACGTTCGCTGCCTAGGCCCGTCATTTCTCCTACGAAGCTCTTCCATACACGCTTCGAAAGCGATCGTCAGCTGGTGCTGTCCTTGTTGGTGTAGACCGCTTAGTAGGCCTAGCTGGTCGGTGGTGTTTCGTGTAACATTGGGCTCAAATTCTTCGTCAAGGAGTAGAATAATGGTCGTCAGGAGAAGGCATATTTCGGCAGGATTATCGGCGTTAAGAGGCATAAGGTTTGTCGCAAGGATAAGCAGTGTAAAAGGTAGCAAGTAATTGTTATTGTAAAGAAAGATCGCGAGTAAAAAATATACAACACGAGACTAGCGCGCGAAAATGGGGTCGTAGGTTGTAAAGACAACTGACCTTAAAACGTAATTTTCAGTTTGTGATTCGTCGATTAAGCATTTAAGCGGTTAAATATTTCAAGTACGAACGACGCTCAATTTATAACCCGAGGCATGGGTGAAATTAAGCGCTTATTTTAACCACCGTACGAACACGACCTTAGTGTACGTACTGTAGTTATTAAGATTCTGCTTGAGGCCTAAATGGTCTATGCTCAGCACCAAGTTAGTAAGTGACCTATTTTATAATCATGAAGTGACAACAAGCTGAGAAAGGTTTGTGACATTCCAGAAGGATGAGCTACCAGTCATCAAATTTATATTATTTCAAGCTGAGGTCAGGGGTCATATCAAGTGTGCCAGTTTATACAGTAATAAGAGATTCAAAATAATAAATTTAACAGTAAACACAACATTTTTATTATTAAATTTGGTGTAAATTGCAAAATTAAAAAGTGCAAAATAATAGTATTATAATATTGTAATATTATTACAGTTAAACTGTCTCTTTTTTAAACATAATGCTATTATTTCAAATAGCATTTCTTTCTTCAAGAAAGAAATGCTATTTATTTATACTGTACAGGCTTTTTAAATTCATATGCACATACAGTATATTTGTTTATAAATTATTTATTTTTAAAAGTTTACTTACCTTGCAAAAGTACAATCCCTAAAATATAAATCATTTTGAATCCAAAGTTGAAAACTTAGAAATCCAAAGACATGTATTCCAGGATCTGTAAACAAATATATTAAATTTATTTGCCAATTACAACTAACATTTTGTAAACCTTATTATAATTGTTCATACATGTTAAAATGTTGCAGGAGGTCAAGTTGGGTCAAGCTTTCTTGCACACAGACATATATTGTCAAACCGTTTCTGTTTTCAGCAAGTTGTTTATTAGGCCACAAATTTTATCAAATAACGAAATTTGATAAAAATAACATTGCAACATTAAAGATATTTTTAAGACCAAAATTGTGTAGTGGAGTTTGACATCACAAATATGAATTGAAGAAATCATGACCAAATCAATATAGCTAATAAAAAGCATTATTTATTTTAAATATTTATTTATAATTCTAAAGTTAACAACAAAAGTGAAACAGTTAATAAGAAAAAACATGAAAAAAACACAGAAAAGTACATACAAACGTTTATTTCCACCTTAAATAATTCACATTCAATAACATAAACAATAATGTACACAAAAAAATAAGTATGTTTGAAAAAGTGACAGATCTACTTTGATTGCATGAATTAATTTTGCCTCAAAAGTTTACTTATTTAACTTTTTATGTTAACTTTCCTGGACTTTATGAGTTCTGGAAGAAGGAGGAACTTACATGTATCCTTAAATTCTTATTTAAACAATCTGATCTCACGTTTCTAACAAAATAAGCTTACCACCTAGGCCTACCTAGGCTAATTTGTGATCACTGCACCTCTTTCTGGGAACAGACAGTAGCTGAACTTCAATAACTTTTTCTGAGCAGACGACATGCACACCGAACTTACTGCCTACTCAACTGTCACAAAGTTTTATCTTAAATTAATTACTATTCATTCATTGGTTACCTTTATTTCCGGAAAACTATATTTTCCAAGTTGCAAAGTATCGGAAACAACAGAAATAAAGTTCTTTTTTTCCCAGATACAACTGCAAAACTTAGCCTCGAATTTCCGACGACCACAAGCAACGGACCATGCAACTTCACCCGGGTGCAATCATCCAGAAATCAGTGGCATACAACAAGGGGCCAATTATGTTCTTTCTTTAACACCGGAAATGGGTTTTAAGAAATATTATAGGGGGCGCTATTACTGTTTTTTTAAATGACAGATAATTTGAATTCTGCAATAATACTATAGAGGGCGCTGATGCTCTTTTTTTAAATGTCAGGGGATTGTTTCTGCTGTGCTGTACGCAACATTAATTATAGAAGGCGCTATTAATGTTTTTTTTAATGTCAGGGGAATTTGCAATATTTATTATACTGTACTGTATATCAATGAAAGAAAAACTATTATAAAACGCTCTTAATTTATCATAGACTTCAATATATAAATAAATATTAACATTTTCTATTGAGGAAGAAATAGAATGGAAAAATGAAATTACACATAAGTTATTTATTTGGTACCTGGATTTAACTAATTAATTAATTTTTTTTTTAAATTAGTCAATCAAAATTGTCTTATTTGACAGTGTGGTGAACTCTATGGGTTAATCAAACAGAATATTTGGAATTCATTACAATGACGTCATCAGTATGTACTTAATATTTTGACAGATTGACAGCAGGCGCGCGTACTTAAAGATAATTATAACAACGTGTATTAGAGGACGATGTTTCATCCCCCGTCTGCAGAGGTATATTTGGATAGCCGTTTTGGTACCTGGAAATGCACAATAACAATATAAAATATAACAATTAATGAATTACATAGAGAAAAATATAAAGTCAAAAAACAGCCCCTATCCTACACCACCCCATTAAAATCGATACATACAGAGATCATTACTTTACACAAATGAATACAAAACAAAATATAGTAAAAGTGTATTAAATATAATCACCTGACTAAACACAGGTTATTACGAAACCCACCAACCCCCTCCCCTCCCCTTTTCAATTTACTTAATGTAGCAATGTAGATAATTAATAGGCACCACTAGCTCTTTTTTAGATATGTAATAAGTGAAGGTTTTAAGGTTTTTTATTCATGTATGTTTTTAATTGTATGGTACGATATCTAATTTTATTAAGATGTTTCTATTTTTATAGCAATTTTAACTAATTTTTAGTCATTTGTAATACATTTCATTTCAGTCCTTGACTGTCGTTTTGTAATATATTTTTATATACCGAATAAATAAAATAAATAACATAGTTATTGAGTCATGGAATTCAGTGAATCATTTCGAAATTCCATGCTCTTTTTAGGTATCTTTTACAAAAACTATCCAAAATATTTTCACACTCTTTATCAATTAAATTATCTGAGTATCCCAAAATATATTATTTTCATGGGAAGTATAAAAAGTATCAAACATATCTTGCTGCCATTTCTATACATTTCCACATATAAATTAAATAATTCCTGATTATGTATATTATTTAAAGCTGGACAATTACGGATGAAATGATGGATGTCTTCGTACCGCATAATTTACATTTTTTATTATTATCAATATTCCAATTTGCAGTTCTATCATTCAAAGGTAGAGTCTATTTGAACGAACTTTAAATTTTAATGCAGCACCTTCAAAATTAGTTTTATCAAATAAGTAGTTTTCAAGTCCTAGTTTTGATTTTAATGTTTCATAGATGTGGAGACTTGATATTTTTTGTAATTCAATTCTCCATTCATCTATCATTATCTATATATAAATTATAGATTTAAGTTTTCTTAAATTTTCTTAATATGGAACGCGGAAGATGGTTTAATTTGGATGGGTGGTCACGGGTCAATGGTTATCATGTGGTAACTATTGTGTTTAGTTTTTGTTGACACACTGAAATTGTGTAATTACACAGTGTGTACGTGGCGGATTTACCTGGTTTTGCAACTGCTGGTAGGTTATTTTGACATATTTTGCACGATTCTTTATATCCCGAGTTAGTTGTATATGCTTGCTGATTATTTGTGGTAGTTTTAATCTTGTAAAGTATATTTTTTAATGATACACGTACGCTAGGCCTGCAGCGAAACATTTCGCCAGGGGAGCAGATGCGTTCTGCTCGCTGGATGTCGTTGTAGCCTTGTAGGGCTAGGCTGTATGTGTGAATCGTAGCCTAGCATTTGCCCGTTTAATAATTGTTTAAATTAATGTATTTATGTCTGTAGAGTTAGCGAATAGGTACACAAAGGCAACATTTAAAAAACAATATATTAAAACAGTGAGAGGGGTTTGGTTGGGGTAGTGTGTTTGTTCCCTTTAAATAGGGGCCTGCTAGTACTGACCCTGCAATAACAAATAATATATCTTTTTTTTCTTCAGATTGTTACACCTGATCAGACGCAATGAAAGCTTTAATTCTAGTTGGCGGTTTCGGGACAAGATTACGGCCACTGACCCTTAGTTGTCCGAAACCACTTGTTGAATTTTGCAACAAGCCAATGTTGGTCCATCAAATTGAAGCACTAGCCAAAGTAAGTGGTCATTTGGTCATTTTTTATTTGCTGATTAGATAGTATATAATCTAGGAATACAGAATAAAGTTTTCTCAAACAAATTGTGTTTTTTTCTGCAGGTTGGCGTTAAAGAAATCGTGCTAGCCGTTAGTTATCGCGCTGAAATGCTGGAACAAGAATTGAAAAAACAAGAAGAATTAGTAGGTGTTCGGTTTTTAAATAAACATATATACAACGATAGCTTTTGTTTCAAAGGGGTATCTTATTTACTGTAATAACAATGTTTTGTTAATTGCCTCATGAATAAAAATATATGATACTGATAAAATACTAAAGAATATTATTATTTTTGTCTTAAAAGCAGGCCTATTATTTATCTTTGATTTGTCACTAAACTGTTTTATTATTTTTATTTTCAGCTTGATATAAAGATAACAACATCTCACGAAAAGGAACCACTAGGAACAGGTGTGGTAATTTGGTGTATTGGCGTCATATCATGTGGTAATACCACTACTATGTCTATACACCAACTTTTACATTTTGATTTCTGCTACATTTTACTTTTGTTGCTGTAAATCTATTCTTATTTCATATTTCCTTTTAAATTTAATGCTGCTTTTGGTATCTTTAGTTTGCCTCTTAAAAACATTGATACACTATAATAACAACAAACATATAATATAATGTATACACTATCAAAGTTTATGTGACAATGTAATGTGCCCATATATGGACATGGTGATGTCATATCACTACCATATTTGGGCACATCACTACCATATTTAGGCACATCACTACCATATTTGGGCATATCACTAGCCATATTTTGGCAGACAGAGCATGAAAATTGGAAACTAAATGCATAATTTGTTTTGTTCACAGCTGGCCCTCTAGCCTTAGCAAGACAGATCTTAGAATCGGACGGCGAACCATTTTTCGTTTTAAATAGCGATATTAGTTGTGTATTCCCATTTCAACAAATGTTAGAATTTCATAAGAAACATGGAAAAGAAGGAACGATTGTGGTACGTTTTTAAATTCAAATCTGTTAAAAGTTTTCAAATTGCATGTTACAGAAAATCGGAATGGTTTTTGATTTAAAAAAACACCCAAAAAAATGTTTTCTTGTAGGTAACAAAGGTGGAAGAGCCGTCCAAATATGGTGTTGTAGTTTATGATTCAACAAATGGTAAAATCGAAAGTTTTGTTGAAAAACCTCAAGTTTTTGTCTCAAACAGAATCAACGCTGGAATGTACATTTTCAGTCCAGCCATCTTGGAAAGAATACAGGTACATAATAATTGTTAGTGGTACTGTGGTAAAGTGCTTGCCCTTCAAATCCAAAGTCCTGGGTTCAACCAATATATAAAATATAGTAAACTGATATTTAATGTATTAACCATATGAATTTGTATTGTTATCTTTATACAGTTAAAACCCACATCAATTGAAAAAGAAATTTTTCCAGCGATGGCAGCAGATTCTCAACTTTATGCATTTGAATTAGAAGGTATGTTGTGTCAAAGTAAAGGTATACGACTAACTAAATCATGGACAAATTCTCTGTGACTATCAACCTAGTGATAGCTTTTGATCCCAAACACTGACCAGTAAAACGATTTTGATTGGGTACCTTAACTATTATATATCTATTTCAGGTTACTGGATGGATGTGGGACAACCCAAGGACTTCCTCATCGGCATGTGTATGTACCTGAATCACAAAAAACAGATGTCTCCAGATGAACTTTACCAAGGTGACGGGGTCGTTGGAAACGTACTAGTTGTAAGTTTTCATTTACTTAATTTTGGTAGACATACCGTTGATAGAAACAAAAGATGTCTAAACAAATAATGTTACAATTAGTAAACAGCATTGGAGTGTAATTGCATGAAACGTGTGACAGACAGACAGTAACATAATATAAGGCTCTGTCTACACTATCCAACTAGTTTGACAAAAGTGTGATATGCTTAAATATGGTAGTGATATGACATCATCATGTTTTTTTGTCACATAAAGTTTGATAGTGTAGACAGAGCTTTAATGAATGTTGATGTTGTTTTTGTAGGATCCCACAGCCAAGATAGGCAAGAATTGTCGTATAGGACCAAATGTTGTAATAGGACCAGGTGTTAGCATAGAGGATGGGGCCTGCATCAAGAGAAGCACAGTACTTAAGGGCACAATAATCAAATCACATTCTTGGATTGAGTCGTCAATTATAGGCTGGAAATGTACAGTGGGTCAATGGGTAAGTACGATTTAACTGGTCATTGTCCATCTAAAATGTACAGTGGGTCAATGGGTGAGTACGATTTAACTGGTCATTGTCCATCTAAAATGTACAGTGGGTCAATGGGTGAGTACTAGCTGGTCATTTTCCATCTAAAATGTACAGTGGGTCAATGGGTGAGTACAAACTGGTCATTGTCCATCTAAAATGTACAGTGGGTCAATGGGTGAGTACGGACTGGTCATTGTCCATCTAAAATGTACAGTGGGTCAATGGGTGAGTACGGACTGGTCATTGTCCATAAACAATTGCCTATTGTGTACTATAACCTCCAAACACAGTGTTCAATAAATATTGATTTTATTTTTTTTATACGTAGGTAAGAATGGAGAATGTATCAGTATTAGGAGAAGACGTCATCGTTAAAGATGAACTCTACATTAACGGTGGAAGAATTTTGCCGCACAAGTCAATCGGTGCTTCCGTTACTGAGCCAGCTATTATCATGTAAGGATGGAACATTCTAGCACTAAGGTCACTACCACACTAAGTCTATGCTTCCAATACCAAGTCCGCAATCAACCAAATCTAAACTAAATCCACTATAAAGCTTTTTCTAAAGGAGTTGAATGAATAAACATATACTTCTGTATTGACTCGAGTATAGGCCCACCTCTAATTTTCAGCCAGGCCATTACATATTGATCTCGGGAATAAGCCCACATACGTAGAAGCTCTACACTAGTTTTATTTTTGTATAATATTGAATGAATTTTGTGTTACAGTATATTAAAATAAAATAAAAGGTGGTTAAATTTACTTTCTTTTAAAAAGAAAACTACACAGTAAAAAGAACTAGAATATGTAAAGCTCTGTCTACACTATCAAATTAGAAACTACACAGTAAAAAAAACTAGAATATGTAAAGCTCTGTCTACACTATCAAATTAGAAACTACACAGTAAAAAGAACTAGTTAGAATATGTAAAGCTCTGTCTACACTATCAAATTAGAAACTACACAGTAAAAAGAACTAGAATATGTAAAGCTCTGTCTACACTATCAAATTAGAAACTACACAGTAAAAAGAACTAGAATATGTAAAGCTCTGTCTACACTATCAAATTAGTTTGAAAAAAAATGTGATATGCCAAAATATGGTAGTGGTATTCACAAATATGATAGTGATGTGACATCATTATGTCTATGGGAATCTAAATATTATTCAGTATCTGAATTACCGATAGTTTGATGTGATAACACTTTCCAAAAATGAGGACCAGAATTTGTGTTATTTGTACTGTAATGTATTACAAACATATTGTTTATGCTTTAATTTGCTTAATTTGTTTAATAATGCTGTATTTTATTGTTAACCGTTTTTGATGTTGTATTGTTTTATGTTTCAAACCTGTTAGTGGCGGTATTTATCGCTGTTGGTTTTGATTGAATAAAATAAAAATAAAAAATAAAATAAAATAATTAGTTATCCGCAGCTTGGAGGATAACTCCTTGTGCTTGTCATGTTTCTTTCTTTTTTTTACGATTTTTATTTGTATCACCTCTTCCAATGAATATTTATACCACATTTTATATAAGACACCCATGGTATCCATTTTATAATACAAACAACACATATGCAAGTATAGTACATTTTACTTCATTAAATATGGACAGATGACAATGACAATTTAATTTAGCAAAATGCCAATATGGTTGAGCATCATTTACCTATTATTATTATTATATTTGTGTGCATATTTTAAGTATAATTAATTTTTAGTAATATCAATCATGGGGTTGGGTTGCTATGACAATTGTGTAAATCATTTATTTTAGATTTAAATTTGGACAAATGTATATATTATTATTCGACATAAATTAGGTCCTATTAAAGCCCGGGAATATTTCTCAATACTTAATTCTTTATATGTTTGTTTGTCTGTAAAACAGAGGCTGATATTTAAGTAACGGCGTCCTTTCGTTTCACGACGCACCACGCGACTGGAAGCTGTCGAGTCAAAAAGTTATTCTACGCACGGTCATGACAATGAACAAAATGAGAGTTAAGCTTGGTTTCCACTAGGACGCAATGTAAGGACGTAAGCGCAATGCAAGCGAGTTGACCAATGACAATCAACTGTTCAAATAATCTTGATTGTGATTGGTCAGATTACTTGCGTTGCGCTTACGTCATTGCGTAAGAAAAAAATCACTAATCATAGCTGCGTAGTCACGTGGTGCATGGAGAAAACGAAAAGACGCTAATGTTCTAAAAATTAATACTAAGATATTAATTAATTGGTTTTATGTATGAAAACCAAACATAAGTGTATCGAAAACGATAATATTTGGTCAATACAAAAATGAATAAATCATAATATATTAGACATTTATGTTCGTGTATTTTGTATACTAAAGTGACATTACATGTCAAACAAGATGTACCACGTAGTATCAAAAGAAGAAGAAAAATATCAAAAAGAAAATGCGAAAAACTGGATTACCACAAGCAAGCGCAGCAAAGCCACAAACTGGATTACCACAAGCAAGCGCAGCAAAGCCACAAACTGGATTACCACAAGCAAGCGCAGCAAAGCCACAAACTGGATTATCACAAGCAAGCGCAGCAAAGCCACAAACTGGATTACCACAAGCAAGCGCAGCAAAGCCACAAACTGGATTACCACAAGCAAGCGCAGCAAAGCCACAAACTGGATTACCACAAGCAAGCGCAGCAAAGCCACAAACTGGATTACCACAAGCAAGCGCAGCAAAGCCACAAACTGGATTACCACAAGCAAGCGCAGCAAAGCCACAAACTGGATTACCACAAGCAAGCGCAGCAAAGCCACAAACTGGATTACCACAAGCAAGCGCAGCAAAGCCACAAACTGGATTATCACAAGCAAGCGCAGCAAAGCCACAAACTGGATTACCACAAGCAAGCGCAGCAAAGCCACAAACTGGATTACCACAAGCAAGCGCAGCAAAGCCACAAACTGGATTACCACAAGCAAGCGCAGCAAAGCCACAAACTGGATTATCACAAGCAAGCGCTGCAAAGCCACAAACTGGATTACCACAAGCAAGCGCAGCAAAGCCACAAACTGGATTACCACAAGCAAGCGCAGCAAAGCCACAAACTGGATTATCACAAGCAAGCGCTGCAAAGCCACAAACTGGATTACCACAAGCAAGCGCAGCAAAGCCACAAACTGGATTACCACAAGCATGCGCAGCAAAGCCACAAACTGGATTATCACAAGCAAGCGCTGCAAAGCCACAAACTGGATTACCACAAGCAAGCGCAGCAAAGCCACAAACTGGATTACCACAAGCAAGCGCAGCAAAGCCACAAACTGGATTATCACAAGCAAGCGCAGCAAAGCCACAAACTGGATTACCACAAAGCAAGCGCAGCAAAGCCACAAACTGGTTTATCACAAGCAAGCGCTGCAAAGCCACAAACTGGATTACCACAAAGCAAGCGCAGCAAAGCCACAAACTGGATTATCACAAGCAAGCGCAGCAAAGCCACAAACTGGATTACCACAAGCAAGCGCAGCAAAGCCACAAACTGGATTACCACAAGCAAGCGCAGCAAAGCCACAAACTGGATTACCACAAGCAAGCGCAGCAAAGCCACAAACTGGATTACCACAAGCAAGCGCTGCAAAGCCACAAACTGGATTATCACAAGCAAGCGCAGCAAAGCCACAAACTGGATTACCACAAGCAAGCGCTGCAAAGCCACAAACTGGATTACCACAAGCAAGCGCAGCAAAGCCACAAACTAGATTATCACAAGCAAGCGCAGCAAAGCCACAAACTGGATTATTACAAGCAAGCGCTGCAAAGCCACAAACTGGATTATCACAAGCAAGCGCTGCAAAGCCACAAACTGGATTACCACAAGCAAGCGCAGCAAAGCCACAAACTGGATTACCACAAGCAAGCGCAGCAAAGCCACAAACTGGATTACCACAAGCAAGCGCAGCAAAGCCACAAACTGGATTATTACAAGCAAGCGCTGCAAAGCCACAAACTGGATTACCACAAGCAGGCGCAGCAAAGCCACAAACTGGATTATCACAAGCAAGCGCAGCAAAGCCACAAACTGGATTATCACAAGCAAGCGCTGCAAAGCCACAAACTGGATTACCACAAGCAAGCGCAGCAAAGCCGGCCACAAACTGGATTACCACAAGCAAGCGCAGCAAAGCCACAAACTGGATTACCACAAGCAAGCGCAGCAAAGCCACAAACTGGATTACCACAAGCAAGCGCAGCAAAGCCACAAACTGGATTATCACAAGCAAGCGCTGCAAAGCCACAAACTGGATTACCACAAGCAAGCGCAGCAAAGCCACAAACTGGATTACCACAAGCATGCGCAGCAAAGCCACAAACTGGATTATCACAAGCAAGCGCTGCAAAGCCACAAACTGGATTACCACAAGCAAGCGCAGCAAAGCCACAAACTGGATTACCACAAGCAAGCGCAGCAAAGCCACAAACTGGATTATCACAAGCAAGCGCTGCAAAGCCACAAACTGGATTACCACAAAGCAAGCGCAGCAAAGCCACAAACTGGTTTATCACAAGCAAGCGCTGCAAAGCCACAAACTGGATTACCACAAAGCAAGCGCAGCAAAGCCACAAACTGGATTATCACAAGCAAGCGCAGCAAAGCCACAAACTGGATTACCACAAGCAAGCGCAGCAAAGCCACAAACTGGATTACCACAAGCAAGCGCAGCAAAGCCACAAACTGGATTACCACAAGCAAGCGCAGCAAAGCCACAAACTGGATTACCACAAGCAAGCGCAGCAAAGCCACAAACTGGATTACCACAAGCAAGCGCTGCAAAGCCACAAACTGGATTATCACAAGCAAGCGCTGCAAAGCCACAAACTGGATTACCACAAGCAAGCGCTGCAAAGCCACAAACTGGATTACCACAAGCAAGCGCAGCAAAGCCACAAACTAGATTATCACAAGCAAGCGCAGCAAAGCCACAAACTGGATTATTACAAGCAAGCGCTGCAAAGCCACAAACTGGATTATCACAAGCAAGCGCTGCAAAGCCACAAACTGGATTACCACAAGCAAGCGCAGCAAAGCCACAAACTGGATTACCACAAGCAAGCGCAGCAAAGCCACAAACTGGATTACCACAAGCAAGCGCAGCAAAGCCACAAACTGGATTATCACAAGCAAGCGCTGCAAAGCCACAAACTGGATTACCACAAGCAAGCGCAGCAAAGCCACAAACTGGATTATCACAAGCAAGCGCAGCAAAGCCACAAACTGGATTATCACAAGCAAGCGCTGCAAAGCCACAAACTGGATTACCACAAGCAAGCGCAGCAAAGCCACAAACTGGATTACCACAAGCAAGCGCAGCAAAGCCACAAACTGGATTACCACAAGCAAGCGCAGCAAAGCCACAAACTGGATTACCACAAGCAAGCGCAGCAAAGCCACAAACTGGATTACCACAAGCAAGCGCAGCAAAGCCACAAACTGGATTACCACAAGCAAGCGCTGCAAAGCCACAAACTGGATTATCACAAGCAAGCGCTGCAAAGCCACAAACTGGATTACCACAAGCAAGCGCTGCAAAGCCACAAACTGGATTACCACAAGCAAGCGCAGCAAAGCCACAAACTAGATTATCACAAGCAAGCGCAGCAAAGCCACAAACTGGATTATTACAAGCAAGCGCTGCAAAGCCACAAACTGGATTATCACAAGCAAGCGCTGCAAAGCCACAAACTGGATTACCACAAGCAAGCGCAGCAAAGCCACAAACTGGATTACCACAAGCAAGCGCAGCAAAGCCACAAACTGGATTACCACAAGCAAGCGCAGCAAAGCCACAAACTGGATTATCACAAGCAAGCGCTGCAAAGCCACAAACTGGATTACCACAAGCAAGCGCAGCAAAGCCACAAACTGGATTATCACAAGCAAGCGCAGCAAAGCCACAAACTGGATTATCACAAGCAAGCGCTGCAAAGCCACAAACTGGATTACCACAAGCAAGCGCAGCAAAGCCACAAACTGGATTACCACAAGCAAGCGCAGCAAAGCCACAAACTGGATTACCACAAGCAAGCGCAGCAAAGCCACAAACTGGATTATCACAAGCAAGCGCTGCAAAGCCAAAAATAAAAAGCTTTGCTTGCTTATGTTCGCATTTTATTGTTTCTTCCTTTGATATACTTTAGTTATGAATTTTGTGTGAAAAATAAAGAATACTCAAAAAGAACATAGATAAACCATGGACCTAAATATCGATCGAAAATCGGAGGAAAGAAAAGAATCACGATGTAGTCTGGTACGCAATGTACACAACAAGAAGATGATGATGAAAAGCGATCACTGACGTATAAAATACAGACGATAAAACTGATAAATATCACCTCCTCCTTCCCCAAATTGTAGGTGATTTACGAGGCATACAATTTTGATTTTTATATATAAAAATAGAGATCACAATTAATTAACTAGCTAACAAACTAGCTTTGACAAATTTGTATTACGTTAAATAGAGGAAACGTATAACAGGACCTAAACACGATCGCACCACAACAAAACAGAAAAAAATCTTAATGTAGTCTATTACGCAATGTACACAAGAAGATTATGATGATCACTGAGTGACGTATGATATACAGAAAAACACGTTACACATTTAGCTTAGCATTTGAAATTGAATGACAAATCGTAAACATTCGTTTCTGAAGTAGCATATTAATAAATATTATCCAAAATCACTGATAAACAAAAAAAAATAACAAGTAAACTAGGCCTACTTACCTCACACGGACGCACTTCAACGGACTACTGCTACTCAGCTAACTGCTATGACTCACTGTTCGCTTCAATTCCCGTACCTGTATGCTAATTGCACGTCACATGGTATTTATGCAAATCAGATAACAATTAGCCGGGCTTTTTAATCGTACACAATCACAACAATAGGTCTGTGACAATCGATCTTTCAACAAGTTGTGTTTATGCGTGTGTTCTATTCTGTTTATTGCCGACCGTTTTTGTTTTGTTTCTCCCCTTATCTAGATCTCTAAAATACACAAAATTTCGATAATAATGAATAATGTGATCTGACTACAGTTCGAAACGCGTAAATTATTATCGTCACTATTATATTTTATAGATAAAATCAGGTCACCATCAGATAACGCAATAATTCCGCATGAATATATTGTTATTAGCCAATAATAGTGGCATTATGAAATCCTATTTTACACGTCATTGCTATCACTGTCGTAACAGATAAAAAACGAAGTTTTGAATGAACATTTGCCATTTACAATTCAAATGCTTGGTTCCCACTAAAGACGCAACGCCAGGACGTACGCGCAACGCAAGCGAGTTCACTAATGACAAGCCACAGTTCGAATAATCCATCGCTTGTGATTGGTCAAATTAATTACGATTCGTTACATCCACGTTGCTAGTGGAAACCAAGACTTAGGGACGCAACGCGCAATGACGTAAGCGGGACATAATTGGTTTGACCAATCATAAAGATGGATCCTCCGAACTGTCACCCGTGATTGGTCAGGTCAACTCGCGTTGCGTTTCAATGGTAACCACGCTTAAATACGCGGCACGCACACAAAGCAAAATATTAAACATAGATTAAGATTCGATCACCAATTAATGTGTTCTCATTAAAACAGATCAATTTATTATTTTAATATTTAATATCTGTAAAAACTGTAAAATGTTTTGGATCTAGCGTATACAAAAGTCTTTTCATACTTATACTATCAGAGGGAATCGACAAATTATTTCCATAAACAAACATATATTGACAACTTAATGCACAAACCCATATATAGGGATGCACAAATGAAAAAGAAACAAAACATGTTGACAAATATTACTATTTTGTTAAGGTCTGTCTAAACTATCAAACTTTATTTGACAAAAAAATGTGATGTGCCCATATATGGACATGATGATGTCATATCACTACCATATTTGGGCATATTACTACCATATTTGGGCATATTACTACCATATTTGGGCACATCACACTTTTTTTGTCAAAATAGTTTGATAGTGTAGATAGAGCTTTAGAATAACAATGAACATTTATGATTAACACCAACATAAATTAGAAAACATTTGTTGTTAAAATATATTATCCCAGGTCATGTTCACCTTATACATTGAATAATTGCAAAAATACTTGTTTAAAATAATAATAATATACAGCACCCTTATAACAAATACATAATATTATATAAAATATATGAGGTATTGTATTAAAATCTATCCACTGTTTCATATATTCCGTTAAAATGTCAAATAGAACCTTTATATACTATAAATATACAGTACTTTCACACATTAATACACTAAACATAATATAGCATAGTAATACACAACACTCTTATAAAAATCAAGGTGCTTTAAACAATCCTGGCTTTGTTTGTAAACATGTTAGTGGCGGTAATTATCGCTGTTGTTTTCGATTGAATAAAATAAAAATAAATAAAAAATTATGTAAAATATATGAGCTATACTGCCATTAAAATCTATTCATTATAATATCTATTCTGTTAGAACTACTTATATAAATATACAGTACTGTCTGTAAACATTTTATTTGGCTAAAAATAATGTTTTTAACTCATTACAACCTAATCGTTTAAAAATGCTTTTAAAAAGCTTCACAAAAAGTAATTTAAAATAAATGTCTTTAGAATAAAATATCTAAATTAGATAAAGAATACTTTGCAAATGTTGCACATTAATGTGTATATGATGTAGAGGCATTCATGCCCATATCACATTGAACTAACTTTACCAGCATCATAATACTGTTTCAACATTTTCGTCATTGTACTAACTTTACCAGCATCATAAAACTGTTTCAACATTGTCGTCATTTTTCATTTTTCTTTTCTTGCATGCATCTAAACCAAATATTTGGTAAAACGAGGAAGAAACAGGAGATGAAGAACAAAGCAGACATGATGAAGAACGCAACGTTGTATGAACCAGTTGTGTCATATATCCAGCCTGAAAGACAAATGAAGCATTATGATGCCCTTTGCTTAGACTATGACTTTCTGTGGCGGATCTAATAGCAGGTCTATGGCAGTCAGAGCCAGCATCACCATGGCAGTCACAGAGAGCACCACCATGGCAGTCACAGAGAGCACCACCATGGCAGTCACAGAGAGCACCACCATGGCAGTCACAGAGAGCATCACCATGGCAGTCAGAGACAGCATCACCATGGCAGTCAGAGAGAGAGCACCACCATGGCAGTCACAGAGAGAGCACCACCATGGCAGTCAGAGACAGCATCACCATGGCAGTCAGAGAGAGAGCACCACCATGGCAGTCAGAGAGAGAGCACCACCATGGCAGTCAGAGAGAGAGCACCACCATGGCAGTCAGAGAGAGAGCACCACCATGGCAGTCACAGAGAGAGCACCACCATGGCAGTCAGAGACAGCACCACAATGGCAGTCACAGAGAGCATCACCATGGCAGTCACAGAGAGAGCACCACCATGGCAGTCAGAGAGAGAGCACCACCATGGCAGTCAGAGAGAGAGCACCACCATGGCAGTCAGAGAGAGAGCACCACCATGGCAGTCAGAGAGAGAGCACCACCATGGCAGTCAGAGAGAGAGCACCACCATGGCAGTCACAGAGAGAGCACCACCATGGCAGCCACAGAGAGCAGCACAAGGACAGTTTCATAGTGAAAAAGGGCTGGCATGCAATACACACAAGATGACCTCTAGGCTCTAGTAGTAATAAAACTACTACTTATTTAAGCATTTTGATGCACACGGTGGGATTGAACCAAAGAATGCTTAGTGCCCAGCTAATGTGCCACATACCTGTAAAGAAGCCGCCGATAATAACCGCAAACGCCGTCGTGAAGAGCATCATTCCAAGAGCCTTTGGGAAGTTATCGATTCCAACAATCTCACGTGCTGAAAGATACGTAAGCGGCATACACGTTCCACTTGCCAATCCAATGAATAAAATAACCAAGACAACGCTCAAGTAAGATTTACAAAACGGTAACACGAACGAAGATACACCTGCTATTATCAAAGCAACAACAAATAAGTTTCTTGTTTTTATCCATTTTAATTTAATAGGAATTCCATTCAATAATCGTGCTATCATACTTCCTATTCCATATATGATCATCAGAAGCGTAGCTTTTTTTTCAGGGATTCCTTTTTTTATAGCGGATGAAACAAGGTGGTAAAGAGTCCCATAAAATGCTATGACGATCAAATTACTAACAATTATTAATATCAAAAATAACGGATAAGTAATAGGTAATCTCATATACTCTCTCAATATTTCAGTTACTGTCTTTTCTTTGTTTATATCCTCATTAGCATCACCATTATCACAGTCTTTTAAAAATTTGTAATTTTCTGTTTTTTCTTCCGAAGGCGTCACTATTTTTGACTCAGTTTTAAAAACAATCTGGCTTATGACTGTAGCATGGAAAACAATAGCACCTAACAGTTGCAGAGAGCCTCTCCAACCATATGCAGCCTTCAGTGTATTGACTAAGAGAGGCAACATTATCCAGCCTAAAGCGGTCCCAGATAGCGTTACGCCATTAGCTATTGAGATATGGCGATCACAAGTCAATCCAACAAATGCAATTGTATTAGTGTATACCAGAGCTACTCCAAATCCTAAAGAAGAAAAGTACAATATTGAACAAAATTCAAAATAATATACCTAGTACGTACTTATATGTGTAAAACCAACTTGCAAATACTGTTGTGATTCAATACTATATTCTGTGCTTTTTTGTGCACAACAAAAGGAATAAAACAAAAGAAAAATTCCACCTGTCAAATATGCAAATTTTTTTAATTGACCTTTTCTGCTCAAAATATTTGTAGAAATAAGTTTTATTTTAAATTTGTAATTAATTTATGACTGTTAGTGCAATTTCACAGGCCCAGGTGGAAATAAGGAAACTCGTCTTGGCTATCCTTGTGATCAAGTTCTGTTTCTTTGAGCAAATGTTTTTTCTATTTAAGTGGTATTTCGATATTTATGTACAGTATTTTAATTGAGGGCCTTGATTGCTTAATAAAGAAACTCAAACTTTGAATAAAAACTTATTAATGAGCATCTAGATGGTGGACACATTAATGAGCATCTAGATGGTGGACACATTAATGAGCATCTAGATGGTGGACACATTAATGAGCATCTAGATGGTGGACACATTAATGAGCATCTAGATGGTGGACACATTAATGAGCATCTAGATGGTGGACACATTAATGAGCATCTAGATGGTGGACACATTAATGAGCATCTAGATGGTGGACAAATTAATGAGCATCTAGATGGTGGACACATTATTTTGATCATCTTTAAAACATTCGAAATACAAAAAAAAAAATATCAATATCAATATTAATATGATTCGGTATTTTAAGGCAGTTTGCCTATTTATCAAAAGTCTCAAAATCTTGACTAAAAAGAAAAAAATCAATAATATTAAAAAGAAACAATCTTATAGGATATCCAAGAATTTCCTACCAGTGATTATGGAATGAGTAATAAACAGTTGCCAAGCTTCTTTCACTTGTGACGATGCCAGAAATCCACAGCCAATCAAAAGTGTGCCAATCATTACAGTTTTTCGATATCCAATTTTACTTGCCATAAATGCACCAAACGGGCCTATGAACAAATGAAGATTAATAATAATATTATTAAATATATAATTTAGTTCATACAGTATGCATACAACAGCAAGAAGCCTGCCAATTGCAGGATGGATCAACTATAATCTTCATGCATATTCATAAATATTCAATATTCATATTTATTTGTGGTCAAACACAGTAAAATAATGTACATGGTTTGAAGTTATTTTTGTTTGTTCAGAGTTTTAAATTCACATAAAAATACAAAAATGAGTTAAAATTTGGTAAAATACAAATAAAACACATCATTTCAAATACAGACAAAATACATAATTTAAAATACAAAATACAAGCAAGATTGGTGTGTGAAGAGGGTATAGCATAAAATGATCAATGTTTTCATCACTTTTCCTATAATAAATAATAACCTATTCAACTATATTTGTCGAATAACTAAAGAATAAAAGCATTGTGTTACTAGAAACGTCTCTCATGTATTAAAGAATATTACATGGTGGCAACGGTAGGATTGAAATATATAATAAAGTCAATCGATAAGCTATACTAGGCTAGAAGAATAAATAGGCTAGCGTACACGCCGCCGCACGAATAGATTAGTAAAACGTGTTGTTGAGAGTACACACGTGCGGAGAGAACTGAATTGGATTTTGTATTCGGATAGCAGAAGGCAAAAAATAGCTCATACACATTTTGTTACCACTGTATACAACAACTGACAATATTAAAAATTAATATTGATCATGGCGAACCTAAATCAGCCAGAACCATTAAATATATCGACAGGCAACATATCAGAGAATTGGAAGAGATTCAAACAGAGATTTGAACTATATAACATTGCCAGTGGAATGTCACGAAAACCAAGTGAAACGCAAACGTCATTACTACTCCATACCATTGGGCAACAAGGCTTAGATGTATATAACGCATTTAAATTTGAAAATGAAGCTGAGAAGATGAGATTAAACACAGTTATGCACAAATTTGAGGAATATTGCAACCCCAAGAAACACATTACATTTGAACGACACACTTTCTTTTCACGAAACCAGATACCAGGTGAGAAGATAGACCAATATGTGACCGACCTAAAGAACAAGAGCAAGACATGTGAGTTTGGTGAAATTGAGGAATCCCTCATCAGGGATAGAATTGTTTGTGGACTATTGGACAATCAATTGCGTGAACGATTGCTTAGAGAAGATGATTTAAATTTAGATAAGTGCATGAAAATATGTAAGGCATCAGAAGCGTCGAGAAACTTAGGGAAAGAGCTCAAAGCTGATCACCAAGTAGCGGTAGATCAATTAGGTATGTCTAATAATTATAAACACGATAGAACCAAAGATAGAGATAAAAGTAAACCATGCTCAAGATGCACTAGATCACATGAATATGGTAAATGTCCAGCTTTTGGCATGTCCTGCAATAATTGTGGTAGGAAAAATCATTTTAGTAGAGCATGTAGGTCAAAACGTAATGACAAACAAAAGGGCAAATATATAAATGCACCTAACAGAAGTAAGAGAAACGTGCATGGTATAAACAAAAGCAATGATAGCGATTGCGACAGTGAAGATGAATCTAATATTACATTTGAAGCAATTAAAATAAGCCAGATAAACGCTAAAGATGGTGACACAGAAGTGTTCACAAATGTCAAAATTGAAATAAACCGTAACAAACCAACTTTTCTGAAAGTAAAAGTAGATACAGGTGCAGAGGGTAATATATTACCACTGAGAATGTTTTGAGCTATGTTTCCTAAAAACATGAGCAATAATGTACCTAATGATAGATATGTTAACAAATCTAATGTAAAAGTCACAGCGTATAACGGAGCACAAATCAAACATTATGGTTACATACACATCCCATGTTACTTCAATAACTTACACACAAATGCAAAGTTTTATATTGCAGAGGTACAGGGACCAGCTATAATGGGACTACCGACGCTAAAGACTCTGAAGATAATACAGATAAACTGTGCAGTCGAAGTAAATGACAAAATCAAGGATGTAGAGGACATAAAAAGACTCTATCCAGACAGATTTGAAGGCATTGGCAAGTTTGAGGGTACGTACAAAATAGTTATAGACGAAACGGTACCACCTGTCATACACGCACCAAGGTCATGTCCATTAGCGATAAAAAATGACATAAAGGCTGAATTGGATGAAATGATGAGATTAAATGTCATACAGAAAGTAGAGAAACCAGTGGATTGGGTTTCAAGTTTGGCCTACTCACAGAAACCAAATGGGAGATGGCGGATATGTTTAGATCCTAAGGACTTAAACAAAGCTATAAAACGCACATACCATCACACACCAACCCTAGATGAGATAACACATAAATTTAGTGGGGCAAAGTTTTTCTCTAAACTAGATGCACGACATGGATATTGGTCCATAAGACTTGACAAAGAATCCAGTTATCTTACCACATTTAACACTCCAGGGTTTGGAAGATTCAGATTCCTAAGATTACCATTTGGACTGAATGTCAGCCAAGACGTTTTTCAACATGAGATGGATCAAATATTGGAGAAATGCATCGGAGCCACAGGCATCGCAGATGACGTTGCTGTATTTGGGAAAACAGAAGAAGAACATGATCGAAACTTAATGGACCTGATGGAAACCGCTAGAGAATATGGGCTTGTATTCAATGCAGAGAAATGTGAAATAAAGCGACCGCAAATAAATTTCTTTGGTATGATATATGATAAAGATGGAGTACATGCTGACCCAAAGCGCATTGAAGCCATCAGCAAAATAAAACCACCAACGAATGTTAAAGAGTTACAAAGTTTCCTAGGCATCGCCACGTATATGAGTCCCTTCTGTCCCAAGCTGTCAGACAAAACAGCACCCCTCTGAGAACTTCTGAAAAAAGATAATGTATTTGAATGGAATGGCTCACAACTAAAAGCATTCGAAGAGATAAAGTCAACAATATGTAACCAGACAACACTGACCTATTTCCAACCTAACAAAAAGTTGAAACTACAAGTGGATGCATCCCTGATTGGAGTGGGAGCAGCACTCATACAAGACGAAAAAGTTGTTGCGTTTACATCAAAGGCATTAACAGAAGCGGAACAAAGATATGCGAACATTGAAAGAGAACTACTGGCGGTAGTGTACGCAGTAGAGAAGTTCCACACATATGTGTATGGAAACTCATTCATTGTGGAATCGGACCACAAACCGTTAGAGATGATCCAACTAAAAAATCTAATGTGTGCACCACCAAGACTACAAAGACTACTAATGAGACTACAAGGATATGATCTGACAATCAAGTATAAACCAGGCAAAGAAATGGTCCTGGCAGATGCCATGTCTAGATTAAACCCTATAAATGACAGCCAAATTGAAGAAGAAGTAAAGATACAACTGTCATATTTCTCAGAGTCCAAAGAAGAAGAAATAAGGCAGAAGACCAAGGAAGACCCAACTCTCATAAAATTGGGAAGTATAATACAGCAAGGCTGGCCAGACAAACTAAAATCTGTACATAAGACAATAAGACCATACTTCCCATACAGGGATGAACTCACAACAGAGAACGGAATAATACTAAAGGGTAACAGAGTAGTGATCCCAGAAGTCATGAGACAGGACATCCTAAAACAACTACACACATCCCACTTAGGCATAACCAAGTGTCAACTGATGGCTAAAACATCAATCCATTGGCCCAGTATTAATGAGGAAATAGAAAACATGATAAAAGCATGCCCATCATGCCAACAACACAAACACAAACAACAACATGAACCAATGTTGAAGAGAAAAATCCCTACCAAAGAATGGGAAATACTCGCAGCTGACCTATTCTACATAAATAGAGTAGAAAATAGAATACCTCCTAATAGCAGATTATTACACCAAATATCCAATCATAAGAAAAATACCGGCAGACCAATCAAACAGTGAAACAGTTATATCGATAATAAAAAATGTCTTCTCAGAGTTTGGGATGGTTCAAGAATTGATTACCGACAACGGACCACACTTCAACAGTGAACAATTCAAACAGTTTAGCAAAGATTGGAAATTCATACACACAACCACAAGTCCTCACCACCATGAAGGAAATGGATTCATCGAACGAATGGTTCAAACAGTGAAGTCAACCATCATCAAAGCTCAGCACAACAACACAGATGTTGATAAAGTTTTACTATACATGCGAGCAACTCCAGTCGACTCAAAACTTGCCTCACCCGGAATGATGATATTTCACAGAGGACTAAAAACAGAACTTCCAACAAACAATGAAAAAATGCCAACCAGAAAAGAAATAAGAAATCGACTAAAAAACCGACAAGACAAACAGAAGCAATATCATGATGAAAATACAAAACCACTTCAACCAATAAAGAGAGGAGAAAGCGTGAGAATCAGACACTCTGACAAAAACCCACAGTGGATCCCAGCGAAGATACTAAACAAAACAAGTCCACATTCGTACAGAGAGAAAACCAGAAAACACTAAGAAGAAACCGAACACACATTCGCAAAACAAACGAACACTTTACACACATAATACTAGAAACACCACTTACTCATTACAAGACTATAGAACACAAACCATCATCATGCTCTAGCAGTGGCAGAAAAATTAAGAAACCAAATAGATTAGATTTGTAAATAAAACTTATAATTGTTTTATTATGATTGTAATATGATTGATAAATGAGACCCACAGTTTAATTATATTTGTACACCATTATGAGTAATTAAAGAAGAGGGATGTTATATGATGGCACCATATATTATGATGTCGCCCTCTATAGTATGTAGGATACCCATAAGGGAACAGACCTCTAAAACATGGCTTCAGTATAGAAGACCTCACGAATGATTGTGATAACAATGATGTCGAATAACTAAAGAATAAAAGCATTGTGTTACTAGAAACGTCTCTCATGTATTAAATTTAATTACATATTCAACCTATTCACACAATAATAAATATATATTGTATAAAAGTCATCCCCAACAAATTAACAAATACAATTAAAAATACAAAATTTTTTCTAATTTTGAATCACCGAGGTCCATAAAATATTATCTCTTTGTTTAGCCCTATCCAGCCTTCCTAGGTTTGATAGTAGGCCTATTGTACTGTAATAATAATATAATGAAAAGAAATTTTTAAATTCTATTCTGTTTGTTTACTCAGGGAATAATTTCGCCAGTGTAGCATAGCAAAAAGCTATACAAAACAACCTTCTTGCTACACATTTCTACAATTGTGTAGCAAAAAATACGATAGAAAACTATGATTTTCGACTAAAAATTCAGTTTGATTCGCAATATTGCTAAACAAAATGTTAAAATGAAATTTTTCCCTGTTACTTTTGATAAATCTTAAACTCACAAAACAGTAACTAGCCTAGGCGAATTTAATTTATTAAATGCATATAGGACCCATGCAAATTCATGTCTAAAACATCCATTGCAGTACAGTATAGACAAGTATTGCTAGGCCTGCTACTTACTGAAAATGTGAGCAACGGCTGTTGCCAAACTGGAGGCTGCTCCGACTACACCAAGACCAACTTCTAGTGCGTCTGCAAAATCGGTCAGGAAAATCCCGAAAGACAAAGTTGAACCGTCAGTCAAAACCATAATAAGATACGCAGCGCTAACAATTGAAACGGTCCGCATGACGGATGCTTGTTTCGCAAAAGTCTCAGACATCTTATCTTCATTCATAAAATTAGCGTACAGTAAAAAAAAACATTAATATACCCGTTGCAGGCCATATTGCAGATCCACAACCAAATCAAACATGTACTTCGTACTGCTGCAGCACTAAAAGTGAAAATGACAGCGTTTTTTATCTATTGGTGGTAGTCACGCTTGATTGATTCGGACAGCGCCACCAATCATGCATAGGCGCTGAAAGTGTCATAAAACAAAAAGAGCGTTATTACTGGCTACTATAAACTGCTAAGTGGTCATTTATATGAGAGCGACTAAAGGATTTTTTAAAGCAGAACGTTAGATAGTAACGTACAATAGAATAAAAGCTCAAAACGCGTCCATGCGTGTCTTTCCTCGCGTGCGATGTAGGGCGGGTAACTATGAATTGAATTGAATGCAATCACTACACACCCCCACAACGCGAGCATAAGTAATGTATTTTACAGCCTTGATTCGAACAATATCCACATAATCCATTCTCGAAAGAGTCTACAAAAACAGTACGTTTTCAGTTTTTAACATGACAAATCGCAGACATTTACAAAAACATATTATAAATGCCCTTCTTAACATCTCAAATGGAAAAATTAGCACTGTGGTCATGTTACAAGTGTTGTCAAAAAAATATAGATTATCTGAAAAATCTCCAGAAAGTAGGAATTACCTTTTGTAATTTTTCCACTGACTGTTAATAACTTATCCACTAATTTTGTTATCATTCTTGCTACTATATAAGCTAAATCAACTGTTATCTCTGAAAAAAGACTGAAAACTAAATGATTTAAACTTTATTTCGATTTATTCAAAATGCCTCCATGAACAAATACAAAAAGCAAATCAAGAAACAATAATAATAATTCTTAGAAAGTTTCAGTAAAGATAAAAGTTAAAATGTTCATTATTTTAAAAAGTTTATAGAATATTGTAACGGTATTACAGACGCAGTGGTATCGTAATTGCATTCAATACTCACCTTTTACGATACTACTATGATTATTAATGATATAAGTTGCACCATGGAAAATTATCCATGTTCCAACTTGCACTTAACTTAATCTTATCTATCCGGGTGTTCTTATTGATTCCACGTTTAAAATCAATCAATTTCTTTTATTTCGGAAATATTTCATCCATATCAACAAACTTTCAGTGAAATAAAAGAATAATTTTGAATGTGCTTGAAAAAAACAGGATGTTGTAGCTTTCTTGTTTTTAACCACGGTGGTCTCCATTATTCAACCTAATAACTTAATGATTATTTTGCTTTATTGAATTATTAAAAAACATTAACCTTTGACCTAATGACTAATACACATGTTAATGTTTAAAAAAATCATTGTACATAGAAATAGAGAGTGTCACATTTAATTTGCTTTGGAATCACATAATGTGCTGCAAACTTTACTAGTGTTTACTTGCCATGTAAACCTTTACTAGTGTTTACTTGCCATGTAAACCTTTACTAGTGTTTACTTGCCATGTAAACCTTTACTAGTGTTTACTTGCCATGTAAACCTTTACTAGTGTTTACTTGCCATGTAAACCTTTACTAGTGTTTACTTGCCATGTAAACCTTTACTAGTGTTTACTTGCCATGTAAACCTTTACTAGTGTTTACTTGCCATGTAAACCTTTACTAGTGTTTACTTGCCATGTAAACCTTTACTAGTGTTTACTTGCCATGTAAACCTTTACTAGTGTTTACTTGCCATGTAAACCTTTACTAGTGTTTACTTGCCATGTAAACCTTTACTAGTGTTTACTTGCCATGTAAACCTTTACTAGTGTTTACTTGCCATGTAAACCTTTACTAGTGTTTACTTGCCATGTAAACCTTTACTAGTGTTTACTTGCCATGTAAACCTTTACTAGTGTTTACTTGCCATGTAAACCTTTACTAGTATTAAAACAATCATTTAAGGAGCGTTCAATTTTACGATGTCCAACGACCAACCTAGGTCAGGACAATCGATATGTGTAGTCGGTGGTCACCTGGATTTAGAAACCATCAAACTGTGTTGAGGTGAGGAGAGGGAGGACTCGTCATCGTCAAAGCAAACTCTGATGAGAGCGTGGCTTCTCTTAGCATTCTGAAACCGTTTCCTGTCCTCTGTCATCCTACTTGCTTGCTTCATAGAGCCAAACATATCTGTTATAATCTTCTCCCATTTGCATCTTGGTCTTCTTCTCCTCTTTCCTCAAGGGAGGACACACGTCCCTATTATGCATGCGCACAATGAATTAACATGACATTGTTTTGTCGTCGCAAAAACGAATGCCTTTTAATGAAACAAAATGCGTGGGATTCATTTACACAGGTTCAGGTTCAAGTGCTGACATTAAAATACAATGAAATACAAAATATATATAAGTAAAATAAATATAACAAGTACCGGTAGAAAGTTGTAATAAAGATACACTATACAAAATAGACTACAGGGTGATTCAACATTTGTCATTGAAAGCACGGATGGAAAAAGGGACGAATGAATTTAGATATCTGTTAGTTCTACATAGTGTGCTACGTACTCGCTTTCCTGGCCTTAACCATACATAATGTTGGTGTAATGGATGTTTATCATTTAGTATACTGCCCCTTGTTTTTTCTAGGATTTTTGTGGTACATGTTACTAAGTTTATAGGCCTATAGTACTTTTTAACAAGACGCATTAAATAACTCATCATTTGTATAGGTTGATAAAAGAAGCATATCTTGAGATAGCAGAAACATATTTGAAGGCCTGTCAAACCTGACGATCGGTTCTACTACAGTGTCACAACAAGCTAAGGTAACAAGACAACTTATCCTCAAGCCAACGCCTTGACTTTAAATTAAAACTACACAAAACATAATGTCTTTTTGTTTCTTTTTTCCAAACAGAAAACACTACAGTAATTGTTGGTAGAAAAATAAGTTAAATATGTATTGTCCCGGCCCCCAAAAACATGAAAAATGAAGATTAATTAAATCAGCCTTTTATATGATATTTTGTAGTTTTAATAAAGTTAATCACTTCAATAAAAAAAAAATCATGTTTTCACTTATAAAATGACAAAATTAATCTAAAATCCATTGGCTGGCAGTACAAGTCAAGCCTGGTTCCCACTAGAGACGAAACGCAAGGACGTACGCACAACGCAAGCGAGTTGACCAACGACAAGCGACTTTTCGAATAATCCATCGCTTGTGATTGGTCAAATCACATACGTTGAGTTACGTCCTTGTGTTGCGTCGCTAGTGGGAACCAAGCTTAAGTAAAAGTAGCCAACGTCCAAGTACAAGTAAGTACAAGTAGCCCACGTCCACGTAGCCCACATCCACGTAGCTTACGTCAACGTAGCCTACGTCAACGTAGCCTACGTCCACGATACAACAGACAAACGACAACTTACAAGTACGAATACATTATCCTTCATTTTATTTAATAAAAATCTCTTTAATGGATTACTTTATTATGACCTGGTTCAAGCTCACAACATTATTGTTATAACTTTACGTATAGGCCTATAATATTGTATTTGCAAACATGAATACAATTATACTAAACATTGACGTCACGATGAAATATCTAACTCAATTTTCTCTAACTACTATCCTGGGCTATTTGCCCTGAGCTATGTTCACTCTATCGTATCGTATAAATAGAGAACTGTATTAGGTTTTTATATTCGTCTTCACAAAACAGTACCAGTAATTGCCGAATCATGAGATACACTTATTGTTTCTGTTTTAAGTTTTATATTTCTATATTCGCTATTGTTACGTTTGAAATTGATGAACATTTGCGGTACCGTAAGAAAGAAGCATCCAAGGAAAAAGAACGAGCCCATGATGAAAAAAGCAATGTTGTAAGACCCAGTCAAGTCGTATACCAATCCTAAAAGAAAAGGAAATATGATAACTTGATATTATGATATCACAAAAGAGACGCCCTTTACGCAGCGCCACGCGTAAGTAGTTTGACCAATTACAAGCGATTGATCAAGCAAAACTGTTCTTTGTGATTGGTCACTGTTTCGTTGTTCCCGTCTGCGCTGTGTTTATAAGGTCCAGTTCACAGGACGGAGAGCAAATATTTGTGGTCATTGTCACAATGGAGTTAGTATGTGATTGTTCAAATCTGTTCGCTTTTGCGTTTCGTCCTAGCGTAGCCATGGTTCCCAGACACATGGCAATGACGTAAGCAAAACGCAAGCGTGTTGACTAATCACAAGCGACAGTTTGGATGATCCATCGTTTGTGATTGGTCAAGTCACTTGTTGCGCGGCCGGTTACGTCCTTGCGTCAAAGTAGAAATCAGGCTTATGCTTGGTTTGGTTGCCACTAGAGACGCAACGCAATGTAAGTGAGTTGACCAATAACAAACGATGGAATATTCGAATAGTCAACACGCTTGCGTTGAGTTTACGTACTTGCGTTGCGTCCTAGTGAGAACCAAGTTTGAACATTGACGTCCGATATACGTACCTGCTAGAGAACCTCCAACAAGACCTGCAAAGCCAGTGCTCATCAGAAGTAGACCAACAGCTCTAGCAAAGTTCTCAACACCTACAATTTCTTTTGTAGAAAGAAAGATGAGAGGAACGCACGTACCCGTCGACATACCGATGATTAGCGTCACCGACGCAATAACTAAATACGATTTACAAAAAGAAAGCACAAATGTTGACACACCAGCTGTTAACAGTGCTATTGCGAACAGGTTTTTGGTTTTGATAAGTTTTAATTTAAGAGGAACTCCGTGAAGCATTCTGGATATGATGTTTCCAATACCATATATGGTCATGAGAAGCGTAGCATTTGATTCCGTGATTCCACTTTGTATTGCAGCCGCTACAAGATGATAGACTGTTCCAGCAAAGGCTAGCAACACTAAGTTAGCAACCACCATTAAAAATCCTAACATTGGATACAGAATTGGTAAACGTATTAACTTAGTTGTCTGTTGCATGACGTAATCGTTTTTACTTTCTTCTTCACGTTCAGTGACGTTTGCATATTCATGGTCATTGGCTTCAAGATTTTCATGTTTTCTTTTCGATTGCTGCTGCATGTTCGGGTTGTTCCTGAAAACGATTAGGCTAATGACAGTTGCATTCACGACAAGAGCACCCATAATTAGTAGAGATCCTCGCCAGCCGAATATCCCTCTTAGGAAGTCGATGAGGACGGGAACAGATATCATGCCAACCGCTGTGCCAGCCGTCGTAACACCGTTTGCGATTGACACATGCTTGTCATCGCAAACTAAACACACAAACGAAAGAGTGTTGGAAAATACAAGAGAGATTCCACATCCTGTAAAATAAATAAAAATCAATATATTGCGCAATGGTCAGGTCAGAGGTCAGTGTAACAATGTAATCATTGTCGAACTAAATAAAATGTGTATAACAGATATATGATGGAGAGAACATCATTGTACAAGGCCTACCCCAAGATGACAAACCCTAGATTTAGACCCCGTAACTTTCACGCCCACACGAAGATAAAACAAATCGAATCCATTAAGCCAATAATTACATTTAAGGAAATACACAGCTACCTTGAACTACTAAAGCGCACTTGAAATACAGCATTAAACATAAAGTGCATGTGTTGATACACACGCATTTGGACACAACAACGTCAGCGAGTGGCCAATCAAAAGCAACAGTTCGAATCCTCCGCTTTTGATTGGCCAAATTACTTTCGCTGTGTGTACGTCGTTGCGCGTCCCCGTGGGAACAACCACGCGTACAAGGCGTTCGCGTGTGACGTTGGATTTACCTGTGATTAAAGAGTGACTAATAAATAATTGCCAGGTTTCCTGTACTTGCGACGATAACACGAATCCTATAGCAATTAACAACGTGCCTATCACGATTGTTTTTCTATAGCCGATTTTAGAAGCGACGTAGGCGCCTACGGGACCTGTAAGATACAATACATCATTGTTACTTTGTGGGAAAACAACAGATAGAAAGTAATGCATGCATTTACTAAACACGATTGATGAATGCATGAATAGAATAGGAATTGAATGTATAAATATAATTACGAATAAATTAATTGCAATAACAGAACAAAGAAATTACCGAATAAGCCATTACATTAGGCCTACTAGAGGTTGAACGGGCGAAACAAGTCCACCCTCTAGTAGGCTTAATAGTACTCTGTACACAACCTTAGTTTGGCGCAAGAAACAATATTTTCTGAGACCAATCTTTGACAATCAGTCACGTGATTAAATATGTCAGTAAGGGAATACTGATATTGCTATATACACTTATTAACGCAAGTTTTCCTGAATGTGAAACGGTGGTGTGTGACGTGTTTAAATTAAACAAACCATGGATCATACAACATTTTCACCTCGTGACATCAGTACAATTATAACAATAGGGCTACACATTTCACAAACAACAACTATTGCTCGAACACATCGTCGCGTACTATTGTGTTTTTTGTTGTTTAGGTCCATGTTCAATCATAGAGATATTACTGCAGTGAACTAATACCTCTGTATCAACCTTAAAACAACTAGTCATCTCAGAACAAAATCCATTTAGGATGCCATGAAAGATGACGGTAGTCGCGCTGTTGGGTTGGGTTAAGCATGGTTTAAGACCGTTTTTTTGGTGTTTTTTTTCAGACATGGAGTGTTTGATGAAATTAGCGACCGATCTCAGTCTTGTGATAAATATTGTGAAATTATATATATATATAGCAACAGCTGGCTTGCTAAATTAGGCAACACGCCGTGAACGCATACTTAAGTTGAAGAACAGAGAGCTAAAATAAATTATTTATAGCTCTATGGTTAAAGATGTATTGTCCCCCAAAAACATGAAAAATGAAGATTAATTAAATCCGACTTTGAATAGTTATTTTGTAGTTTTAATAAAGTTAATCACTTCCATAGAAAAAGAAACTTATAAAATGACAAAATAAATGGTTAAATTCAACCAAAATTCATTGGCTAGCAGCCAATTTGACCATTTTTTGCTTTAAATTACACTTTTTTTATCATCCAATTTTGGTCATAATAGATAACTATTATGTTACATTAAAATGGAATATTCAACAAAAACATTTAAAAAAATAATTTTTTCAGGGGGACAATACATCTTTAAAGGATGGAAGATGATATTGACTAGGCCTATAGGCCTATACCCCTTTCACACCAAAACTCCGGAGTGATCATCTCCGGACGGAGACACCCCAGGGTTTATGACCATTCAAAACGTCGAGAAACTCCGGAGGGTTTATAAAATAAAAAATTTAATAATTACTTTTAAAGTCTCAGAAGTAATATAATGTTTTATTGATACTACTTATTATTTTTTAAACCCGCTATATATTTTGTACATTGCATATTTTAAGTATTTTGCAAAAACTAAAGCAATGAGTGATCGTGCGACGATAACCTTTTTTTGACCCGAAACACTCCGGAGTTTGATGTTGGTACCTTTCACCAAAATATATCACAAGAATATGAGTATTCCGCGATTTTTGCATGAGAAATTTGTAACAGAGAGCTCCAGAGAGTGATGCCCGCCCTCATAAGGGCGGATGTATACATACTAAATAAGACTTGATTTAATAGATATTATACATGTCACATTAAATAGAATTATGATAATATATTTTGCAATTGTAAACCATTTTATAATACATATTTAATAACAAACTAGTGTACATTCACTTTTACTTTTTACAATTATTTACTAACATGCTAAATTAGTTCACAAAAAATGCCTAACACAGCAACACCAAAAATCAACGAAGCGTTATTCAGCACAGCCTATTCTTTACCATTGCGGCCTCGTACTAATCTACGTCCGGTAAATTAAGTATTGTTTTTATGATATAAATTAGTATAAAATACATGTTATTAATAGGATACAATGTTAAATTTCATTAACATTTATTTGTTTTACCAGAAACAAGTTAAATATAGGAATATTAATAAACTATCCTTCGTGAAAACGAGTAAACACCAACACGCCCGGTCACATTAAATATCCAAACAGCATTTAACATGATGTTGGCATGTAGTTGATAACATTTTTTATCATGAAAATACTACCGGTGGTCCAGCCTTTGATTAGTGTAACCGTCACAAAAAGTTGTAGGCCTATACATCCCAGATACATCCTCACTTATAACGGTGCCCTACCACATGGACAATATTACTGTTAAAGGGAAAATCGCGGATTACTCATTCTTGTGATATATATTCTTTGCTTTCACACCAAAACACCGGGGGGTGTCTCCGCCGTTCGCTCTCCGGAGAATGTTCAGCTGTTCAACTCCGCAGTTTTAAACTCCGGAGTTGAGCTTGATTTTACCTTTTACACCAAACAGCGGGGCGTCAACTCTGGAGTGTCTCCGGAGTTTTGCTTTTGGTGTGAAAGGGGTATTACATAAGCAATAAAATTATATAGGCCTACTTACTAAAAGTATGAAGCGCCGAAGTAAGTAAACTCGAAGCTGCTCCTATAACCCCAAATCCAGTGTTTAACTCATCTACAAAATCTGTCAAGAAAATACCGAAAGATATTGTCGTTCCATCCGTAAGAACAAAAATAGAGTGCGTACCAACAACCAATAAGACTGTTCTTATCAGTGACGTCGATCTTGCCATCGTTGTCTCATCATCCTTCGATTCTTTTAACGCCATTAACAATACACTGATTAAATATGAATTGTCGAATATGAGTAGGAAAATGGTTTCTGCGATAGTCGTCGACTATGTAGCAGTAGAGTTAAACATTGATCGCATCGATACCAGTAGTATAGTATTGCTGTAGGTCGCACGATATGATCACAGCTATTCAATCAACCGTAAATATTTCCGTTCAGGTATGGAGTGCAAATACTGCAAAATGAAATATTTTAATATTAAAATACACGAGTTGCCTATATTATGCAAAACTAATATTATTAAGAGCCGCTATAATCGATCGGATTTTTCTACCACTGCGACAATAGGGCCAGCAGCACCAACTTGCAAGCACCACAGTTTACGGGTCTTTCATACTGTACCCATGGCTGCAGTTCAGGTTCGCGCGTCGTATCGCGCGTTCAGCAGACGCGATTTTATTTTTCGCGCAGGAGCAGGTATGAGGGTCTTTCAAACCGGTTTTCCACTAGGCGAATTTGTTCGCGCGAATCGAAAGCGTCATGCTATGCGCATGCGAGTTTCTGTCTGTCATACTGCCTTCTTCGACGAATTCTAGTTTTCTTTGATTTTTCGCTTCAGCGAAATTTACTAGTTCGAATTGTTTCTACTTTTTGCGAAGCGAAATATTGCGCACCCAATCGGAGGTCAGGAAATGAACTATGACGCTTTCATGAGCACTCATGCGAATCGAAATGCTCAGCAACCACGCGAGGAACATGAACGTCGCAGCTATTCGCTCATGTAGTGGAAAAAGAGTAGGCGATTTTTTTTATCTTCGAAACGTTGGAAAATCGGCTTCACACCTGTTCCGGCACGGTTCCGGTCTGGCGCCGGAAAATTAAATCGAACGTCAATGTTTCGTTTTCTCGCGGCTACGTACGCGCATATCGATTGGCGCATAGCCGCGTGAAAACGAAACATTGATGTTCGATTCACCGGACCAGAACTAACTGTGCCGGAACAGAGGCGTGAAGGGCCTTTCACACCTGTTACGGTCCGGCGAATCGAGTGCCAATGTTTGTTTTCACGACGCTCCACGCGGCGGCTATGAGCCAATCGATATGTGCGTAGCCGCGTCGTAAAAACGAAACATTTACAATCGATTGGACTTGCCGGCGCCGGACCCGTGCCGGAATACGTGTGAAAGCAAATATTGCGGCGCAAGATAGGTAACTTGGTGAGACGTTTGTAATCCATGGACGCCATTCCGGCGGACAAATTTGAACCGGAATAAAGTCGTTGTCAAGGCAATATCGGTTTCGGTCAAAGAACGAAGTTATCTAACCAAGCATTTCAATGTAAACACACAGAATTATCAGCGTGCAGCCCTGTGGTACTTCGCAGTAATAAGTAGTTCTTATTTATGTATTATCAATTCTATTATGAAATCTATGTTTACTTCATTGATGATAGAGTTTTATGTTTACATGATGACTAATGTATTTGTACAGTAGTTATTATCTAAGTTATGACGATATGATAGAACAAGGTATAATATGGTGCGGATGATTACACCGCAGGTAATTTGTAGGACTAGCGCATTACTACTGAGCGTACAGTCAGAAGAACGAATCAAAAAGCCAAAAGGTCAAACACCTCGTGTTTCTCCATGTTAAAGTTTTACCTGTATTGCCTATAAAATAAGAGGCAAGGCCAACGGTCACGCTAGTTACAGTATTGTGTGTTAAAGGATACCGTGTTGTGTTTGCAATAGGCAGAATAAAGGAACGTGTGAAGAAGGCTTATGTTACGCCATATTACAAAGTGTATTCAAGCTTGGCATACCGGCATTTCTCGTCTTGTCAAGTTGAGGGTGTTTTGTTTTTTATAAGTTTTGTGGTTTTATTGCGATACTAGTTCCTATTCGATCTGAATAAATTTGTCATTGAAGATTACATCGTCTCTTTGGCTATTATTCTTCCTGTACTTTACACAATCTTTGGTGAAAGACCCTTGAAAGACCATGGAGTAACTCCATGGAAAGACCCTTCATAAAGAAGACCCTCTCAGCAAAGAGTGTATAGCGCCGCTAAGATAAATAACTTTGACGCCATTCGGCGGGCGAACAATATAGCCGCCGAATGATTGGGGGGTAAACGGTGGCTAATGTCCGCTCGACGAATGGCGTCCATGTGATTACAGGGAGCGTAACGTTGTAGAATGGGAACGTGGCAACAGTTATCTATCTATCTTGCATAGCTGAGCTATATAATACAGGTATTTGCTTTCAGTTGGTTATCTAGCCAACAACAGAGTTGCTTGGTATCAAAATAAATCAAAGTTCAATCAATTTATCTTTAATTTTAACTTTATTTATCCACACATAAACACAAGTTTGTTTTCCCTGAGGCCGCGCGCACACACAATACATTTATAAAATACAATGAATAATATATACTAACAAATTATAATCGGAAAAATGTACAGCAAATGAAATAATTGATCTACAGGAGGCGGGACTACATAGTAAACGCCGACCATTCATATTGCAGATTCAATCGCAGACTTAGCAGCACCGGTGCCCGTGTATATATCTCTTATCTTATATTTTAAGTAAATTCTTGGCAGCACTTGAAACAAAAAGGCAACAAAGAACAGTGATCCCATAGCGAAGAAGGCGGTGTTGTACGAACCAGACACGTCATAGATCCACCCTGTAAACAACAAACATTTATTTGAGGTTTACTTATCGTTTCAAATTAATAAATTAAATTTCAGTATATCATCGGGCGGTTTAGAATTAATGCCTAATGTGTTTATATAATGGTACGGTATATACTAACAACTTGCCTGTAAAAAAACCGCCAACCACACCAGAGGGCGCAGTACTAAACAGTAACACACCCATCGCTTTGGAAAAGTTCCGAACTCCAACGATTTCTCTGGATGTAAGGTAAATAAGCGGAACGGAACCAATAGACCATCCAAAAAGCAAAACAATTGCAGCTAAATACACGTAACGTGTGCAAAACGGTATCAAGAACGTACATACACTCGCCGTTAACAACATTAAAGCGAACAGTTTGGATGACGTAATCCAGTTGAAATTAATCGGAACTCCGTTAAACAGCCGACTTACGAGGTTACCAATACCGAAAATTGTCATTAAAAGTGCCGCGTTATGCTCAGATATACCGATGTCTACGGCATGCGATACAAGATGGTAGGTAGCACCCGCAAATGATATAAAAAGTACATTCGACACAATCAACATAAATCCAAAGAGAGGATAAGTTAGCGGTAACTTTAAAAACTCTTTCAGTAATTCTTTTGTTCCTTTTTTCTCCTCAATTATCTCCTTCTTTTCGTCATCATCAGCGCGTACTTCTATAAACTTCTGATCTTCTAAATAAACAGTCTTTTTTTTCGTGGTTTTGAGTGTTTTTAGATCTTTGAAAATAACTAGACTAATCACAGTCGCATGGAGTACACAGGCCCCTAGGAGTAATAGAGATCCTCTCCAGCCATACATTGATCTTAGTACGTTTATTAAGAAAGGGGTGACGATCAAGCCAGCAGCCGTTCCTGCCGTAACAACGCAATTAGCAATTGAGATATTGTCACTGCAGGATATTCCTATATACGAAACTGTGTTCGCATATACCATTGATACACCAAAACCTGAAAATTTAAAAATCAAATCATTTTAAATATTTTGATTTTAAATGTTTTAAAAGTCCAGGGTTAAATCTGCTGACGAATAGTAAGAGTTTAAGCTCAGTTCACACTGGGATCGAACGCGTAGTCGTGTGAAAACGAAATATTTTGACGTTTGATTATTTTTATTTGCCGGTGTGAACGCCCCTTAGAGGTGTGCGTGAACGTAGACCTAATCACTGTAGAATTTGTTTACAATTTTTAGCAATATTTTATGCTACTTATCTTTATAAAACATTATACACAATTACAGTATAACAGCGCGAGAAGAATCACAGGGAAATAATAGAGAAAAAGGTCATAGGTCAATACACATTTTCACAGGCAACATTAGTTAGTTGAAAATTGGTTTTCCGTTTTTTGATTTGTTTTTTAAAAGCTAAATTTCAGAGAATTGACTTTATAAAGAACCCATGCAGCATATCACAAGCATTGTAAAGGAATGCGATAAATATTCTACAATAAGCCGTATAATTTAATAATAATAATAATAATAATAATAATTACACTTTTTTTAAATAATTACCTGTAACAAACGAATGACTGATAAATAGTTGCCAGACAGACTGAACTCGAGATGACAAGATAAGACCACCTGATGTTAGTAATGTACCCAACATTATAGTTCGTCTATATCCAATTTTGAGGACGATTAACGTACAAATCGGACCTATAGAAAAACAGAAAGTCACTCTTTTTAAAACATTTTGACATAAAAATGCACTGCAGCTGTAACAACCCCTTTCCGGGGACACTATCCAAAATAAGAATTTTTAGGGTGCTATCGGACATAGAAAATAATATATTATACATAATATATTAAATATAATGAATAAAAGTGGGCTAAACCCACGAAAGAGAAAAAAACCAATATACCAAATCAAACTCTACTTCCCAACAACATTTGCCGATGAGAATCGGAAACGGTTAAAACAGACGAGTTAAAATATAGCCTTTATCTGCTTGTTGATCAAGATCGACCTATTAGTATTATATAACAAACAAATATTACGTAAATTATGGTTTGGAGTGGAATTAAAGCCTGCTGTCTAACTGTAATGTCAATAAATGCGAGAAGTTTTTACAACAAAAAGTCTACATTTGTAATCAATACTACTGTAGGCCTAACATATTGTGTTTCACCATGCTTTCTACGACCCAATCAATATCAACCAATGGCACTCCTCACACCGTAATATGATACGCTAAATTATTCATTACAACAAGGTCAGCACACCAACGAATTTATTTTACAAGGACAATTACAAATCAAACAATATACCGTGGTTATTTATAGCCATAGGCCTACAGTACATACGTCACGTCGGACCATAGAAATGTATACCAAGTTAAATAGTACACATTGATGAAATGGTAAAGGTATAATCTTGAGTAAGCAATACAAACTTAATGTTTGCAAAACGTCGTATAAGTCTTACGTTAAGTATAAGTCTTACGTCGTATAAGTCTTACGTCGTATAGGCCTAAGTCTTACGTCGTATAAGTCTTACGTTAAGTATAAGTCTTACGTTAAGTATAAGTCTTACGTTAAGTACCATATTTCGTACTTTTGATTGAAGAAACATTCACTTCTGTAAAATTACAGATTGGTTTAGTAGATGTTAGTGATTCGTACTGTATAACTTACTGAACAAATGTAATACGGTTGTAAGTAGACTGGATGCTGCTCCCAACACTCCTAACCCTGCATTTAATTCATCTGCTAAGTCATTGAGATAAACACCAAAACATAAAGTAAGTCCATCAGTTAAAATCAAAACAATATGCGCACCGATAACTAATACAACGGTTCTCAACAAAGATGCTTTTCCTTCTTCTGGTGTGTCCATCATGTTGGCACCGTTGACTTGACCTCTGTCTCAAAGGTCACTACACAGTACAGATACAGTTATGGGAGGCTAAAAATAGCACGAAATGTGAAATGTATGCTACACTCTGAGTATCATGCTGGATGTAGAGGGCGATATAGGAAAATGAATTTATTATCAAAAAGTTAGATTAGGCCATAAGTTGAATAATAAGATGTGTATGCTAGATTTTATCCTAGACTTTGCGAAATTATTATCATTAATTCTACGTGGTGTCGTCGAACAAGCTGCAATGTCCCCTACAATTCGATTTCTACCCAATTATTTTTGAGGAAAAAACAAAGATTGGTCTTAATTCATAACACCATTTTTACATAATTACTTCAACAAGTAATTTAATCAATTCAACTCCAATTAAGCATTGCATTGCCATAGCAACTATGGTTGCCATATTGTAACATTTAAAAAATAATTACAAAAATATTAAGATATATTTTATTTATATTGTGAATCATTTACCGTCAGTCCCAGTAGCCTACATCACAATATTTATTATATATCATTTCTACAAATTATTTCAATAAAAATGTCTCTTTTTAAAACTTTTTAAAAAATATTAAATCAAGTTTTCCTATATAGATATTATTATTTTGTCGTGTAGCAAAGGTACTTTGACGAAATGTGTGAAAATGTTGACTTAACTCATTCATATTGCAAGGGGATACTGAACTACACACGTATCATTAAGTGTGATCCTTTGTTAATTAGCACAACTTTTTGTTTTGGCGCACCACGCGACTAAGCGGTGATTGAGATTTGCACGTAATCATTTGATTCTGAGCGTACGTATAGAATGACTTTACACTTGAATCGTGTATGCCTATATTACAGATTCAGTTACGGATTTAGGACCACCGGCGGCCGTGTGAATATCTCTGTCGATCTTATATTTTAAATAGGAAAATCTTGGCAGCACTTGGAACAAAAAGGCAACGAAGAATAGTGATCCCATAGCGAAGAAGGCGGTGTTGTACGAACCAGACACGTCATAGATCCACCCTGAAACAATAAACATAATAAAACAAAACTGTTAGGTCTAGTTAGCGAATGATTGCAAACGGTATACTTTTTTAAAGGGTCTTTCTCACTTGTTGCGGCGAAAAGAAACATCGACGTTCGATTTACCGGACAGGAACTGGTGTAAAACACCCTTAAAGCTTGGTTCCCACTAGAACGTAACGCAAGGACTTAAACGCAACGCAAGCGTTTTAACCAATGACAAGCGAAGTTAAGCTTGGTTCCCACTAGAACGTAACGCAAGGACGTAAACGCAACGCAAGCGTTTTAACCAATGACAAGCGAAGTTATAGACAGTTAGCAATCACAAGCGAATAAGCCATCGCTTGTGATTGGTCAATTCATTTGCGTTGCGTTACGTCCTTGCGTTGCGTCGCTAGTGGGAACCACGCTTAAGTCAGTTTATGGTATATTATGAGGTAAAACTTTCCATTGCTCACCTGTAAAGAACCCGCCAACCACACCCGCGGGTGCAGTGGTAAAAAGCAGCACACCCATCGATTTAGGAAAGTTTCGAACTCCAACAATTTCTCTCGAAATAAGGTAAATAAGCGGAACGGAACCAATAGACCATCCAAAAAGCAAAACAATTGCAGCTAAATACACGTAACGTGTGCAAAATGGTATCAAGAACGTACATACACTCGCCGTTAACAACATTAAAGAGAACAGTTTGTTTGATGTGATTAAGTTTAGTTTAATCGGAACTCCGTTAAACAGCCGACTTACGATGTTACCAATACCGAAAATTGTCATTAAAAGTGCCGCGTTATGCTCAGATATACCGATGTCTACGGCATGGGATACAAGATGGTATATAGCACCCGCAAACGATATAAAAAGTACATTCGACACAATCAACAGAAATCCAAAGAGAGGATACGTTAGCGGTAACTTTAAATACTCTTTCAGTAATTCTTTTGTTCCTTTTTTCTCCTCAATTATCTCATTTTCGTCATCATCATCAGTGCGTACTTCTATAAACGTCTGTTCTTCTAAATAAATAGTCTTTTTTTTTCGTGGTTTTGATTGTTTTCGGATCTTTGAAAATAACTACACTAATGACAGTTGCATGCAATTTATTACCATTAGGCCAAATAAAAAAACATACTTGTTAAGCGTGAGACCAAATCATGCTTCTCGCGATAGGGAATTTCCTGGATAGATGAGTCGAGCGAGAGACGGCGGATGGCCGATGAGTGAGGTTGGGGTAGCACCTTGGACGGATTAGTTAGCCTAAGGCCTACAATTTCGCTTGGTGGCAATTAAATTTAATGTTTTAATTACGTCTGGATATAAACAATACAAAACTCAATTTTGTCATAAGCAATAATATTTCATACATAGTCAATTTTGTTCTGTTTCGCATTTTAAAAGTTTGACGTTTCGTCCTAAAAAAGTGGGGCAAAACGTCCACCGCGCAAAAATATACCTCTATAAAAAGTAAAAAAACAAACAAAAAAACCGTCCCCCCGCCCCTGAAAATTTATGAGGGTGTGACGCTTAACAAGTATATTTTTTTATTTGGCCTTATGTTATAGGCGTCACTTTACTGATATCGTTTTTCTCTTTAAGATTTTCAATTCTAATATTTTTAGGCCAAATCATAATTGTGCGTATAGTTTTGTATTTCCGATGGGTGTAGTAGGCCTACTATATTTATCTTCATTTCCGTACGTCCGTAAATTAGGCCGAATTTCCGTAGTATTATGGACGTTCCGGAATTTGAACCGTGTTATACCGGTAGCAGAGCAATGTTTGCTTCTTTCAGCAAATGTCCTATCATTATTTTCTTTGTTTTATTTTGGAGTGTAGTTTAAAACAACACTTTTGTAAAGTATATAGTGGATAAATAAAAATGAATTTTTGGAAATTGTGGTTTTTAACATCTGACTTTATTTAGCATTTAGGCCTAATTCAAAATAATACATAATACGTTTTGCTAAATATATTTATAGCATATTTTTGGTATAACTTTTTAAAATTATTAATTGATAATTAATTTACATTAATTGAGTACAGTTATTAGAATGTATTACCGTACCAAAAGTACCTTCATCGGGGACTTCCCCGTGATATTCTCATTGAACGAAAAAAAAAAATGTTATCTTATATTGTTAGTCGCGTATGTTTTATTAACGGCGGAATAATAGGCTACAATCCTTTGCTTTGCTTTGTTTGCCCGAACCATAAAACCCTGGCCTGATTTATATCTACTCGCAATGCACATAGGTGGTCTAAAGCCAACCGTTAAGGGGATACAGGGTTTTAAAATGGTATAGTAAATAGCGGCCATTTTGAATTTATGCTAATTAACTCACTTCCTGGCGTTCAATTTTGGTAAACGTTGGAAATGATGTTCATTTCAACAATGAGAATGTTAAGAAACTTGTTTTCCTGCAGTTTGTAAATTGTTCGCATATATAATGTCATTTAAGCAGTTATAACACAATATATGACGTCACAACTACCATATTACGTCATAGGTAAGTCATATGGGAATTTAAATATGCTAATTAGAATGTTTAATATCACATTTATATCTACTCGTAATGCACTTAGGTGGTCTAAATCCAATCCAAAAAATAAATAAAAACCAACTTCCCGATGTCCGATTTTGGTAAACTTTGGATATGATATTTAATAAATAAATGTTGACTTTTTGGTTAAACCAGTTGACAAGTACGTTTCAGCTACTTTCAGAGTAGCCTTGGGCACGCAAATAACGTTGACATGATGTTCTGTCATTCGTCATAGTTCGGTGAATGACGCCATCTCTCGTCTGATGTTCAACTTTCTGCTGGTGTATATTCGTTCGTTCGTTCGTTCGTTTTTATTTCACAATGCATCAAACTTAATATTTTTACATAATAAGTATTAAATAAAAAAATGCAAAGCCTGGAAAAGACCAAATAAGCTCAATATAGAGCTTTAAGCCTGGTTTCACCAGTACAAAATACACTAATAATTGTATCAATTACAATAGACAATAATTAAATATTAATTAAAGTAGTAGAAATAATATTATATATATATATATATATATATATATATATATATATATATTTTTTTTTTATATTTTTTTTATACACAATTACGCTACAGGACAATACAAACACAACAAGAGGACAAACGTAAAGGGTATAGTATATGTACTATCATATATACTTGCAGGAGGTGAGACAAAAAAAAAGTTTGATGAAAAAGTTTTATTAATACGATCTGTATATAGATATTGTACGAGGTAAGGTTGCTAGTATTTTAAAAACCACCACAAACAAATATCACAAAAGAACAACATTCAGCCATACATAGCCTAAAAAAAGACAAAAACTACAGATAAAGGCAGAGCTACGGTGATCATGAACACCCCTGATTACAAACGTAAGGTAAACACTATGATGAAAGATGGGGATGTTTACGAAAAACTTAAAAAGGACCCTACAAAGAAATACAAGAGAAACCTTGTGGAAATCCTAAACAGATTACTAGAAGAAAAGAAAATAACATATCAATGGAAAACCAAACTCTTCCCCACTGCAGAAATCATCCCACGATTATACTGCACACCTAAAATCCACAAACAGAACAATCCATTACGCCCAATCGTAGACAATATTAACAAAATACATTTATTTTAAAACAGCACGCATAGGGACATTTAAATCGCTTCCTATATGCAATGTCGCAAATTGTCGCAGCCAAATTTGGTATTAACGTAAAGCTCAAGCATCGCTCGAAATACTAATGTCAAAATTAGCGCGCGAATCAACGCGAATTCAAACTATTTTAGTGGTTTTACTTTAAAAATACGATTTTTTGGCTATATTTAGTGACTTTTAACCCAAAAATAAAGCAATAATAGAAATTTTATTTTTACTTCCTAATATGATTAATAACAGACAACAATTCCATGCAGTATCAAATCCATTGCTTTTTTCTAGAAAAAATAACAGCGAATTTATCAAAACTGTTCTTTTTGCTAATTTTAAGTGAAATGTCATGGTTTCTTCCAGTTTCCATAGTTACAAGACACTATTAAAATTTACAAAATATAAAATTATTACCGGTAGTGGATTTATAAAATTTAAGATGTCTTCTTCCTAATTCAACATTTACCAATTTGGACTTTTGGCACACTTTGAATTAATTCTGGCTCGCTGTGCATCGGTGCTAAATTTGGTCCACTGGAGCAGATACCGCTAGTACTATTTCTATTTCGGAAGTAAATAAGGGCATAAATGGCGCTCCGTAGAAGTAGAGAATGCTCGATCGTCGAAATGACGCTCTGAATATACGTGTTATGCGCGATTTGAACGATTTTCGCAATTTAAAATTGCGCAAAGAATTCTTGCGCAATTTGAAATTGCGCAAGGATTTTCTTGCGCAATATTAAATTGCGCAATCAACTTGCGCAAGAATTCTTTGCGCAAGAAAATCCTTGCGCAATTTCAAATTGCGCTGCACAATTTGTAAATTGCTCAAGATAGTTCTTGCGCAATATGACACCTTTGCGCAATTTGAAAACGAACTGTTATTTTTATTATTGTACTCATTGTTGTTGAGAATGGTACCGAAAGGTTAGTCTTTTTTGTCATTAAATTTAATTTTTAAGTTAAATAGTAAACGTCTAATAATTCGTAATAATTATTGTTTCTAAAAAAAATCCAATCGTTATTAGTCTTATTAATCGTCATTAGTACTGATATTTGAATTGAAATTATTATATTACTATTGGTATTTATTTATGCCTTCTCCTCATATTATGTGTGAATATGGTAATTTATAGAACCATTGGGAATTCGAGATTTTTTTTATTCGGAAAAAAAAACCCGGGAGGGAGGCTCCCGGGAGGGAGGCAGGCTCCCGGGAGGGAGGCAGGCTCCCGGGAGGGAGGCAGGCTCCCGGGAGGGAGGCTCCCGGGAGGGTAAGGAGGCTCCCGGGAGGGTAAGGAAATGCGATATTATCTTTAATTTTGAATCATTCTTAGTAATTACTAAAAAAATATGGGTGTGCATGATTTCACAATCTGTCGAAAAACCTTGCGCAATTTGCAGATTACTTGCGCAATTTAATACGTTGCTTGCGCAATTTGAAACACATGTTTCAATTCAAAATGCGCAAGGAATTTTTTGCGTAATTTTAAATTGCGCAAGAAAAACCTTGCGCAATTTCAAATTGCGCAAATCGTTCAAATCGCGCATAACATACGTACCTCTAAATGCACGAAATGTATGTCGTCACTGTAGACATAGAGGGCGACATACGAAAATGAATACTTTATTTTATTTATCGGCTCTGGATTTGGCCAAAATAAAATCAGAATATTTAATGATCGCGCAAATTATGGTCATGACACGGTTGAGTCAGACACTAATCTTATCATCGATATAACAAGCTGCGAGATAGGCGACACTTTATTTAATACCTCTCAGCGACCGGGTGACGTTGGAAATTTGACTAATATTAGTATTAGTTAATATAGGTTAAAAGATTTGCCGTTCCGAATTATTTCCCAATAAATACTTGAATGAAGGGGGTGGCGGCGCCGCGAGGGAGGGGACGGTATATACGAGTATACCACCACAGCACAAACAGTGTCGAGGAAGGGGTGTATTTAACACCACATCGCAAACAGTTTCGAGGGGAGGGGTATGATTAAAACCAGCGCAAACATAGTGTCGAGGGGAGGGGTGTGATTAAAACCAGTGCAAACACAGTGTCGAAGGAGGGGTGTGATTAAAACCAGCGCAAACACAGTGTCGAGGGGAGGGGTGTGATTAAAACCAGCGCAAACACAGTGTCGAGGGAGGGGTGTGATTAAAACCAGCGCAAACAGTGTCAAGTGAGGGGTGTGATTAAAACCAGCGCAAAAACAGTGTCGAAGGGGGGGGGGGAGGGGTAATTAAAACCAGCGCAAACACAGTGTCGAGGGAGGGGTGTGATTAAAACCAGCGCAAACACAGTGTCGAGGAAAGGGGTGTGATTAAAACCAGCGCAACCACAGTGTCGAGGGGAGGGTTGTAATTAAAACCAGCGCAAACACAGTGTCGAGGGAGGGGTGTGATTAAAACCAGCGCAAACACAGTGTCGAGGGAGGGGTGTGATTAAAACCAGCGCAACCACAGTGTCGAGGGGAGGGTTGTAATTAAAGCCAGCGCAAACACAGTGTCGAGGGGAGGTTGATTAAAACCTGCGCAAACACAGTGTCGAGGGGAGGGTTGTAATTAAAGCCAGCGCAAACACAGTGTCGAGGGGAGGTTGATTAAAACCTGCGCAAACACAGTGTCGAGGGGAGGGGTGTGATTAAAACCAGCGCAACCACAGTGTCGAGGGAGTGGTGTGATTAAAACCAGCGGAAACACACTGTCGAGAGGAGGGTGTGATTAAAACCAGCGCAAACACAGTGTCGAGGGGAGGTTGATTAAAACCAGCGCAAACACAGTGTCGAGGGGAGGTTGATTAAAACCAGCGCAAACACAGTGTCGAAGGAGGGGTGTGATTAAAACATGCGCAAACAACACAGTGTCAAGGGGAGGGGTGTGATTAAAACCAGCGCAACCACAGTGTCGAGGGAGTGGTGTGATTAAAACCAGCGCAACCACAGTGTCGAGGGGAGGGTTGTAATTAAAGCCAGCGCAAACACAGTGTCGAGGGGAGGTTGATTAAAACCTGCGCAAACACAGTGTCGAGGGGAGGGTTGTAATTAAAGCCAGCGCAAACACAGTGTCGAGGGGAGGTTGATTAAAACCTGCGCAAACACAGTGTCGAGGGGAGGGGTGTGATTAAAACCAGCGCAACCACAGTGTCGAGGGAGTGGTGTGATTAAAACCAGCGGAAACACACTGTCGAGAGGAGGGTGTGATTAAAACCAGCGCAAACACAGTGTCGAGGGGAGGTTGATTAAAACCAGCGCAAACACAGTGTCGAGGGGAGGTTGATTAAAACCAGCGCAAACACAGTGTCGAAGGAGGGGTGTGATTAAAACATGCGCAAACAACACAGTGTCAAGGGGAGGGGTGTGATTAAAACCAGCGCAACCACAGTGTCGAGGGAGTGGTGTGATTAAAACCAGCGGAAACACACTGTCGAGAGGAGGGTGTGATTAAAACCAGCGCAAACACAGTGTCGAGGGGAGGTTGATTAAAACCAGCGCAAACACAGTGTCGAGGGGAGGTTGATTAAAACCTGCGCAAACACAGTGTCGAGGGGAGGGGTGTGATTAAAACCAGCGCAAACACAGTGTCGAGGGGAGGTTGATTAAAACCAGCGCAAACACAGTGTCGAGAGGAGGGTGTGATTAAAACCAGCGCAAACAGAGGGTATTATTTTTTACATGCTTCAGCAAGAATGATTAGTTATTTAATCAATAATTAACTCCAATTAACCCTAGCATTGTCATCTGGTTATACATATGGTACAATTTATTCCGTCACACTAATTATAAAACTATGTAGATATTCGAGTTGTTTGTTTCTAGTTGTGATTCATTCACCTTTCTCTAATAATCTTAGTATTATATATCATTTCTACAAATAATTTCAATAAAAAATAGTTTTTTATCCAGCACAATATTAAGTTTGTCATATATGTAGATATTTATTATTCTGTCGTAGCAAAGGTACGAAATGTGTAAAATCTTTGATTAATTCATATTGCACATTGACAATTTTGAATTACAGTACTGTAGTACCAATCAGGCTTCCGTTTTTGGTTTTTTTTGCGGCAATTGAATTCTGTACATACGTTTCTGAGAATAAAATTACTTTTTGACTCGAAAGCTGCGTAGTGGCAAAAGTACAGGATTTTAACCAAAAGACGTCTTATATTACAGTTTCAGTCGCAGACGTAGCAGCATCGGCGGCCGTGTATATATCTCTTATCTTATATTTTGAGTAAATTCTCGGCAGCACTTGAAACAAAAAGGCAACGAAGAACAGTGATCCCATAGCGAAGAAAGCGGTGTTGTACGAACCAGACACGTCATAGATCCACCCTGAAACAACAAACATTTATTTGAGGTTTGTAAATACTGTAGCCTATAAGTCGGCCTATTATATACAGTAAAGATATCTAATATTAACTATTTATATATCGTATTGAGATTATTAATCTTCCTCCTACCTGTAAAGAAACCACCAAGAACACACGAGGGCGCAGTGCTGAACAGTAACACACCCATCGCTTTGGGAAAGTTCCGAACTCCAACAATTTCCCTCGAAATAAGGTAAATAAGTGGTAAAGATCCAACCGACCATCCAATAAGAAGAATAGTTAAAACTAAATACACGTAACGTGTGCAAAATGGTATCAAGAACGTACATACACTCGCCGTTAATAACGTTAAAGAGAGCAGTTTGGATGACGTAATTAAGTTGAATTTAATCGGAACTCCGTTAAACAGTCGACTTACGAGGTTACCAATACCGAAAATTGTCATTAAAAGTGCCGCGTTATGCTCAGATATACCGATGTCTACGGCATGCGATACAAGATGGTAGGCAGTACCAATAAACGATACAAAGAAAAAATTCGCTACAATCAAAAGAAATCCAAAAAGAGGATATGTCAGTGGTAACTTTAAATACTCCTTCAGTAATTCTTTTGATCCTTTTTCCTCCTCCATTATCGCCTTCTTGTCATCATCATCAGCGCGTACTTCAATAAACTTCTCATCTTCTAAACAAATAGTCTTTCTTTCCGTTGTTTTTGGATCTTTGAAAATAACTACGCCAATGAGAGTTGCATGGAGTACACAGGCCCCTAGGAGTAGTAGAGATCCTCTCCAGCCATACATTGGTCTTAGTACGTTTATTAAGAAAGGAAATGCGATCAAGCCAACAGCCGTTCCTGCCGTAACAACACCGTTAGCAATTGAGATATTCTCGTCACAGCTAATTCCTATGTACGCAACCGTGTTTGTATATGCCACGGAAACACCAAAACCTGCAAATATATAAAATAAAAACGAAAAAAAGCACATAATTTTACATTTAACTGAAATCTTTGAATTTAATCCATTGCTCAAATCCGCTATCGGTAAATTGACTTAACGAATGAACGTGATCGCGACGCAACTATTGGCCAATCACAACGCGATGGACCATCCATCGTTTGTGATTGGTCGACTCAATTGCATTGCAACTATATCGTTGTTGCGTAGGAAATAGGCTACTTCCTGTAGGAACTATTGTGAAAGGGAATGCGATTATACAGCAGAAAAAGCTGTAAAAAGAATAGACTTACCTGTAACAAACGAATGACTGATAAATAATTGCCAAACAGATTGAACTCGAGATGACAAGATAAGACCACCTGATGTTAGTAATGTACCCAACATTATAGTTCGTCTATATCCAATTTTGAGGACGATTAACGTGCCAATCGGACCTATAGAAAAAAACAGAAAATATAGAAAAGAAAATCACTTATAAATAATGACTAATCTAATTGTTTACTTGTATCAGAAGACTGGTCGTCGTTCACATTTATGTTAGGCGTGGACATTGTATAGGTCAATCAAAGCGACCTTGATCAGTTTGACCCGTCCGGTCCAGGCAGGGAGTTGTAATCCCTGGTCCAGGTAATCCTTTATCCTCTTATTTCCGTATTATAAATTATTACATTTTTCTATTTCCTTTAAAAAAATATAATTCAGATATCCTAAATAAAACAGAATGATTGAATAGGGCCTACCATCCAATACACCAGTGCACAGGGTAGGCTCACATTATTCGGCGATTACGTACGTATAATACGTTTACATTATACTATAGTATATCAATGCAAGGAGGCCTACATTTGATATAGGCTAGTTTACCACTTTTTCTGACTGCATTATTTAATATAATGCTACAGACTTGGTTCCAGTCAAATTCTATTAAATATGGCTATAGGCCTACACATGCCATGTTTGGTTACATTATGATTTGTTTTTAGTTCCGACAATTAGGCCTAAAAAAAGGTACAACGTTAGCTAAATTATTTACGTAAAAAGTACAATTTAATTACCGAATAAGTTGATATTAGTAGCAAGTAGACTGGAAGCTGCTCCCAACACTCCCAACCCTGCATTTAATTCGTCTGCTAAGTCATTGAGATAAACACCAAAACATAAAGTAAGTCCATCAGTTAAAATCAAAACAATATGCGCACCGATCACCAAGACAACGGTTCTCAGCAGAGATGCTTTTCTTTCTTCTGTTTCCTTCATGTTTTCGGCAACACTACGTTGTTCCATTGCAATCAAAATCAACTACTACGACGTCAATTATGATCGATTATTTTGTCAATGACACGGCATAGCCGCCATGATTGCACACACAATAGACACTTGATATTAGTGTTTGTCTTCCACCGTTCAATCAACTAACAAATTCATATACAGTAGATGACAATTAACCTTATCAAACCTTGATAACGGATTCGAACAAATTAGCCTATAACAGACCACGATTATATTGCGTCATATCCGTTTTGCGCACAGAACATATTCACTTTAACAGAAATCTGGGTTTGTACCCTATAAGATGGTTTGTACCCTATAAGATGGTTTGTACCCTATAAGATGGTTTGTACCCTATAAGATGGTTTGTACCCTATAAGATGGTTTGTACCCTATAAGATGGTTTGTACCCTATACGATGGTTTGTACCCTATACGATGGTTTGTACCCTATAAGATGGTTTGTACCCTATAAGATGGTTTGTACCCTATAAGATGGTTTGTACCCTATAAGATGGTTTGTACCCTATAAGATGGTTTGTACCCTATAAGATGGTTTGTACCCTATACGATGGTTTGTACCCTATACGATGGTTTGTACCCTATAAGATGGTTTGTACCATATAAGATGGTTTGTACCCTATAAGATGGTTTGTACCCTATAAGATGGTTTGTACCCTATAAGATGGTTTGTACCCTATACGATGGTTTGTACCCTATACGATGGTTTGTACCCTATAAGATGGTTTGTACCCTATAAGATGGTTTGTACCCTATAAGATGGTTTGTACCCTATAAGATGGTTTGTACCCTATAAGATGGTTTGTACCCTATAAGATGGTTTGTACCCTATACGATGGTTTGTACCCTATACGATGGTTTGTACCCTATAAGATGGTTTGTACCATATAAGATGGTTTGTACCCTATAAGATGGTTTGTACCCTATAAGATGGTTTGTACCCTATAAGATGGTTTGTACCCTATAAGATGGTTTGTACCCTATAAGATGGTTTGTACCCTATACGATGGTTTGTACCCTATAAGATGGTTTGTACCCTATAAGATGGTTTGTACCCTATAAGATGGTTTGTACCCTATAAGATGGTTTGTACCCTATAAGATGGTTTGTACCCTATAAGATGGTTTGTACCCTATAAGATGGTTTGTACCCTATAAGATCTTTGGTTTGTACTCTATAAGATGTTTGGTTTGTACCATATAAGATGGTTTGTACCCTATAAGATGTTTGGTTTGTACCCTATAAGATGTTTGGTTTGTACCCTATAAGATGTTTGGTTTGTACCCTTTAAGATGTTTGGTTTGTACCCTATAAGATGTTTGGTTTCTACCCTATAAGATGTTTGGTTTGTACCCTATAAGATGTTTGGTTTGTACCCTATAAGATGTTTGGTTTGTACCCTATAAGATGTTTGGTTTGTACCCTATAAGATGTTTGGTTTGTACCCTATAAGATGTTTGGTTTGTACCCTATAAGATGTTTGGTTTGTACCCTATAAGATGTTTGGTTTGTACCCTATAAGATGTTTGGTTTGTACCCTATAAGATGTTTGGTTTGTACCCTATAAGATGTTTGGTTTGTACCCTATAAGATGTTTGGTTTGTACCCTATAAGATGTTTGGTTTGTACCCTATAAGATGTTTGGTTTGTACCCTATAAGATGTTTGGTTTGTACCCTATAAGATGTTTGGTTTGTACCCTATAAGATGTTTGGTTTGTACCCTATAAGATGTTTGGTTTGTACCCTATAAGATGTTTGGTTTGTACCCTATAAGATGTTTGGTTTGTACCCTATAAGATGTTTGGTTTGTACCCTATAAGATGTTTGGTTTCTACCCTATAAGATGTTTGGTTTGTACCCTATAAGATGTTTGGTTTGTACCCTATAAGATGTTTGGTTTGTACCCTATAAGATGTTTGGTTTGTACCCTATAAGATGTTTGGTTTGTACCTTATAAGATGTTTGGTTTGTACCCTATAAGATGTTTGGTTTGTACCCTATAAGATGTTTGGTTTGTACCCTATAAGATGTTTGGTTTGTACCCTATAAGATGTTTGGTTTGTACCCTATAAGATGTTTGGTTTGTACCCTATAAGATGTTTGGTTTGTACCCTATAAGATGTTTGGTTTGTACCCTATAAGATGTTTGGTTTGTACCTTATAAGATGTTTGGTTTGTACCTTATAAGATGTTTGGTTTGTACTCTATAAGATGTTTGGTTTGTACCCTATAAGATGTTTGGTTTGTACCCTATAAGATGTTTGGTTTGTACCCTATAAGATGTTTGGTTTGTACCCTATAAGATGTTTGGTTTGTACCCTATAAGATGTTTGGTTTGTACCCTATAAGATGTTTGGTTTGTACCTTATAAGATGTTTGGTTTGTACCCTATAAGATGTTTGGTTTCTACCCTATAAGATGTTTACCGATTTGTACCAAAAATATTCATTAGAAACGAATAATATTTAAAAGGAATAGAATAAACACTCACGTAAAATGCCAACACTAAAATTATAATTTTACAATTTAAATTAAAAAAATAAATTAATAACTACATTCTGAAACGCTGCATAATAAATTATATAAATAAATATACGACTGTGTTACATTATATGATTCCTATTTTAATAATGTTATTTCTAAATTAAATTTTACCGAATTTTCTAATTAATGTATGTTTTTCTGCAAACAGAAAACAGTACGGGTCGCAATAATAGTTGACGAGCCAGATCGTATTGATTGTGCGATCATTCGGGAAAATACGCTAACACGCGCGCGGCTATTGAGTCCTGAAAATACGCTAACACGCGCGGCTATTGAGTCCTTAAAATACGCTAACACGCGCGGCTATTGAGTCCTGAAAATACGCTAACACGCGCGGCTATTGAGTCCTTAAAATACGCTAACACGCGCGGCTATTGAGTCCTGAAAATACGCTAACACGCGCGGCTATTGAGTCCTTAAAATACGCTTACATGCGCGCGGCTATTGAGTCGTCCTGAAAATACGCTAACACGCGCGGCTATTGAGTCCTTAAAATACGCTAACACGCGCGGCTATTGAGTCCTGAAAATACGCTAACACGCGCGGCTATTGAGTCCTTAAAATACGCTTACATGCGCGCGGCTATTGAGTCGTCCTGAAAATACGCATATTATTTCAATGAGCCTGCGTAGAATGACTTTTTGACTTGACAGCAGTATAGTGGCACGTCAATAAAACAAGATTTGAACCAGGAAATTCAATGACGTCTCATATTACAGTTTCAGTCGCAGACTGTGCAGCACCGGTGGCCGTGTATATATCTCTTACCTTATATTTTAAGTAGTAAAATCTTGGAAGCACTTGAAACAAAAAGGCAACGAAGAACAGTGATCCCATAGCGAAGAAAGCGGTGTTGTACGAACCAGACACGTCATAGATCCACCCTGAAAACAACATACAAACATTTATTTATAAGTCGGCATATTATATACAGTTATATCTAATAATAATTATATTATTATTAAACTTACCTGTAAAGAAACCGCCAACCACACCCGAGGGCGCAGTACTGAACAGTAATACACCCATCGCTTTGGGAAAGTTCCGAACTCCAACGATTTCTCTCGAAATAAGGTAAATAAGCGGAAGAGATCCACCAACCGACCATCCTATAATGAGAATGCTTCCAGCTAAAGATGCGTAACGTGTGCAAAATGGTATCAAGAACGTACACAAACTCGCCGTTAATAACGTTAAAGCAAACAGTTTGGATGACGTAATAAAGTTGAATTTAATCGGAACTCCGTTAAACAGCCGACTTACGAGGTTACCAATACCGAAAATTGTCATTAAAAGTGCCGCGTTATGCTCAGATATACCGATGTCTACGGCATGCGATACAAGATGGTAGGCAGTACCAATAAACGATAAATAAAATAAATTCGCTATAATCAACATAAATCCAAAAAGAGGATACGTTAGTGGTAACTTTAAATACTCTTTAAATAATTCTTTTGTTCCTTTTTCCTCCTCAATTATCTCCTTCTTTTTGTCATCATCATCATCATCATCAGCGCGTACTTCAATAAACTTCTGATCTTCTTTCATTGTTTTTGGATCTTTAAAAATAACTAGACTAATGAGAGATGCATGGAGTACACAGGCCCCTAGGAGTAGTAGAGATCCTCTCCAGCCATACATTGATCTTAGTACGTTTATTAAGAAAGGAAAGGTGATCAAGGCAACAGCCGTTCCTGCCGTAACAACACCATTAGCAATTGATACGTGCTCGTCACAGCTAATTCCTATAAACGCAACCGTGTTTGAAAATACCATTGAAACGCCAAAACCTGCAGACACAAAATACAAATATATCTGACATTGAATGTTGCAAGTTGTATAGTTACTTTTTACGTAAAAAGGGATGTAATATATATTTGGCAGATTTCCTAGCGGAGTATATTTAACAAAGGAATCTAGGTCAATACATTTTTTAACCAGTAGGGCCTAATTTTCCCACCAAAGATGAGATTTGTTTTATTGTTTTAAATCGAAAATGTTCTTGGCTTTCACAATTTATATACGTGTTATATAGGGCCTATGTTATTCAAGAATACATTTTAATCTATCATCTGGGATAACGACGGCTTGAACAAAAAATGCAATTAAACAGAATTACCTGTAATTAATGAAAAAGTGATAAATAGTTGCCAGACAGATTGTACTCGAGATGACAAGATAAGACCAACTGTTGTTAGTAATGTACCCAACATTATAGTTCGTCTATATCCAATTTTGAGGACGATTAACGTGCCAATCGGACCTATAGAAAAAACAGAAAATCAGTCTTTTAAAACATTTTGACATTAAAATTCACTACAGCTGTGACAACTCCTTTCCGGGTACACTTTTTTTTATTGGGCGGAATACTTTTTAGGTCTCTGTAGATAAACGTGCCAATCGGACCTTGAGAAAAAGGCAACAAATCACCCATAACAGTTAGGCATATTTTAGTTTAGGCCTACTTATTGGACTCGGATCCGGTCCAGCACATCCGTTCTCGTCTAGATCATGAATTGGCTTAATAAGTAAATGATGATTGACCGCAATGATTTCCTTATATTTACACTCCCTTATTGTGGTATGCAAAACCCACAATAATATTGTATACGGGTTTTTCATTAAAACTGCGCAATGGTTTGTCTGTTTTATTTGATATAAATTAGACTTCAGAAAGAATGTAGGCCTACATATCTAATTAAAGAATCTAAAGGTCTAACTAAACTATTAAACTTTATGTGATGTGCTCATATGGACATAATGTCATATTATCTTCACTACCATATTTGAAGTGATTGATTAGTGATTACACTCGTCCCTGGAGAGCCTTTACTATTATAGTGATGTATTCATTCATAATACGAAGGCAAGACTGACATACGTTGTCGAGACGTAGGACATAAGCCTACGCCTTCAACCAGTTCCTAACGTACTATGATGGGCCTTCTACTAAATTAAATTATTACGTAGGCTACAAATTATATTTACCAAATAAGTGCAGAATTGTATTGAGTAAACTGGATGCTGCTCCTAACACTCCTAAACCTACATTTAATTCGTCAGCTAAGTCATTCAGATAAACACCAAAACATAAAGTAAGTCCATCAGTTAAAATCAAAACAATATGCGCACCGATCACCAAGACAACGGTTCTCAGCAGAGATGCTTTTCTTTCTTCTGTTTCCTTCATGTTTTCCTGATTCAACAAGTTTCGTTTCGTCGCATTTGTGCTGCTGGCTGCATATACCGGTACCAATAGAAACAAAATGGTGTTGCGTATAATAATATACAATAATATAACATAATATAACCAATTGGTATTGGTATTAGGTGATTACATTATGTAGGAAATATTGCGTCATGTCCGACTTTTAAAAACACGCAGAACATTATTATGTTAACCGAAAACAGTTAAAAAATTATTTATAATCTGAATTTATACGTCCTGTACATTCTTTCTATTTATGCATTCAATAACAAATGAAATAATTCAAGAACAAATCAATATATTTAACAGCAATACACAATAATAAACATCAACGTAAAACCACAACACTAAAATAAACTAATTCTGAAATGCTATTGTGTTTAAATACAAACAAAAGGCGGCATAATAATGACTGTAACCATTTTGTTTTATTCACAAGGGAGTTGACCAATCCAACACAAGGGAGTTGACCAATCACAAGTGAAATTCGGCTGATCCATCGCGCTATGATTGGTCAAATTACCTGCGTTGCGCGTATATCTGCGTTGCGTATTGTGGCAGAACCACAATATACTTTTTCTATGCCATGTAGTGTTGTTGTCGTGAAAAAAAAATCTTGCTATTGCCACCTGTTTGGTTTAGTACCAGTAAATTAATCATTAATATAATAATAATTAATCAAACCATATTGTCTAGTTCATTATAGGATTTAAAATATTTACATATGTGCATTTTAATAACAAAGAAAATGTGTGAAAATTCTGCCTGGAATATTGCATTTGAATGTTATTATTGATATAAATCAACATAAATTATTGTGGTGTAGTTTGCATCAATGGCAGCATCCAGTCTATCAGCTGAGGGTCTGTCAGTTCACCACCATATAAGGGATTAAACATCAATTGAAGACGTCTGATGACATAAACTACTGTGGCAGCTCTTGTGTAGTTTGCATCAATGGCAGCATCCAGTCTATCAGCTGAGGGACTGTCAGTTCACCACCATATAAGGGATTAAACATCAATTGAAGACGTCTGATGACATAAACTACTGTGGCAGCTCTGGTGTAGTTTGCATCAATGGCAGCATCCAGTCTATCAGCTGAGGGTCTGTCAGTTCACCACCATATAAGGGATCAAACATCAATTGAAGACTTCTGATGACATAAACTACTGTGGCAGCTCTGGTGTAGTTTGAATCAATGGCAGCATCCAGTCTATCAGCTGAGGGTCTGTCAGTTCACCACCATATAAGGGATTAAACATCAATTGAAGACGTCTGATGACATAAACTACTGTGGCAGCTCTGGTGTAGTTTGCATCAATGGCAGCATCCAGTCTATCAGCTGAGGGTCTGTCAGTTCACCACCATATAAGGGATTAAACATCAATTGAAGACTTCTGATGACATAAACTACTGTGGCAGCTCTTGTGTAGTTTGCATCAATGGCAGCATCCAGTCTATCAGCTGAGGGACTGTCAGTTCACCACCATATAAGGGATCAAACATCAATTGAAGACTTCTGATGACATAAACTACTGTGGCAGCTCTGGTGTAGTTTGCATCAATGGCAGCATCCAGTCTATCAGCTGAGGGTCTGTCAGTTCACCACCATATAAGGGATCAAACATCATTTCCAAACTTCTGATGATGTCCAGTGAAACATCAAATGGAATCTATAAAGAACATTAATGTAACTATTTGTTCGAAATGCCAACAAACCCTAAAGCAGTCTACACTATTAAACTAGTTTGACAAAAAAAGTGTGATGTGCCCAAATATGGTATTGACATGCCCAAATATGGTAGTGATATGACCATATATGGGCACATCACATTTTGATAGTGTAGTGTGGTAACTATTAGGCCTACCGATATGTTTGTTCTGGCTTCCTAAATTCACCATTAGGAACGTGGCTAATTAACTACCAAATACTAGGTGGTAAGAATGTACTTAAAGATCTTAAGTAGTACTTACTTCCAATCCAGAAGGTTCAACCTTAACGTTTGTCAACATATTCTGTATATATACCATACACTGCTTCAATTGCGACTGTAAGGACAGTAGTCATTATTAATAGTTTGTGTACCATGTGTTTAAAAAAAATAAATATTAATTAAAATTAAATAAAGTAGAGATTGTCTGGACAATTCTGATGCTACAACCATCTTCTGTCTAGCATTACTCCAGATGACGGTTCTAGCATACACACACTGCCAACCTCATTTTTTAACAGTGTTTATTCTCAATGTGCAAACAATAACATTGAAAAGACAATGTTAAATTAAAACAATTACCTACCTATATATCTCATCTTGATTGTTTATTTCGTCTTTTGAATCTACGCTAATTATATTGTTTTCATTTCCATAAACTCTTTATTATACCAGAACAAAAACTCAAGTTACTTTACCTCCAAATTTTCATCTCGTTGAACTTTAGCAGACAACTGACTGATGCGCGCTGTTCTTTTGGACTTGCGAGACGACGGTTTGCCCGTACTTGGTGGCGTAATTGGTTTATCAGCAACTTTCGGCTTGTCTGATAACGACATCTCAGCATTCTGTTTGAGTCCAACAAGTTTCTTGTGAAGAAATGTAAGGTGTGTGTACTGTAAAACACGCTTTGCACAAGTTTCGTTGGTGGCAGTAGATGACGTTTTTGATGTGTATGTGTAAAGAAGAAGGATGGCGTCATTAGATGACGAGGTCAACGCACTTCTGTACCATTGAACACACAGTTGTTTAGCCGACTTCAATGCCGGAATCTTATTGTTATACTTGACCGGTTCCTTGACCGCTGGTGATTTCTCTTTCACGTTTCTAATTGGGATGTCCGGTTGAACAGCTGGTTCAATTGGAGCAAGATGCATTTGAGGTGGAGGATAGATAGCACTGCATTCTGATGAGTATACTGATAAGTGAGTGTTTAAAAATGAGTGCATATGCTTAAGTCGTAGAGAAGCGGTATCTGCTAATAATGGTAGCCGGACTACATTCCTGCTAGTGCTAATATCTGCAGCTGTATCTGTTGATATCTCAACATCTGGTACCTTTGTATCTTTAGTCAGTTTCTTGTTGTCTGCTATTTTCTTGTCATCTGCTAAGCAGTCATTGACGCCCACAGCCGACATACTGCACATACGCTGTAGGATTGACGTATAGCTAATTAGATGTCTCCAGGTCAGTTGAGGTTCTTCCATTTTAGCATCCCATTTGTAGTCTTCACTCCCTTCAGTCACAGGGTCTAAAACATTCTTGCCGTCCAGGAAGGGACCACGCAAATCATCAAACCCTAAAATAGGTCATGATTCAATTAGTTTTTACTACTCTATTTATTTATAGTGTGCTTTGAGAAGATTAATTTGGCACAGTTTTAAATATTCTAGGCTCCCGTCAAATCACATAATCTCTTCTCAGGGTTTAGTATTTCATTGATTTCCTGTACTTTAAATGATACCTTGTTGCACTGTTATTTTCACATGTCTGTTCTATTTATCAATTGAACAAGTTTGACCTTTAACCTTTTTCTATAACATCATACTGTTTCATTAGAGTCTGTTCCGACTTTACAATGGTTGCATGTGGTATCAATTTTTAGATAAACCAAATTGATTTCCTGTAGTTTAAATGATGCCTTGTTGTACTGTTTTTTTCTGTTATTATGATATGGCTGTTAAATATTTTGTCGTCAATTGAACAAGTTTGACCTTTTTCTTAAATTTCATACTGTCATTTAATTAGAGCCTGTTCACACTTTACAATTTACACATGTAATTGTCGCGTGTGGTGTCAATTTTGAGATAAACCAGCTGTTTCAAAAACTCAACTGATGAGGTGGATTTTTCAATTCATTAAACCGCAACTGATTAACCACAAGATAAGGAGAAATTTGACCTTACTAGTGTAAAAAGACGCATATAATATGACCTTGCCTGGTAAATTTTGTCATTTTATATGTGTAAATCCTTTTTTGTAGTCCCAACAGTTCGTCTGCTCATGGACGTATAAAAATTGATACCTCCATGGTCTGCTTAATCCCAAGAGTAATTTAGGTTACACATGTAAGTGCGAACACAGCTTTAGTTAATGAAGTAAATAATACCTTGTTCTGCTGCCACCATGAGGTCTTCTTTCAAGAAGCCTGGTATGTCATTCTTCACAGCATCCTTAGCAGGGATAGTAGTCAGTGTAGCATCACCAATAAGAAGAGTGAATCTACGCTGTGCTTTGGCTATCAAGGTAGCAGCACATACAGCCTGCCAAGCCGCGTGCGATTCTTTTGTTCTCTCTCGTTGCCGTTCTCTCTCAATTGTTTCTTGTTTGTTGACCTTCTTACTTGATTTCTTAGCAGATGAAGATGGCTGTGAAAGTTAACAAAGGAATTACATTTTCAAATAATCTTGAAAAGCTGACTATGATAATGTCATTGACTTTTCCATTAATTTAGGTCTAAAACATGATGACATTGTGAACTAAAATACACAACAGGATTTACTTGTTCACAAAAAGTTTGGAAGAAAAAGGAAGCTTAACCTAAAGCTCTGTCTACACTATAAAACTTTGTGACAAAACAATTTGACATGCCCAAATATGGGCACATCACATTTGTTGTCACATAAAAGTTTGATAGTGTAGACAGAGCTTAATTTTTTATCAAAATTTAGTGTTTTCTGTTTAGATGATTGGAAAAAGAAACATAAAAAGTATGACAACATTTTGTTTAGTGTAGTTTTAATTTGAAGTCAAAGCGTTGGGTTGAGGATAAGTTGTCTTGTTACCTTAGCTTGTTGTGACACTGTAGTAGAACCGTCGTCAGGTTCGACAGGCATGCTCAGTATGTTACTTCCCTTCAAATATGCTTTTGCTATCTCAAGATATGCCTCTTTTATCAACCTATACAAATGATGAGTTATTTAATGCGTCTTGTTAAAAACTACTATAGGCCTATAAACGTAGTAACATGTACCACAAAAATCCAAGAAAAAACAAGGGGCAGTATACTAAATGATAAACATCCATTACACCAACATTATGTATGGCTAAGGCGAGGAAAGCGAGTACGTAGCACACTATGTAGAACTAACAGATATCTAAATTCATTCGTCCCTTTTTCCAAGATATGCTTCTTTTATCAATCTATACAAAAGATGAGTTATTTTACGTTAAAAACATAACTATAGTGTAAATGAATCACACACATTTTGTTTATTAAGAATCTTTCAATTAACAATATTATGTTAATTCATTTTGCGCATGTAGATGTATTGGGATGTGTTTCTACCTCCACAGCTTGACACAGTTTGATGATTTCTAAATCCAGACAACCACCGATGACACATCGATTGACCTGACCTAGGTAGGTCATTCAACATCGCAAATTCAAAGCTCTTTATTGATTGTATTAATATTGTTTAAGGGTTTGCTTAGTGAAGTTTTTTTGCGGTACAGCATGTGATTCCGAAAGGAAATTAAATGTGATACTCTCTATTTCTCTGTATCAATGATTTGTATGTCACATTAGTCATTAGGTCATGTTTTGTTATAAATTCAATAAAGCAAAATAATCATTAAATTAATAGGTTGAAAGACCTCAATGGTGAAAAACAAGAAAGCAAGAACATCCCGTTTTTCCAGTTCAAATTTATTCTTTTATAATTTTTGATTTTAATTAAACCCACATAACCTTAGTCATTAGGTAATTATTTGTGACACACTATTAATTTTGATTGTTTGAATTTGTGCTATTTTTGTGACCTACTTTATTAACCATTATTAATCAAAGTACTGAGCGTAGTGGAGGATCACTAAAGGTCAACTTAGACGGTGTCGTACAACGAGAAGATTAAATTAAGTTCTTCCGATGACCTAAAAACTACACCCTACGCTATCTCAAGAAAACTCGTCCAGTCGGGATTCAACTCAGACAGCACCAACAAGTAAAGGCGTTTCGTTGGGCCTTGTGGTACGACGCTGTCCGAGTTGGCCTTTAGTGAGATCACTTACTGTAGATCGTGGTTGGAAGTAAAGCTGGTTGAGATGGCTTGGATGAGTGTATCTACAACAGACCTACACGAACAAAATCCACACTTGAACAGTTGTTGTTCTACTTTACCTGGCAAGAGAAACAATCACAATATCAAGAAGCAAGAATATTTATATTCAGGGAAGGTGTTTATGTTGTTATGTGTAATATGGTAACATGTATAATCAAATTAATTCCATCTAAATATGAAAATATTATTAATATCTAGAAGTGATACAGTAGAATTGGTATCAAAATGCTTGGTAAATTGTAGATCATGTCAATCAATGAATTCTACTACAAATAGGAATGTGTTGTATTCGAGGGGGAATTTATTCAAAGAATTCATTTAAATACATACCAAAGGTAAGCAGTATTTCTGCTTGTAAGGTTGGGTTTGTACGAACGCACAGTTTGCTGAGAGACAAAGCACTTGCTAACACATCACCACTTAAGCGCCACAGGTTTGAATCTGATTCATTTCTATCAAAACAAAAAAAAACAGAATTTTATATTAAGGTTAATCATCTGAGGAAACATAATGTACATTTCTATAAACAATATTTCGTCATGAGGTAATTTCCCGCATGATCGTAATCAAAACGGTACTGGGTTTGGTCTACTAGCGTTCCTGCTCCAAACTCGTCATCCATTCATAGAAGCCTTAACGAAGTAAGCCTACCTGGTGGTGACCATAGAACGGTTCCGAGATAACGACTATACTTCGGCTTTAGTCGATAGAAGATTGAAATATTGTTAGAGATAGAGTATACGATGTTTGATTATGTGTAGATGTGTGATTTGTTTTATTATTCAAGTGATGTTCCGCATAAAGAGATGAAGAAAGTAGTTGGTGTTATGGTTTTGCATATCAATTAATTATCCTAGACAATATAGGATGCGATAATTATTATTTTATATATATTTTTTCAATATTGATTGTTATGATTATAATAATATTAATAAAAAGATATTTGTTAGTATAAATTTAAAATACAATGTACAATATACAAAACAATATTTATGATACTAGTCCCCTACCTTAAGCTAGCCTCCCTTGCCAGGCTGTGACCAATCCTCATTTTCAGTTTTACCAATAGCAGAATATGTGGTAGGTGAATGTTCTGGAACGGGAAGGCTAGGCTTGATAATGATGGCTGTACGTTATGTATCTCAATACACTCTCCAAGAAACTTCATCTGAAAACAAAAAACAATTGAAAACATATTTTGAGGTTTACTGTACAGAACAAAGCTTTTTTTTAATAACCATTTCAATTAATAATTAAATACCAGATTGTCAACCAATAAAAGTGAAGGCAACAAGCCTGTTTATACTGTTAAGGCAAATTTACAAAGACGAGCGATAACGGTAAGCAGAAAACCGTCCCACGTAGAATCTTTATTTTTTAAGAGCTGGTTTCCACTCAACCATCTGCTCCGCATTTTGTGTAAATGTTCATAAGAAATAACATAGATTCTATATTGTTATTTTTTGTATACCGTTACTGCTCACCTTTACTGCTAGCCTTTGTAAAATTGGCCTTTCTCTTTTGTAGGACTAAACCGCACCAATTTTTTTTTCATCAAGGTAAGTATTCACACAACAAAAACACTAACCTGTTGAAGTAGCTTATGTTGCACTGTGCAATAACTCTGCAGTATAGCCTGCACGGCCGACGACTTGTTTTCATCTTGTGGGATGACTAAAGCCTCCAAATCAGTTAGATGCGTTCTTGTAAGACACAACAAAAGAGAGGCTTCTGGAGAGAGTGTTTGCAGGTCATTCAGTAGGTCAATCACCTCCTGTAAATGAGAATGTTATCAAGAAGACAGTGTAAAGGTTATAGAAAGCTCAACAAATATGGCTGAACCAAATCGGCCAATCGGATACGGAAGTTTGAAGTTATGGTAAAAAAAAATTGTCATTAATACTTTTCATAATTATCAATTTATATACTAATGTATTAAAAAAATTACCTTCAATGTTTCCTTAACATCTGATAGTGATCGGCCTTCTTGTAGGTCCAAGAGGGCGCCCTGCATCAGAAACTCTGCTTGTAGTTCAATGTCTCCGCATGCCTCAGCTTCTGTAAGTCCTTGCATACAATGATCTCTGCATTCACTTAATTCCAGTTTGTTACAATCAACATCTAAAAGTAAAAACATATTTCTTACTTTCATACTCAATTGGTTCTCAAGCAATCAGTTACACTTCATGGTTTTAAATAATTATAAGACTCTTCCATTAGGTTATTCATGATAAAGAGTTATAATGAATATTGGACAAATTCAAGTAGTCTCTTCTGATTGTATCCTTTTATGTTGGTAATTACGTTAGTGTTCCTTTACGAAAGCACTATTAGTGGATGTTTTGATTTGATATTTCATCACAACTTTCCAGGTCAAGAATAGGTATGATCTGCCAAAATGTTTTTCTTTTTTTCAAATATTAGGCCAAATTTAGATAAATTGCTCACCTGATAAGCGCCCCATACCCTTCACACCAGTCATCAGGTTCTTCACCAGCATCAGCCTGCTATTCAGCCACAGTCTACCATCAAGGCGTGCCCGGCTTTGAGAGTTCTGGTACTGGAAGTGACTAGACTGGATATCCTCATTGTCTTCATCAAGAGAGTACAAAGATAGTGGTGGTATATGCTGTCGACTACCTTTCATTGAAGAAGTTCTGTAAAATGAGTGACAGAAAGTTCTGTAAAATGAGTGACAGAAAGTTCTGTAAAATGAGTGACCGAAAGTACTGTAAAATGAGTGACCGAAAGTTCTGTAAAATGAGTGACAGAAAGTTCTGTAAAATAAATGACATAAAGTTCTGTAAAATTAGTGACAGAAAGTTCTGTAAAATGAGTGACAAAGTTCTGTAAAATGAGTGACAGAAAGTTCTGAGACCTTAGGATTGGAAGGCTACAGCTTGATAATGATATAATTTACCTGAAAGGTGTGGTTGTCTTCTTTGTAGGTATTTCTTTGAAGAGTGAGCTTGATTGTATTGCCAGCATAGCAGAGGCAACTATGGAGGCCGATTTGGATGCTAGTTGATGTTGGCAGTAAATAGAGCCCAACTCTAGCTTACCAAGAAGTACTAACTCTAATTCAGATGCATGTAGACATTCCGCACCTAAACATAATATTCATTTTCATTATGAGTAATTGCTTTTTGATGAATGTCTAGTAAAAACAATTTATAAAAAAAACTGATAATAATAATAATTTGATCCTAATTAATATAGATAACAATAAAGTATTTTGTAAACCTTTTTCTTCCATGCAGTCTACCAGGATGTGGAGAAATCTCTCAGCAGTACTCAATAGTACTCCCTGTGAAACATAAAAAAACAACAGATTGTGGTATAACCACAGTGACGTTACGCAGGAGGCATAGGCCCCTAGGTAGTTGCATTGGGGCTGCTCATGCTCTGGGGCCCCTAGGTAGTTGCATTGGGGCTGCTCATGCTCTGGGGCCCCTAGGTAGTTGCATTGGGGCTGCTCATGCTCTGGGGCCCCTAGGTAGTTGCATTGGGGCTGCTCATGCTCTGGGGCCCCTAGGTAGTTGCATTGGGGCTGCTCATGCTCTGGGGCCCCTAGGTAGTTGCATTGGGGCTGCTCATGCTCTGGGGCCCCTAGGTAGTTGCATTGGGGCTGCTCATGCTCTGGGGCCCCTAGGTAGTTGCATTGGGGCTGCTCATGCTCTGGGGCCCCTAGGTAGTTGCATTGGGGCTGCTCATGCTCTGGGCCCCTAGGTAGTTGCATTGGGGCTGCTCATGCTCTGGGGCCCCTAGGTAGTTGCATTGGGGCTGCTCATGCTCTGGGGCCCCTAGGTAGTTGCATTGGGGCTGCTCATGCTCTGGGCCCCTAGGTAGTTGCATTGGGGCTGCTCATGCTCTGGGGCCCCTAGGTAGTTGCATTGGGGCTGCTCATGCTCTGGGGCCCCCCTAGGTAGTTGCATTGGGGCTGCTCATGCTCTGGGGCCCCTAGGTAGTTGCATTGGGGCTGCTCATGCTCTGGGCCCCTAGGTAGTTGCATTGGGGCTGCTCATGCTCTGGGGCCCCTAGGTAGTTGCATTGGGGCTGCTCATGCTCTGGGCCCCTAGGTAGTTGCATTGGGGCTGCTCATGCTCTGGGGCCCCTAGGTAGTTGCATTGGGGCTGCTCATGCTCTGGGCCCCTAGGTAGTTGCATTGGGGCTGCTCATGCTCTGGGGCCCCTAGGTAGTTGCATTGGGGCTGCTCATGCTCTGGGCCCCTAGGTAGTTGCATTGGGGCTGCTCATGCTCTGGGCCCCTAGGTAGTTGCATTGGGGCTGCTCATGCTCTGGGGCCCCTAGGTAGTTGCATTGGGGCTGCTCATGCTCTGGGGCCCCTAGGTAGTTGCATTGGGGCTGCTCATGCTCTGGGCCCCTAGGTAGTTGCATTGGGGCTGCTCATGCTCTGGGCCCCTAGGTAGTTGCATTGGGGCTGCTCATGCTCTGGGGCCCCTAGGTAGTTGCATTGGGGCTGCTCATGCTCTGGGGCCCCTAGGTAGTTGCATTGGGGCTGCTCATGCTCTGGGGCCCCTAGGTAGTTGCATTGGGGCTGCTCATGCTCTGGGGCCCCTAGGTAGTTGCATTGGGGCTGCTCATGCTCTGGGCCCCTAGGTAGTTGCATTGGGGCTGCTCATGCTCTGGGGCCCCTAGGTAGTTGCATTGGGGCTGCTCATGCTCTGGGGCCCCCCTAGGTAGTTGCATTGGGGCTGCTCATGCTCTGGGGCCCCTAGGTAGTTGCATTGGGGCTGCTCATGCTCTGGGCCCCTAGGTAGTTGCATTGGGGCTGCTCATGCTCTGGGGCCCCTAGGTAGTTGCATTGGGGCTGCTCATGCTCTGGGCCCCTAGGTAGTTGCATTGGGGCTGCTCATGCTCTGGGGCCCCTAGGTAGTTGCATTGGGGCTGCTCATGCTCTGGGCCCCTAGGTAGTTGCATTGGGGCTGCTCATGCTCTGGGGCCCCTAGGTAGTTGCATTGGGGCTGCTCATGCTCTGGGCCCCTAGGTAGTTGCATTGGGGCTGCTCATGCTCTGGGGCCCCTAGGTAGTTGCATTGGGGCTGCTCATGCTCTGGGGCCCCTAGGTAGTTGCATTGGGGCTGCTCATGCTCTGGGGCCCCTAGGTAGTTGCATTGGGGCTGCTCATGCTCTGGGCCCCTAGGTAGTTGCATTGGGGCTGCTCATGCTCTGGGCCCCTAGGTAGTTGCATTGGGGCTGCTCATGCTCTGGGGCCCCTAGGTAGTTGCATTGGGGCTGCTCATGCTCTGGGGCCCCCCTAGGTAGTTGCATTGGGGCTGCTCATGCTCTGGGGCCCCTAGGTAGTTGCATTGGGGCTGCTCATGCTCTGGGGCCCCCCTAGGTAGTTGCATTGGGGCTGCTCATGCTCTGGGGCCCCTAGGTAGTTGCATTGGGGCTGCTCATGCTCTGGGCCCCTAGGTAGTTGCATTGGGGCTGCTCATGCTCTGGGGCCCCTAGGTAGTTGCATTGGGGCTGCTCATGCTCTGGGCCCCTAGGTAGTTGCATTGGGGCTGCTCATGCTCTGGGGCCCCTAGGTAGTTGCATTGGGGCTGCTCATGCTCTGGGCCCCTAGGTAGTTGCATTGGGGCTGCTCATGCTCTGGGGCCCCTAGGTAGTTGCATTGGGGCTGCTCATGCTCTGGGCCCCTAGGTAGTTGCATTGGGGCTGCTCATGCTCTGGGCCCCTAGGTAGTTGCATTGGGGCTGCTCATGCTCTGGGGCCCCTAGGTAGTTGCATTGGGGCTGCTCATGCTCTGGGCCCCTAGGTAGTTGCATTGGGGCTGCTCATGCTCTGGGGCCCCTAGGTAGTTGCATTGGGGCTGCTCATGCTCTGGGGCCCCTAGGTAGTTGCATTGGGGCTGCTCATGCTCTGGGGCCCCTAGGTAGTTGCATTGGGGCTGCTCATGCTCTGGGGCCCCTAGGTAGTTGCATTGGGGCTGCTCATGCTCTGGGCCCCTAGGTAGTTGCATTGGGGCTGCTCATGCTCTGGGGCCCCCCTAGGTAGTTGCATTGGGGCTGCTCATGCTCTGGGCCCCTAGGTAGTTGCATTGGGGCTGCTCATGCTCTGGGCCCCTAGGTAGTTGCATTGGGGCTGCTCATGCTCTGGGGCCCCTAGGTAGTTGCATTGGGGCTGCTCATGCTCTGGGGCCCCTAGGTAGTTGCATTGGGGCTGCTCATGCTCTGGGGCCCCTAGGTAGTTGCATTGGGGCTGCTCATGCTCTGGGGCCCCTAGGTAGTTGCATTGGGGCTGCTCATGCTCTGGGCCCCTAGGTAGTTGCATTGGGGCTGCTCATGCTCTGGGCCCCTAGGTAGTTGCATTGGGGCTGCTCATGCTCTGGGCCCCTAGGTAGTTGCATTGGGGCTGCTCATGCTCTGGGGCCCCTAGGTAGTTGCATTGGGGCTGCTCATGCTCTGGGCCCCTAGGTAGTTGCATTGGGGCTGCTCATGCTCTGGGCCCCTAGGTAGTTGCATTGGGGCTGCTCATGCTCTGGGCCCCTAGGTAGTTGCATTGGGGCTGCTCATGCTCTGGGGCCCCTGGGTTTAGCCAGTGGGGCTGCTCATGCTCTGGGGCCCCTAGGTAGTTGCATTGGGGCTGCTCATGCTCTGGGGCCCCTAGGTAGTTGCATTGGGGCTGCTCATGCTCTGGGGCCCCTAGGTAGTTGCATTGGGGCTGCTCATGCTCTGGGGCCCCTGGGTTTAGCCAGTGGGGCTGCTCATGCTCTGGGCCCCTAGGTAGTTGCATTGGGGCTGCTCATGCTCTGGGGCCCCTAGGTAGTTGCATTGGGGCTGCTCATGCTCTGGGCCCCTAGGTAGTTGCATTGGGGCTGCTCATGCTCTGGGGCCCCTAGGTAGTTGCATTGGGGCTGCTCATGCTCTGGGGCCCCTAGGTAGTTGCATTGGGGCTGCTCATGCTCTGGGGCCCCTAGGTAGTTGCATTGGGGCTGCTCATGCTCTGGGCCCCTAGGTAGTTGCATTGGGGCTGCTCATGCTCTGGGCCCCTAGGTAGTTGCATTGGGGCTGCTCATGCTCTGGGGCCCCTAGGTAGTTGCATTGGGGCTGCTCATGCTCTGGGGCCCCTAGGTAGTTGCATTGGGGCTGCTCATGCTCTGGGGCCCCTAGGTAGTTGCATTGGGGCTGCTCATGCTCTGGGGCCCCTAGGTAGTTGCATTGGGGCTGCTCATGCTCTGGGGCCCCCCTAGGTAGTTGCATTGGGGCTGCTCATGCTCTGGAGCCCCTGGGTTTAGCCACTGAGCACTCATAGCGGTTACTTAATTAAGTTTAATTGGATTTTAATTGTAATACAAAATTAAATCTATTAACACTAATAAAGACTAACCTTGATTTTTTCTAAACTTGGTGAATTTTTTCCCAATGAAAACCTTCCATTGTCATCGCGTACCTTCACACTTTCGACAGACGCCTCATCCACGGAAGAAGTAGCTAGATAAATTTTTAAAAAAAGTTTAAAATGTTGCCATATGGATCGAATAAAAGAAACAAATGATTTAGCTGTCCTTTGGTGAGTGCTTTAAAAGTAGTATTTAGGATATGAAGGAAAACTTTTTGTGTTGTTTACACACACGTGGAAATTCAGCGCAGCAGGCTATGGATCACAGGTCATATTCCTACATTCATCCAAAGGTTCTTAAATATTCTAATAAACTAAGTATTCCCACCTAATGCATCCTCAATGGTAAGTCTTGGTGTGATAATAATCTTGGCGTCTCTTTCAGCTTTACGTGATAACACAGATGTCTGCACTTTACAAATACTACTGCCTGCAGCACTGCTTGTTGTTTCTTTTGCAACATCAGGTATACTGTAAATACAAATGAATAGTGACTGTGAAGATCAATTCAATAGTAATGGAGGAGTCAACCAAGGCAATCTTGCCAAGATAGGAACTTGTGTAACAGTCTTTTGATCTTATGTCTGGCTGTACAAATGTACTATAATCTTATTACTGTTTCATATTATATATAAGGCAATCTAAGAACAGGACACTGAGCTCGCCTTGCCAAGATAGGAACTCGTAACAGTCCTTTGTCCATAATATTTAATAATATATACTTACACAGCTTCTTCTCTTGACGGTAGGACAGGAATAGTATCAGCAATGACAATCATAAGGTGTGATTGGGCTAGTGACAAGTGGCACGTAAGATGAGGACCATATAACGTGGCCAACGATGGCGACAAACGCTTATCTACCAGAGTATTCAGAATCTACAAAACATAAATATACAGTCAGTCAACATTGCTTTACTTATAATGAGTGGCGTTGTGGCTTGTGGTTATGATGATTGGCTTGCAATTTAAGGGTCCTGGGTTCAAGTCAGGATTTTTTCTAAAGACAATATTAGAACTCCACTCTTATAGACAGTATGCTTGTCTTGTGAACAGGATTACCACCTTTAAGGATAGTGAATGAATTTTCTTATGGAAATGGAATTTGCCTAAATATATAAACCCCAACAATATATTATAAAATAAAAACAGCTCTCAAAGTTAATTTGATAAACTGTAAACAAAGGAAAAATTTCCATGAAACATTTGAATGACTATCATAATTTTAAAAAACAATTAAAAACTTGTTATTTCAACCAATGTTATGACGATATGTAAAACAGTGCTGATTATGTGTTTATCATAGAAATGGGCGCTATACACTGTAAGTGTTAATGTTACAACACAATAAACAATACCTTTAGATTGATGGCATCAGTAACTGGCTTTGCTGTGTTGAATTTCAAGGTTGTCTAAAAAAACAAATTAGAATAATACACTTTTTGAATAAACTATCCTCTTTAGTTGTGTGTAATACTTTTACTACAAATATTTTATAAATTGAGAAATACGTTTTATTATCCAGTTTATTTTACCATTGTGGTTGAAACGAGTCTAAAGTTACTATCAGCCGTTTGAGGAAGGCGTTCACCATTTAGAATCCAAGCAAGGACAGTCAGTGCTTCTGTAAACAGACCAAGATCCGTCAATATTCTCATCTGAAAATAAATGATAATATTAAGATTATTTGCTGTTGAAATAAATATCTTGCGTGCGAGTGTGCGAGTGTCCAAGACATTGGAATCGTAATTACATTGGCAAAGGTTTGAGGCTCACTCGCTCCATGGTTCTGGTGGAAGAACAGGTCTTCTCGGATAAAAACTATAAACCGTAGGTCCAGTGTACACATTCACACACTCATGTGCACTTTAAAGAACCTATTACATCTTTCGAGATGAGCAGGAGTACTAGTACATCACAGTCACTGATACATGGCAGAGCCGTCTGGGAGACCAGAAGAGGTTACCCGGTAAAACGAAATAATACAAAACAAAACATTTTTTTTGTTAATACTGTAATAATATTGTCAAATGTTACCTTTAGAATTCTGCCGTCAATTGCACGTTGAAGATCGCGGCAGATGAAAGTGGTGAAATAGTTGTACAACGTAAGAAGAGGCAGAACCTTGTAAGACAAAAATATTAATAACTAGAGGGTACTCCGAGAGTACAAACCTCCGCCTACTGTAAAATTCCCCTACATAAAATTCCCCCTGAATATTTTTTTTTTACATTTTTTTTTATTAGTTCTATGTGTAAATATGTTAACTGCACACTACAAAGTTGTGGATGACAGTGTGGTGTAATGGTTATGTATCCAGCCTCTCACAGTTGAGATCGCTGGTTCAAGTCCCACTGAGGGTTTTTTTTTTTTTATTATTATTTTTTTTTATTTTATTTTTTTTTTGTGGACCTTGATCTTTGACCCTGACCCTTCAAAATTTAACCACAATTATATGATGTGTCATTGATCATTGTGGCTAAGTTTGGTGAGAATCGGATCAAAACTGTGGTCTCTAGGCAGTAAAATAGTTTTTTGTTAGTTGTGACCTTGACCTATGACCTTTCCCCCTCAAATTCGAACTCGTCCGAGCTTTTTGGGCATAGATCATTGTGTCCAAATTTGGTTAGAATCGGATAAAAACTGTGGCCTCCAGGCTGTTCACAGACACACACACAAACATACAGGGGTGAAAACATAACCTCCTTGGCGGAGGTAATAAAAAGGGAGAACTGTGAAGAAACAAGAGCGGTCAAAGACAACTAGCTAATTCCCAATGTAAAAATAAAGGTATACAAATATTGGTAATTTTAATTGTTAGCAGTGATGATAAAGTCACATCTTATATGCTTTTATTTATATATTCCTTTCAGTGATATATAACAAGAAGTACTGAGGAGACAAGAGCTGTCAAGGACAACTATCGCAAATAAAGGGTGTGTCTCTCCAACTTATTGTAATTAAAACAAAAAATGGAACAAAAAAGGAAGGACACAATTTATTAAAGATCTGCCTACCAGTAAATTGTGTCTCCCCCGAAACAATTCTTCAGTGACCCATCGCAAAGATGACACCAGAGTTCTTGCCTCGCACCTGAACCGGTCAGACAGAAGGTCAACACCTGGAACTAGGTACTGCACCTCACAGCCTTCACCTATGTCATAGAGGGCGTAGTCACGATCAGCGGTGGGATGCGGGAGTGAGGTACGAAAGATGGCTTTGAAAAGGTAGGCCGATAAAAAACAGCTTTCCATGCGTAGACCCAAGTCAGATGTTAAAATATATCTATTGAAATAAATTAATGTTAGTAAAAATGGTGAAATTCAAAGCATCTTCAGATCTAGAAAGACATTTTAAATTGATTTTTAATATAATAATATAGATTTATATAGATAGAAAGAAATTCAATAAACAATATCTGGAATAATAATACGCAATGTATCTGGAAGAACAGAACTCCAGCACCAATACTTACTGAGCAATCTTAGACGCCAGAATGGCGCCCAGAAGACATCCCCACATTCCACACCTCTGCAACAGCTGAGTGCTGATGTCATCTTCACTGTTCTTGCCAAGGATTTGACGCCATGTGCTGAGTGTGTCAGAGGTCAGCAAAATCAGATCTAAACCCTCTGACCACCATTTGTACGCAGCTCTGAAAAAAGATATATATAATAATATAATAAATTAATAGTTATCGAAAAATGTGATGTGCCCAAATATGGTAGTGATATGACATCATCTTGGCCATATATGGGAACATCACATAATAGTGTAGATACAGTAGTAAAACACACATGACTCACCTGATGTTGCCAGAATGATAATAAAGGTTGCCCAGTTCATGACTTCCCTGAGCTGCTAAGTCCTTGTGCTTTCTTGATAGTAGCATTTCTGTGACGAAGTAACAAGGAACATAGTCCTGCTAGTTTTTGTGTATTTGTGAGTGATTTTTAAATTTCTTTGTTGACATTTCCAGATATATTTCATTGAAATGTTATATTTTATCTTAATGTGATACTCTGTGAAAGGGTTTACACTGGCTTTAGGGGATTTAGTTCCCTTTTGTGTTTCCTGCCACTTAGTTTGTTGTTGAATTTTTTTATTTTTGGCAATAAAGAATAAGAATATGGTTTGAACTTAATGCAAAGTTTTCTTTAGTTTACCGTATTCAATGAAAAAAAAACTAATCCTAATCCTACCTATTGTTTTAGTATACGATGAAATGACAACGGAAAGCTGTGACCGAGGCAGAGCTGGGGTTTGAATCTCGCTCATGCTTTTGAACTCTGAGTTCTTGAGGTCAGGGGGCACATCTCCCTGAGTGTTGTCATCTGTCTCAGTGAAGTCTACATGACTTTGTCGACTTGTGCTAGAGCCTGAAGGAAAATTATCAGGGATGAATGAGCATGTAGTTGAAAAGTGTAACATCTGAGTCCACAGCTCATAGAGAATATTGGTATTATGAGCTATACAAATTTAAAACTATTAACCATTAATGAATGGTTAAATGAAAAAGGAAAATCATACAAGATGAGTAAACAATGAGAAATGATCTTGAGTTAATTTGCCGAATGATCTTGAGTTAATTTGCCGAATGATCGTAATCAAAACGGTACTGGGTTTGGTCTACTACCGTTCCTGCTCCCAAAAGTCACCAGGGATGAATTAGTATACAATGAGTGAATGGGGAATAGAGAGAATATTTCTATAAGTTGAGTCAGGGTTTCGAATAATATTATTCACCAGTGTTGCGCAAAACTCTCAAAATGTTTACAAAGCTGTGCAATAGTACATTCAGAAGTAATAATGTGAGAAAATAATGCATGACAGATGAAAAAAATCAACCATTCAAAAGGCAAGAATACACAGAAATGTTGTAGAGCACTCAAACCACATGAATGAGAACGTTTCTTTTTCTAACAGTACCCAGAATAACCTAGTACATCTTTCGAGATGGAGGTTACCCAGTGTATTAGTACACACACATCCACTGATCATAACTGGGCCCTCTGGGACAACAGTCTTTGACTGAAGAGGTTACCCAGTGTATTAGTACACACACATCCACTGATAATAACTGGGCCCTCTGGGACAACAGTCTTTGACTGAAGAGGTTACCCAGTATAAAGAAATAACAATAACAATAAAGAATCTTGTTGAGTCATGGTAACATTAAATAAACTATACATATCTGTTGTCCATATATATAAATATTGTTGAGTAATTGCAAAATTAAATAAACTTTGAGTACTACTTACATATCTGCTGTCCAGCTAGGTACAGAACAAGAAGCTTCCTAGAGTGTTGCAGAGCCCTCGATGTGTAGTAACAAGTATCAAGTGCTTGGCGGAAGTTCTGAAGACTGTCAGTGACATCCAAAGGAACACACACCAGCTTCATAGCATCACGAGCACCTGCAAAATATAAATTAACTTTTTTGGCAACAACATAGAAACTCCAACAATAACACAAAATAATCAACCATTCTCTCTGATGGCTGACAGGAAATCCTGCAATTCTATTAGTAAAAAAAAAAAAATAAATAAACATATGTACCTCCATACACATTGTGCCCCTCAGGGTCTATTCTACCCCCCATGTCTAATGGTTCCAACTCTCTATCTTGCATACTGCTTATCAGATGTACGTTCATATAGTTTTTGACTGTTATGGGTTCACCAGTGATTTCATCAGGAAACTTAAAAGCATTCTGAGGAGGTTCTGGTCCTCCATATGCCTTGACCCTTGACCTCAGTTTCTGCTGCGCTTGACAGATCAACGGCCCAACCTGTTCTGAGTATCGTTCACTGTAACATATAAATAAATGAGTATTGTTATCAGAATTTTCTGATTTTTCTTCTGATTTCAATTGATAATAAAACATCCAAGTGATATTTTAAACAAATGATTTAAACAATTTCCACACATATATAGATGAATCGATACCCTTTTGTATCTTTTGTTTTATCATAGAATTGTGTGTATGTGTTGATGATGTGCTTATCTGTGCAATTTTTCTGTATATTTTTACTGTTTTATTTATATACGATATGCCAAAAACAAATGTATGTTTTAAATGGACAAATAACTATGAACTGTTTTGCGAGATTTCTCTTTCACTTACTTTGTGAGAACATTAAACCTCATAGCTAAGTCAGCAAGTCTCTCCCATTGCTGCTGGTAATACAGCATTTCCAGGACTCTCAGAACAATACGTCGGATCCAGTGCTTATCTACCATACTACAATCGTCCATGTACTTCTCAAATTTTAGGCTAGCGCCCCCAAGTTCATCAGTGACTGTCCCCATAAGGTCACTATTCACCATATCTTTCATATATTTCTTGGACTAAGGGGAAAAAAAAGATATTTATATTAGAAACGAAATAGTATTAATATTGTAACATAATGGAATAAATATTAATTATTATATTTTTTCTTCCTTTTATTAATCGCCATTTACATAGTGCTCGACACATTTAATACATAATAAGTAAGTTTGAGCAATCATTCCATAGATATTTTTTGGTGTTTTTTGTACTTTTCTTTTCAAAAAAAAAATGTGTACCGCAAAGGTCCCTAAACCTTGCAACCACACCTCTTAAACCATAACAAACTAACAGTACCTTGGAGCGGCTGTCATTTTGCAGTACATTTAACATGTCCAGAATGCAGTCAGCAGCCACAAAGAATGGCTGACAGACGATAGATCTGATGGCTTCAACAGAGAAGATCCCAGAGGAGTAACCACCAGCAAAGCTATAGAGTAGGGCAGTGTGACCACAGTTCCACATGGCTCGGGCAGCATTCTGCAACAAAGTCCAATGCTGCCCTCTATGAGCTAACACCTGGATGGAAAAAAAAAAGAAGGTAAGGTTTTTAATTGAGTTGCCGAGCGATTAAGGCAGGGGCGCTGCAAACCATATCTATACAATCAGCACAGGTTCAAGTCATTCCTCGACCATTGTTCTGGTGGAAGAACAAGTCTTCTCGGATAAGGACTTAAAACTGGAGGTCCATTGTACACATCTAGCTCATGTACACTTTAAAGAACCTAGTACATCTTTCGAAAGAGTAGGAGGTTACTCTGGTGTACTGGTCCATTCAGCCCATGTAGTTGTGGATAGATGAACGAAAATGTTTTTGACCTTTCATTATTAAACTTACAACTGCCCTCTTGAGGTTGTTGAATGCCTTGTTTAAATCATTTGTGAGAGCCTGCAGTGAGACAGCGTTATATTCCTGATGATTATGATGTCTCTCTTGTCTACCAGGCCTGTCTACTTCAGTTGAGCGATAAGTTGGTACACTGTCTGACTGTTTATCATCAGGAGGGGGTGGCAGCTTCTTCAACTTTCCACCTGAAAATAATGTTAACAAGGTTAAAGGTCAACTATGTCAGATGCCTTGCCTGACATTCAAAGCTCTAGAAGTTGTAGGTTAAAAACAGCATTTTTTTCCACAAATACTCCCAAATTTACAGAGAATTTGATACAATTATTTCAGAGTTGTTTTGCCAGAAAATCTGATTTGATATCCAGACACAACAACAAGTTTATTTAGTACAATTTATTAGTATTACAGTCAACTCTCCAAATACCAAACTTTCAGAAAACAAGAAACTTTCCCAAAAATAGACTTTTCTTGAGATTCAAATTTATTTTGATCATTAAAATCAACCGAAAGGTGTCTGGTATTGGGAGAGTTGACTGTATACTACTTTTGATCATTAAAATCAACCGAAAGGTGTCTGGTATTGGGAGAGTTGACTGTATACTACTTTATTTTGATCATTAAAATCAACCGAAAGGTGTCTGGTATTGGGAGAGTTGCTTTTTAAGTAATAATAATACTGTTCAATTTATATAGCACAAAATGCAGGCCGCCTTTAAGCGCTGAACAATCAACAGAAAATGTAAAAAGCACAAAACTAACTAGATTTTAGATAATTATAATTCAACATACCCACTGTAGCGGCAGCGGCCACTTCAATAGCTGATTGATGGACTCTCAAACCTTGCTTTCCTATGTTGATTTGGTGTAGCTTTTCAATTATAGCATCTCTCTCGCCCTCTCTTGTATCGTCCTGACGTGTAACGGCTCTAGAGGGACCACCATCCCAACCTACCACCAAAGTTCCTGACGTCTCAAATGTGATCCATTCATTGTCAATGTAAGAGGACCTATTAACACAAATTTGGATAATTAAAACTAAAACATTTTAAAATTGAAAGTATGGAATACACAACAAATAAGTACAAATCTCAAATTAAGTAAAGTAATAGAGTAACAAACAGCTTTCGTTATACTTTCTGAAGTGACAATACAGGTGAAACCATATACTAAAACATAATCTATTGAAAGTATGGAAAACATGAAACCCAAATACCGAAACTTACTGAAAAGTTTTATTAAAGTCTAAAATGTCCCAAATTCATTTTTAGCATTAAAGACACATTTTGAATACCAGATTTTCCAGAAAACCAGAAATATTAGGCCAGGCCAAAGGAGACATGACAATAACAACTGTCATTACTTTGTGAAGTGACAATAAAAGTGCATACGTACCTATAGATGTCACCTGACGTGGGTCCAAGCAGTTTGTTGCGTTTCTCCACTTTGTTTAAAAACTGTGCAAAGAAACACAGACCTTGCAGGATGTTGAGTTGACATCGCCATGGTAACTCATCAGAGCAGATATTCCTCAATCTCTGTCTTCTCTTCATTGTACGGTAGAACTCTGGCAGAGTTCTGTCAAGAATTTCAAATGACTACAAAATATAATCAACATAAAATAAACATCAATGCGGTGGATTAGTTAGGGAGGGACACGACATCAATGCAGCGGTGGATTAGTTAGGGAGGGACACAGAATTGTAACTTTGTAGGTGGAGTGTACTGTAAAATAACTTTGTGTTTATAAACCTTTTTTTAAAATATTTATTTCATTCTGTTGATCAAGTTGGTCAATCAAGGATAAAAACACAGAAAAGTACAAAAACATTCACTGTGGTCCATAAATGAAACACCTTAAATAATTCCCAACAGAATTGAATAAAAAACATATAAAAATATAAAATGAATACACCAAGAATTGATACTTAATATTATTATAAATAAAGATAATAGATAGATACCTTCAATTCTTTCTCTTCCTGGGATGCTTTGGCAGCTTCTGACATCCTCTGATTTGATCGCACAGGAACCAGCAGTTGGAACTTCTTTCTTTTCTTCCTTGGACTCTTTCCATCTGGAGATTTCAGGTGAGACTTGTTAATCTGTAAGACAAGAGATTTAAAAAATGTGTATGGGCGTCAATCAAAAGATATATAATATATAAGTGTTTGTAACTTTCCGTACAAAAAAAACAAACACTGTAATTGTATTACTGAGTTGAGGAAAATTAGGATTGGACCTTCTTTACGGAGCCATGGCAACCACATCTATAATGATCTACTCTTATACTTGGTTCTCAAGGATGTAAACACAATGTATGCGTGTTGACCAATGACAAGCGACAGTTCAAATAATCCATCGAATGTGATTGGTCAACTCACTTACATTGCGTTATGTTCTTGTGTTTTCTCTAGTGGAAACCAAGCATTAGTGTAGTGTAAGTTCTTTATCATGTACATGGGACCAATAGCTTTACATCTCATCTGAAGGATGAGGCAGTAAGAACACATTCTATATCTACCTTTGAGAATTCAATAGCAGCAGCAGCAAATTTCTTGGGGTCATCGCCAGCTACTGTGAGGGCGCCCTGCTGTTTGGTGAGGATTAGCTTAGCTGATGAAAGATGTTCATTACGCCTAAACATATTTAACAAAAAAAAAAAAATAATAGCCATTCTTATATAGCGCATTATTATGGGAGTCTGTTTCCATACGTGCTTGATCCAAAAAAAGATTGTTAAAAATCAAAATATATTGCTACTTTCAAAAATTGATATTAAAATGATTATCCCTTTGTATGTATTTTTTAATGATTTTCCTAAAACATTCAAATCAAATAAAATTGGTATTATTTCAAAAATCTACATAAAAAAAACAACATAGCAGCCAGTGGTGTACAATTATTAAAAAACTTCAATTAAAAAATTTACAAGATTAAACCTTGATTTAATGATCTGAATGATTAAAATGAAAATCATTCAAATATTGATATAAAGCTCTGTCTACACTATCAAACTTAAAGTGTGATGTGCCTATATATGGACATGATGATGTCATATCAATCCCATATTTGGGCACATCACACTTTTTTTGTTAAACTAATTTGATAGTATAGACAAAGCTTAAGAAACATTGAAACATTGCACACAAGGCAGGGGCATATACGAAATATTATGAAACCAGAATGACATTTTCAAACATTTACCTTAGAAGCCATGTTTTAGTTTCATCGCACCATTCAGTTGCTATGTCAACTAAACCTTCACTCAACGCCTTCTGCATGACTTGAACAAAGAATTCCAAATACCGAGCACGACGCCGGAATTTAACAACTAAATTAAGACGCAAGTAGAAAGGTGTTTTGTATATAAAGACAAAGTCATTTAAGCAAACAAACGTCCACTTTAGAATAGAATAGTTTTGTTGTTTGTTTTTCTGTTAATGTTTTAACCTTGTAAGAGAAAAGCAATATTATTGTTTCACTTGTTTTGTGAATGAAATAAGTAATCTTTTTTATCTCACTTGCCTTGTACATACATATTTTGTTTGTGTACTGCTTACCTTCTTTGTATGCATGTCTGCTTGCAAGAGTGCTTACCTTCTTTGTATGCATGTCTGCTTGCAAGAGTGCTTACCTTCTTTGTATGCATATCTGCTTGCAAGAGTGCTTACCTTCTTTGTATGCATATCTGCTTGCAAGAGTGCTTTACCTTCTTTGTATGCATGTCTGCTTGCAAGAGTGCTTACCTTCTTTGTATGCATATCTGCTTGCAAGAGTGCTTACCTTCTTTGTATGCATGTCTGCTTGCAAGAGTGCTTACCTTCTTTGTATGCATATCTGCTTGCAAGAGTGCTTACCTTCTTTGTATGCATGTCTGCTTGCAAGAGTGCTTACCTTCTTTGTATGCATGTCTGCTTGCAAGAGTGCTTACCTTCTTTGTATGCATGTCTGCTTGGAAGAGTGCTTACCTTCTTTGTATGCATGTCTGCTTGGAAGAGTGCTTACCTTCTTTGTATGCATGTCTGCTTGCAAGAGTGCTTACCTTCTTTGTATGCATGTCTGCTTGGAAGAGTGCTTACCTTCTTTGTATGCATGTCTGCTTGGAAGAGTGCTTACCTTCTTTGTATGCATGTCTGCTTGGAAGAGTGCTTACCTTCTTTGTATGCATGTCTGCTTGCAAGAGTGCTTACCTTCTTTGTATGCATGTCTGCTTGGAAGAGTGCTTACCTTCTTTGTATGCATGTCTGCTTGCAAGAGTGCTTACCTTCTTTGTATGCATGTCTGCTTGGAAGAGTTGCTATGAAAGCATGTAGAATATTTGGGTCTTCTGAACCTGTCAACTCATTCGTACTGTGAGCTGGAAAAGCAAAGTAAAGAATTAAGTAAATACTTCGATTTATTCATTTAGATGAAAACCAAAACCACATGCACAAAAATTATAGAGAATGATACGAAAAATAAACACACTTTGGCCAATAATCGCTGACATTGGAGAAGTCTTGTTAAGTATTCTATGTCACAAGATGTTCAGCATTTGTGATGATTCATTTAGATATTAAAGTCTATGACAGATAGGATAGGAAAAGAAAAAGAGACAAAACTGAAGTAAGATGGAGAGATGACCTGAGAAAATTAAGCACTGTCTACACTATCAAATTAGTGTAGACAGAGCTCTCAAGAGAGAGAAGTAAATGGAGAGCTTTGGAGGCGGAATGTTCTGATCCTGAAGAAGATGATAATTTGATAGAATTATACCTAGTTTGGATAGCTTCAGCATGTGAGCTTCCAAAGCACGAAGTTCTTCATTCTGGGGTCCTTCGACGTTGAACGTCAGTTGACCTCCTCGTCTTACTTTCTTCTTGCGGTGTGCCTGAGCTCCACCAGCATTCTCATCAGTCTCAGCAAATTCAACAACGGTTTCCTGTGCCTTGGGTTTCTCCGATTCCTAGTCACAATTAGGACAAATTTGATTTATTAAAACAAAAAAAATAATATTATAATAATAATTATATAGGCATATGTTGGAGACAAAAGAGAAACAATGCTATTTTTAGAATTCAAAAGCTATTTTAATTTTCTAGGATTTATTTTTTATAATTTATTTACTAGGATAAATTTTGTGAACAAACTAAAGCTTTGTCTAAAATTTATGTGACAAAAAAATTGATTTGCCCATATATGGACAAGATGATGTAATATCATTACCATATTTAGGCATATCATTACCATATTTAGGCATCACTACTATTTGGGCACATAACAATAGTGTAAACCGAGCTTAAGTATACCTTCTCAATAGCAAGCATTTTCTTGCCACTGTCGGATATCATGTTAGCCAACGGTCTCTGCTTCCAGACACGCAACACCTTAGCCATGTGGTACGTGATGGTAGCAACCATATGGTGGAGGTTGTCACAGACAGTCTGTTGACGACGCACAAGAAGACTGGAGGGAATCTCTTGCAGCACTGCATGGCAGAATGTCACAATCTAGAAAAAGAAGAATCATATAAAAACTGTACCTAAGAGCCCACAATATCAGCATTGGCAGGGGTTTGAGGCCGACTCACTCCTAGTTCACAATATCAGCATCGGCAGGGGTTTGAGGCCGACTCACTCCTAGTTCACAATATCAGCATCGGCAGGGGTTTGAGGCCGACTCACTCCTAGTTCACAATATCAGCATCGGCAGGGGTTCGAGGCCGACTCACTCCTAGTTCTGGTAGTGGAACAAGTCTTCTCAAGTAAGGACTATAAACCGTCCAGTTTAGTGTTTTGATTCAGAGTGATCAGTCTATCAGTTTGGCTAAGCTTAAAGAATTTATTTAGATGGTGATCGGGATCCTGACCAATTTTATACACAGTTTGTAGGATAACTTACCTGTATAACCGGTACAGAGGGTATCTTATAGTGTATAATAGGTGCTAACAATCCGTAGCATAGTGAGTGCTTAACTTACCTGTATAACCGGTACAGAGGGTATCTTATAGTGTATAATAGGTGCTAACAATCCGTAGCATAGTGAGTGCTTAACTTACCTGTATAACTGGTACAGAGGGTATCTTATAGTGTATAATAGGTGCTAATAATCCGTAGCATTGTACCACCGCTTGCAGTGCTAGGTTTGATTCATTCAACCAACCAGCTAGCTCCAGTGCTACTAACATACGCTCACATTCCCTCATACGAAGAAGCTACAAAGTATGAAATGGAAATGTATTATGGTGGGTTTCAATAATTATTTTATCCATCCAATCAATATCACCCAACTCATCCCATCTGACGACAACTACAATAAAGCTCTGTCTACACTATCAAACTTTATATTTGACAAAAATAATGTGATGTCTTCATATATGGACATGATGTCAAATCACTACCATATTTGGGCACATCACACCTTTTTTGATAGTGTAGACAGAGTCTAAGACAAATGTGTTCGTGTGCTTTAAAAAGAAAAAGTCTTTGAAATCCTAAAATAAGAAAATTGATGGAGAGGAACAATTGTCACCGCTCTGTTCTGATCTTGCAATTTGAAGTTCTCAAATGAGAGCTTGACAGAATTGAATTCACATAAGCTCGAGTAAAAAAGTGCAAACATATTTGGAAATTACCTGTCCTTTGTAGTAAGGTCCTTCATCAGAGAGCTTGTTGCAGTAGATGGCGCCAGATCTGGTATTGACGTCAACATAGATAAAGATACTGGTAAGAAACATACGCAGTAGAACAGGTGATGCTTCACTGGCAGTCCTTGTGTTTAACCTGTAATACGATTAAAAGGAGAATTATAATAAACAAAAGTACTGAATATATATAATGCAACATTTATTTTGTGAAGAGCACAGAGGACTTACACCTTTTCAACAACATTCTTCTCATCATGTCACCAGCAGCCAATTACAGCGCCATTACGTCTGTCCACACAGTGGCTCAGTTGTTAACTAGTACACCAGGTTAACCCCCTACTAAAGAAAATACACTCCTTGAGAAAAGAAACAAATGGAAAAAGAATTGATAATGACTGTACCTTCTGAGAGTCAGTTCAAAGTCTTGCTGCGCACATTCATTAGTAACATCTGTTTCACATTGTTTGGGAACCGCAACAAAATGATCCCACAATACACTTGTGGCTTGCTGAGATGTATCATAGCAACCAACTTGGTATGCAACCTAAAAAATAATATTCCAATACAGATCAAAATCAATATACAGCAAAATTGGGGTAGTTGCATAAGCTATCACAGCACAAAGTTGTTTGTAAGTATGCACACTACCGCTATATATCGTTGTATATTATATAAATCCAAAGGCAAATTACTGAAAAAATGATATTTTTTAAAACATTTTTTTCCCCTCAACTTGTATAAAACTTTATTTCATTATTTTCTTTGTGATAATTTTTTTTTCAAAGGGTCTTACGACTACAGAATTTAAATATTTCTCTGTAAGATTGCTGCAATATATAGCAATGTAAATATATATTTCTAAATAAATGTGAATGAATGACTTATAGTATCTGTATAGAGGAATAGCAAATCTTGATTACCTGACTAAGAAACGCCCAGCTCATTAGTATAGGCATTGTATGCGATGCCATAATTGGTTTACTTGTATGCCCAATGCTGCCACCTATCAGCTTGCCGTCAACAGTGTATGCAGCCACAGCAAATACATACTTCTCATTGGCTACAAGTCCAGACACGCTCAGATGACAATCATAAGCTGGTACCTGGAAAGAAAGATAGATCTGTTATGTTTGATGGTTCTGCATATAGGTGTATTGTCCTCAAACTTGGTTCTCACTAGGACGTAAGGGCAAGGAAGTTATTTGACCAATCACAAGCAATGGGTTATCCAAACTGCTCACTTGTCATTGGTCATCTCGTTTCTTTCCTTGTGGTGCGTCCTAGTTGGAAACAAGCTTTAAACTGTGCCTCTACACTTGCTAAGGATTACTGCAGAAAAACAAGATATTCTGAATTTTACATTATTGTTTAACATTACATTAAGTGTTTATTTGTCATGTTTTAAACGATATTGTTGATATCACTTACTTGCTGGCCTGTGCCTGGAATATTGTAATCACTCAGCCTCACTTTGACATTGCTTCCTGCTGATGTACAACCAAATAAGGAGTACCAACCAACCTACAAAAAAAACACACAACCAAATAAGGAGTACCAACCAACCTACAAAAAAAACACACAACCAAATAAGGAGTACCAACCAACCTACAAAAAAACACACGTGATGAATTTGTTGTGAAAATAAAACATTTTAACTGACTGGCTTACTGTTCTTTTTTTGTCATTCAATTCATTTGTTCAAAATCTTTAAATTTTTCCTTCTGTCACAGACAAAATTATATCAATATCAATAGATGGTGTACAGCAAACATGACTACTAATATACAACACCATGAAAAACAAATACAAATCAACACCACATGTTCAATATTATAAAATGGTTAATATTCCTTACCTTTTCTTGTGGGTTAAAGACACCTGGTTTGAATACCATTGTCCTGTCTGTCCTACACAGCAGAACTGGGGGTGGTGGAATGCTATTGTCACTTGTGTTCTTTGGTGTCGTGTTTTGCTTGTACAGTTTATACTCTTCTTCTTGGGCCTTGGTAATTAATGCCATGGCATCCTACAGCGGGGGATAAACATAAATATTGCAAGGCTTTTTTTTATTGTACACTGTGAGGAGAATGAGAATTCCTTTTATTAAAAAACAGATACCATATAAGAGATCATTGTGTGCTTGTATACCTCCAAGAACTGTTTGGGTGTTCCATCTGAGTGAACTTGACCTGAGTGACCTTGTTTAAAGCTCTGCAGTGACTTCTGCATTAAGAACAATGCTTTATATATGTTGTTTTTTTTACATTTTGCTTCTAGCTCCTCTATTGATTCCACATGAATATCCTCTTGCTTACTGCAGGCCTACAATGAAATTAAAACAAGTGTCATACAAGTAACAAATATTGTTATGATGCAGCAATAAATAATATATTGTTATGTAGTTCATATATTCAGAACTACATATCAATATACTAATCAAAACCAGAGGAAAATATAATAAGTATATAATAATAAATAAGTAATATATATAGTATATGAAGCACATAATTTGCTGGTCTCCCTCACTCAAAGGCAATGTATATGTCAACTGAAACAAGAAATGAGCACGGTAACTTAATTTCCAATCCCTAGGTTACACAGAAAAGGAGGATTATAAAGAAACTACGCTCTAGTTATACGGTGTATTATAATTTAAATAAAACAATAAATATTGTACCTCTACAGGACTCCTCTTATTAGTTGACCTCTTGAACTTTGACCGTGTAAGACTTGCTGGATCTGGTCCCATAGCAACCAGCTTGATGCAAACTCGATGATACATGAAGAGCAGCTCCAAGTGGAGATCTCGAAGGATGTTATGGACTCCTTCAGGATTAGCATCATCTGTTGTCTTGTTGTCCTTCATCCAACTAATATCAGAGATAGACTTACCATCGGTCAGCGCGACAGCTTCTCTGGCGAGTGACATTCCTTGCAGTGCTCTTATCAAGATGCCTCTGGCCGTCACCAACTGTTCCCTTGCTCCTTGTACTAGGATAGTTGCTGTGTACAGTGAGGTACTGACGTGTATTGCTACATCAGGGCCTTCACTCACAATGCTCTTTGTGGGAGACTTGCTGGCAGCTGAAGCTGTAATATCAATTAAGAAATTGTAAAGCTCTCACTACACTATCAAACTAGTTTGACAAATATGGTAGTGATAAGCTTAAATATGGTAGTGATATGACATCATCATATCCATATATGGGCACATCAAAATTTTTAGCCACATAAGGTTTGACAGCAATGATAGTTGATAGTAAGAAGTGTACATACTAGACTGTTTCATTGAACCTTGAATCAGGATAGTTGTAGTGTAGAGAGATATTGCCCTTTTTAAGAATTTTACAATGTACATTGGACCAGATATTACACATAAAACATCTTTCATACCACACAAGGGTCACTTTGTGTCAAGTTCTGCCATCAAAAGATGCTCATCCGTCATTGTCAATGTTATACTCAATGAAAATTCAAAATATAGAATTGCTAACAGTTTTAATGTATTAAAAATACATGACAAAAGAAGCTTACTTGGAATGGCTGTGTTGTTGCCCTCTTTGCCTGGCTGTTTTCTGTCGGTTTCTTGTTTGGTATCTTGAGCCGCATTATTCTCAAGCACCAAAGCTAAGCGAATAGCAACCTCAGCCGTCACCCCTGGGTCAACGTTGTTCAAACCGCACCAGTACATCACTTCATGTATAATGTTGAGGATGTGTACCCACTGGAATTGAACAAGTGATATATTTCACTTTACTAACCATTCATGCCAAAAGATATAGTGAACTTTCAATATGCAATGTTGATCTAGGACTTAAGCTCTGTCTACACTATCAAACTTTATGTAACAAAAAAAATGTGATGTGCCCATATATGGACATGATGATGTCATATCACTACCATATTTGGGCACATCACATTTTTTGGGAGTCAAATTAGTTTGATAGTGTAGACAGAGCTTAACCCTTCATTTCAGAAGACTGAGACATGGACCATACTAATGTATGTTATGTATATAAGTTACTCACCTTGCCAGGTTGATCCATCCTTTGCAGGTACTTTCCACTATCTGTTGCTCCTGTCTGGAACTTCTGAAACACTGCCTTACACTTTGACCATAAAAACAGTGTAGCATCAACCATCATATCACGGTCAATGCTTTCCTATAAAAAAACAATGTATATTGGTAGATAAAGATTTTTGCATTAGGTTCACGATCGTGTGACTCAATTACACATTAAACCGTCTGACAGCCTAGCTACTAAGTTAGTGCTGATGAAGAATCCTCGGATGAGGTTCGAAAATGTCCCAGGTATGTGAAATTTTGCTTGATTGCGAGATTTAGTTTAAGTTATCTTATAATAAGATAATTTGATTTTGATTTGAGTTTAGTTTAGTTTTGATGGGTAAGTTTAGGCGGTGTGTGCCTTTTTAACCCCATTTCCACAACGAATCCAGTCGGATTTAAAATGTGTTGGTGGAGAACATGGTTGTGTGAAATCAAGTCAGACTTACAGCCATTGTATCTTGAATACAGGAGTACAGGACCTCAGCCAGCTGCACCATCTCATCACTTGTAGAAACTGTACGATGGGACACTATTGTTAAATAAACAAACTAATATAACATACTTTACTATGCATAACCACAACAAATAAATATAAACAATTTAACAATAAACAATCACAACTGTTAAAATAGAGTTACTACGTTATACATGAAATGATGGCGCTACCAACAATAAAGTGTCATGTGACAGCATTGTGACAGCATTGTGTCACCACTCCTGAATAACACGAGTTTACATAATCTTTTTTTAATTCTTTCATTCTTTGTATTGGATCATTCAAAAGAAAATGATAAGAATAAAGCTCTATTAAATGATAAGAGTAAAGCTCTATTAAATGATAAGAGTAAAGCTCTATTAAATGATAAGAGTAAAGCTCTATTAAATGATAAGAGTAAAGCTCTATTAAATGAAAAGAGTAAAGCTCTATTAAATGATAAGAGTAAAGCTCTATTAAATGATAAGAGTAAAGCTCTATTAAATGATAAGAGTAAAGCTCTATTAAATGATAAGAGTAAAGCTCTATTAAATGATAAGAGTAAAGCTCTATTAAATGATAAGAGTAAAGCTCTATTAAATGATAAGAGTAAAGCTCTATTAAATGATAAGAGTAAAGCTCTATTAAATGATAAGAGTAAAGCTCTATTAAATGATAAGAGTAAAGCTCTATTAAATGATAAGAGTAAAGCTCTATTAAATGATAAGAATAAAGCTCTATTAAATGATAAGAATAAAGCTCTATTAAATGATAAGAGTAAAGCTCTATTAAATTGTACTAGAGGGTGAGCTCGCTTCGCTCGCTCCCCTCTAGGAAGTGTAGACGATGGTTCTCGGAATGATAATGTTCTCCTTATACGTTTTCTGTCGGTTACCATTATTGAAAATGCTTGACATTCGTAAAACTAAACTACTTTGTTTCACAGTGTTTTAGATGATTAATAACATTTTAAAGTACAGTTTTTATTGTTTGGTAGGGCCCTTTGGGGAGGCGGAGGTCATTTGAGGGAGGTGCTTATTCGAGGGATATATGTTAAATTTTGTAGTTTTAATAATATGGTAACATTTATAATAAAATGAAATCCTCTAATAGATATGAAAAGTGCTAAAAAAGAATAACAAATGCTTGGTAAATTGTAGATAACAGTGCGGTGAATTCTACTACAAATAGTATAATTGTGTTGTTATAAATATGTGGATGGACGTTTATTAGATAGTTGGGTTGTTGGGGGGGGGGGGGGTTATTATTCAAAGTGATGTTTTATTGGAGAGGCGTTTATTCAAATGAATACCATCCTAATAATTATTAATACATTATTTAATTTAATCATCTTTTGAAACTAACTGCCGTGACAGAGTGGGCCCAAGAAAGAAGAACTTACGGCTTGCAACATGGGCAGACATCTCGGTCCTAACGGGACACAGGAAGATAGCCTACAGTTATTCCTGCAAGCTTACTCAATAAAACTCAGCTATCGGGATTTCACTCGAAAAATGTCTTATCATCAAATCTCCCTATGTAATTTTATAATACTATTCCCCACAATATATTCTGATTCTTTATGGCGTATATTTAATTTGATCTTTATTAATTTGCAGTATAATTCCTATTATTTAACTACTGTACCTTCACACACGCGCGGTATGTTTTAAAATAAACAAAAAACTGAAATGGCTATGATTATATCTGATTTTTTTTTCGTCTTCCAAAGGGACATTGTATTGATTGATGGAAAGTGCCTGTTTCCAGTCACCTTTAGGGTCAAATCTATTATTTTAACTGCTCCCTTGTGTATAAAAGAGAGAAAATATTTGAAACCAGGTTGTTGCAAGGTGAACTTATCTTAAACCCGGAAATTACTTTGACCGGGAAGAATTGAAATTGAGATGAAAATCTAATGTTGAAATCATAAATTGTGTTAAAAAACTCTTTATAATATCTTCCTAAGATAGAAATATGGAACAATAGCGTCGCTGTGAACACTAATGTTATCAAATCTACGTTTCGCGTTACATCTCAGATAGATAAGGTAGGTATCCAAGGCGGAGATTTGTACCGAAGTTTTTGCATTGTGCTCGCCTATGTCAGAATTAACCATAATTTATATATAGATGTGAAAAAAATGTGATGTGCCCTGCATATATGGACATGTTATATCACTAACATATTTGGGCACTTTTTTTTCTCAAACTAACTTGTTAGTGTAGATAGAGGTTACCTTGAGCCGATATGTTCCGAGTTCCCGTCCCCGTAGCCTCATTGTATTCCTCGGCTTGTTTCTTAGTTTTCCTATTCACATTCACAACTTCCATGCATTGGATAAGTTCTAATGCCTTCAGATCAGCAGCGTATTCTGGTGACTCAAGTGACTGTAAATACAAAATAAATAGTAAAAATAATTACTTTTTATAGCTTGGAATCTAGTCTTTTAAACTACAATATTCCTATTGCCTTTAGGAGCTGTAGCTTGGTGGTTAACATGCTTGCCTTCCAATCCCAACGTCCGGGGTTCAATCCTGACCTACTGCCAGGGTTGTAACTCACAACTCTTTCAACTCCACTCTCTAAGACTCAAATGAGACTTAGTTTATAAGCAAACTAAATTATTAAATAGTTTATCCATCCTGTAATTAGTGAGTAACACGCTGTTGGATGCGTATGAAAAAAAAAAGAAAAAAAACCGAGGACCAGTGACAGATCCAGGATGAGGTAGTAGGGCCAAATATTTGTAAAGTGTTGAACTTAACCTAATGTCCTTTAGGGGCCTGTAATTAAAGGTGTTGAAAGGGCCTCCACAATATTTTCACTCAGTTATTATTTTAAATGAAGTTTAACAAAACAGATAAAAGAGTTTCTTAAATACCTTGATTTTTTCAAGCAACAGAGCAATCAATAAATCATACACCTCCCATTGTTCATAATTATAGGCCCACTTAACAAACTTGACAACAGCACTTAAGGTGACCCCATCCTCACCAGCGCAAGCCATCTCCATTACAGTTCTATCCAAGACAACGCCAGAAAGGGTCACGTCACTGATTGTGCTGGGAGCCGTTCTCGGATTTTTACCCCCTCCACCTGTGGCAGAAAAAAGTTTATATTAATAAAAATGGCATTGTAACTAATTAGCTATAATTTCCATCTACCTATCATAGGAATCCTGTTGTGTTGTGTGCTGAACACAACAAATTCTGAATGACTCGGATAGACTTTCTTTATCAGTGCTTCTACGAATGGATGACTTTTGGAAGCAGGAACGCTAGTAGACCAAACCCAATACCGGTTTGATTAAAAAAATTCTAGAAATTTCCTCATGACTCTTAATCATCTCATTTCAATTGTGCCTTAATCAATTAACTCATGAACCTCATTTATTAAAAGGAATTGAAATTTGTTTTTTTCATACCAGAGATTATTTCCATTCCGGCAAAGAACATTTCAGTGAACGTGTCCAGAATGTAATCTTCAGAGTCAGCTGCCGGAGGGCTAGTGAGCAAAGTGCGACGAGTACTATCACTTAGTGTATCCAACAATGCTAAGAACTGGGCTGCACTGCCCTCAAACATGTCCGATAACAGTTTCTCAACTGGTGTTCTAGGCCATGGAAGCTGAAAGTAAATAGTCAAAATTATTAGTATTTTGGCGGTAAACATTTCATTGTTGAAAAGTTTCATTAATTATGGATTAATGGATTAAACACAGTTAAATTTCATGTACGCTATGTGCTTCAAGAGAGAAGTAAAGTTAGATTGAGAAATGTTATTATTGAAATATAACAGTACTTTATCACATTTTTTAAAATAAAAAACCTAAATATTAAATTAAACTACTGTTGGTGTTCTGTTTTATAGACAGAAATAAAATAATGAAGGTGGAATAAGAAAAAAATCTTTAGTTTAAAGTTAAAAACACAAAAATGAAGACGGTGCTGCCTGTTAAAAAAATGAACATTTAGTTACATTTTAGTTACATTTTATAGAAGTTTATATAGTGTGTTTATTCACAAATCATCAAAGAATTAACATATAGAATGAGCTGGACTAAATGTTAGGTACATAATACCTATGCTGATGTTAAGAATAGCTGAATTAGTGACAGTTTAACAGAATTATTCACCAAATGTTATATTAATATTAGTTCCCATAATGAAAGAAAGGTGCATAATGATCGAAAGCTCTAAAGAAGTAAATTTCACATTTAAACAAATTCTAACTTATACAATTCTGTAGAGAGGTTAATAGTAGAATGTTTAAATTGTTAGAATGGTGATAAGTACGATGCACTCATGTGTGACATTACTCACTGATCCCGGTTTTTTGTAAAGGTCGTCTAGTCTTTGTTTAGACGTTTTATGCCAAATTAATCTACCATCGCTTGCTACTAACGTCATCACACGCACTTCCGTTGGCTAAATAATCGCATTTGTTGCAAAGACAAAATTTTAAGTATAAAAACTCACCAGTTAAAAAGCTCATGTATTACAAAAAAAATAATTATTGGCAAAAATAAAACCCTTGAATGTAAAATATATATATAAAATGAAAATGATTATGCTTGAAAATCGTTTAATAAGCAAATCCTAATATATACTGTATGATACCATGCATGTAAGGTTGTTAATTTAGCAAATTTATTAATAAAAATAATTTTAATATTTATTTTAATCATGTAACACAAAAAGCTGAACTAATATTCCATATTTGGAAGTGAATACCAGTAAATATTTATACAACAATATTTACAATTCAATAGTGAACATTGTTAATTAGCAAAGTAATATTAATGCGAGCTTTGGTTTTGGGACGACAGACGGTATTTAAACAGACTCTGACGGTTATGGAATGTCAGACAGATACTTGTTCAACTTGTCACAATCCGCATTTCTTCGTTTACAACCCTAAAAAATAAGCTTGTTAATATCAACATGGACGATTTGATGATGTCATCATTGTGGCGTATTTACCGACTGGGCATCTTTTATGTTACTCCTGGTCTTTGGCCGTAGAAGTCCTTTGGGTCTTTTACGAGTATCAAACACTGTTCGTTTGTACACCATTATACCAAGCTGAAATAAATCAAAAACATCTATGTACAAAGGTTGGTAAGAGAAGATGATGACGAGGACCTAATAAAATGTTGATAGATGCAGTGAGTGAGGACACCTAAAGGCCAGACAGCGAGAGAAGGTTGTACATGTTTTCCCGACGACCTAAAAACTATGCCTGACACAAGATACAACAACATCGTTGTACAACGCTGTCTGAGTTGGCCTTAAGAGTCAAGAGGATCTAATAAAATGTTAATGGATGTAATAAGTGAGGACGTTCAGAATGAAGGGATAGACAAGTAAGCTAAATGAAGGGATAGACAAGTAGGCTAAATGAAGGGATAGACAAGTAGGCTAAATGAACGGATAGACAAGTAGGCTAAATGAAGGGATAAACAAGTAGGCTAAATAAAGGGATAAACAAGTAGGCTAAATGAAGGGATAGACAAGTAGGCTAAATGGAGGGATAGACAAGTAGGCTAAATGAAGGGATAGACAAGTAGGCTAAATGAAGGGATAGACAAGTAGGCTAAATGAAGGGATAGACAAGTAGGCTAAATGAAGGGATAGACAAGTGGGCTAAATGAAGGGATAGACAAGTAGGCTAAATGAAGGGATAGACAAGTGGGCTAAATGAAGGGATAGACAAGTAGGCTAAATGAAGGGATAGACAAGTAGGCTAAATGAAGGGATAGACAAGTAGGCTAAATGAAGGGATAGACAAGTAGGCTAAATGAATGGATAGACAAGTAGGCTAAATGAAGGGATAGACAAGTAGGCTAAATGAAGGGATAGACAAGTAGGCTAAATGGAGGGATAGACAAGTAGGCTAAATGAAGGGATAGACAAGTAGGCTAAATGGAGGGATAGACAAGTAGGCTAAATGAAGGGATAAACAAGTAGGCTAAATGGAGGGATAGACAAGTAGGCTAAATGAAGGGATAGACAAGTAGGCTAAATGAAGGGATAGACAAGTAGGCTAAATGGAGGGATAGACAAGTAGGCTAAATGGAGGGATAGACAAGTAGGCTAAATGGAGGGATAGACAAGTAGGCTAAATGGAGGGATAGTCAAGTAGGCTAAATGAAGGGATAGACAAGTAGGCTAAATGAAGGGATAGACAAGTAGGCTAAATGAAGGGATAGACAAGTGGGCTAAATGAAGGGATAGACAAGTAGGCTAAATGAAGGGATAGACAAGTAGGCTAAATGAAGGGATAGACAAGTAGGCTAAATGGAGGGATAGACAAGTAGGCTAAATGGAGGGATAGACAAGTAGGCTAAATGGAGGGATAGTCAAGTAGGCTAAATGAAGGGATAGACAAGTAGGCTAAATGAAGGGATAGACAAGTAGGCTAAATGAAGGGATAGACAAGTAGGCTAAATGAAGGGATAGACAAGTAGGCTAAATGGAAGGATAGACAAGTAGGCTAAATGAAGGGATAGACAAGTGGGCTAAATGAAGGGATAGACAAGTAGGCTAAATGAAGGGATAGACAAGTAGGCTAAATGGAAGGATAGACAAGTAGGCTAAATGAAGGGATAGACAAGTGGGCTAAATGAAGGGATAGACAAGTAGGCTAAATGAAGGGATAGACAAGTGGGCTAAATGAAGGGATAGACAAGTAGGCTAAATGGAGGGATAGACAAGTAGGCTAAATGGAGGGATAGACAAGTAGGCTAAATGGAGGGATAGACAAGTAGGCTAAATGGAAGGATAGACAAGTAGGCTAAATGAAGGGATAGACAAGTGGGCTAAATGAAGGGATAGACAAGTAGGCTAAATGGAAGGATAGACAAGTAGGCTAAATGGAGGGATAGACAAGTAGGCTAAATGAAGGGATAGACAAGTAGGCTAAATGAAGGGATAGACAAGTAGGCTAAATGAAGGGATAGACAAGTGGGCTAAATGAAGGGATAGACAAGTAGGCTAAATGAAGGGATAGACAAGTAGGCTAAATGAATGGATAGACAAGTGGGCTAAATGGAGGGATAGACAAGTAGGCTAAATGAAGGGATAGACAAGTAGGCTAAATGGAGGGATAGACAAGTAGGCTAAATGGAGGGATAGACAAGTAGGCTAAATGAAGGGATAGACAAGTAGGCTAAATGGAAGGATAGACAAGTAGGCTAAATGGAGGGATAGACAAGTAGGCTAAATGAAGGGATAGACAAGTAGGCTAAATGAAGGGATAGACAAGTGGGCTAAATGAAGGGATAGACAAGTAGGCTAAATGGAAGGATAGACAAGTAGGCTAAATGAAGGGATAGACAAGTAGGCTAAATGGAAGGATAGACAAGTAGGCTAAATGGAGGGATAGACAAGTAGGCTAAATGAAGGGATAGACAAGTAGGCTAAATGAAGGGATAGACAAGTGGGCTAAATGAAGGGATAGACAAGTAGGCTAAATGAAGGGATAGACAAGTAGGCTAAATGAATGGATAGACAAGTGGGCTAAATGGAGGGATAGACAAGTAGGCTAAATGAAGGGATAGACAAGTAGGCTAAATGGAGGGATAGACAAGTAGGCTAAATGAAGGGATAGACAAGTAGGCTAAATGGAGGGATAGACAAGTAGGCTAAATGGAGGGATAGACAAGTAGGCTAAATGGAGGGATAGACAAGTAGGCTAAATGAAGGGATAGACAAGTAGGCTAAATGGAGGGATAGACAAGTAGGCTAAATGGAGGGATAGACAAGTAGGCTAAATGGAGGGATAGACAAGTAGGCTAAATGGAGGGATAGACAAGTAGGCTAAATGAAGGGATAGACAAGTAGGCTAAATGGAGGGATAGTCAAGTAGGCTAAATGGAGGGATAGACAAGTAGGCTAAATGGAGGGATAGACAAGTAGGCTAAATGAAGGGATAGACAAGTAGGCTAAATGGAGGGATAGACAAGTAGGCTAAATGGAGGGATAGACAAGTAGGCTAAATGGAGGGATAGACAAGTAGGCTAAATGAAGGGATAAACAAGTAGGCTAAATGGAGGGATAGTCAAGTAGGCTAAATGGAGGGATAGACAAGTAGGCTAAATGGAGGGATAGACAAGTAGGCTAAATGGAGGGATAGACAAGTAGGCTAAATGGAGGGATAGACAAGTAGGCTAAATGGAGGGATAGACAAGTAGGCTAAATGGAGGGATAGACAAGTAGGCTAAATGAAGGGATAAACAAGTAGGCTAAATGGAGGGATAGACAAGTAGGCTAAATGAAGGGATAGACAAGTAGGCTAAATGAAGGGATAGACAAGTAGGCTAAATGAAGGGATAGACAAGTAGGCTAAATGGAGGGATAGACAAGTAGGCTAAATGAAGGGATAGACAAGTAGGCTAAATGGAGGGATAGACAAGTAGGCTAAATGAAGGGATAGACAAGTAGGCTAAATGGAAGGATAGACAAGTAGGCTAAATGAAGGGATAGACAAGTAGGCTAAATGAAGGGATAGACAAGTAGGCTAAATGAAGGGATAGACAAGTAGGCTAAATGAAGGGATAGACAAGTGGGCTAAATGAAGGGATAGACAAGTGGGCTAAATGAATGGATAGACAAGTAGGCTAAATGAAGGGATAGACAAGTAGGCTAAATGAAGGGATAGACAAGTAGGCTAAATGAAGGGATAGACAAGTAGGCTAAATGAAGGGATAGACAAGTGGGCTAAATGAAGGGATAGACAAGTAGGCTAAATGGAGGGATAGACAAGTAGGCTAAATGAAGGGATAAACAAGTAGGCTAAATGAAGGGATAGACAAGTAGGCTAAATGAAGGGATAGACAAGTAGGCTAAATGAAGGGATAGACAAGTGGGCTAAATGAAGGGATAGACAAGTAGGCTAAATGAAGGGATAGACAAGTAGGCTAAATGAAGGGATAGACAAGTAGGCTAAATGGAGGGATAGACAAGTAGGCTAAATGAAGGGATAGACAAGTAGGCTAAATGAAGGGATAGACAAGTAGGCTAAATGGAGGGATAGACAAGTAGGCTAAATGGAGGGATAGTCAAGTAGGCTAAATGAAGGGATAGACAAGTAGGCTAAATGAAGGGATAGACAAGTAGGCTAAATGAAGGGATAGACAAGTGGGCTAAATGAAGGGATAGACAAGTAGGCTAAATGAAGGGATAGACAAGTAGGCTAAATGAAGGGATAGACAAGTAGGCTAAATGAAGGGATAGACAAGTAGGCTAAATGAAGGGATAGACAAGTAGGCTAAATGAAGGGATAGACAAGTGGGCTAAATGAAGGGATAGACAAGTAGGCTAAATGAAGGGATAGACAAGTAGGCTAAATGAAGGGATAGACAAGTAGGCTAAATGAAGGGATAGACAAGTGGGCTAAATGAAGGGATAGACAAGTAGGCTAAATGAAGGGATAGACAAGTAGGCTAAATGAAGGGATAGACAAGTAGGCTAAATGGAGGGATAGACAAGTAGGCTAAATGAAGGGATACACAAGTGGGCTAAATGAAGGGATAGACAAGTAGGCTAAATGGAAGGATAGACAAGTAGGCTAAATGGAGGGATAGACAAGTAGGCTAAATGGAGGGATAGACAAGTAGGCTAAATGGAGGGATAGACAAGTAGGCTAAATGGAGGGATAGACAAGTAGGCTAAATGGAGGGATAGACAAGTGGGCTAAATGAAGGGATAGACAAGTGGGCTAAATGAAGGGATAGACAAGTAGGCTAAATGAAGGGATAGACAAGTAGGCTAAATGAAGGGATAGACAAGTGGGCTAAATGAAGGGATAGACAAGTAGGCTAAATGAAGGGATAGACAAGTAGGCTAAATGAAGGGATAGACAAGTAGGCTAAATGGAGGGATAGACAAGTAGGCTAAATGAAGGGATACACAAGTGGGCTAAATGAAGGGATAGACAAGTAGGCTAAATGGAAGGATAGACAAGTAGGCTAAATGGAGGGATAGACAAGTAGGCTAAATGGAGGGATAGACAAGTAGGCTAAATGGAGGGATAGACAAGTAGGCTAAATGGAAGGATAGACAAGTAGGCTAAATGAAGGGATAGACAAGTGGGCTAAATGAAGGGATAGACAAGTAGGCTAAATGGAGGGATAGACAAGTAGGCTAAATGGAAGGATAGACAAGTAGGCTAAATGGAGGGATAGACAAGTAGGCTAAATGGAGGGATAGACAAGTAGGCTAAATGGAGGGATAGACAAGTAGGCTAAATGGAAGGATAGACAAGTAGGCTAAATGAAGGGATAGACAAGTAGGCTAAATGAAGGGATAGACAAGTAGGCTAAATGGAGGGATAGACAAGTAGGCTAAATGGAGGGATACACAAGTAGGCTAAACGAAGGGATAGACAAGTAGGCTAAATGAAATCACTGTGTTCCGTCACAAGTATAATACCAGAAACAAGTCAAAGTTCTCAAACATTTATTTGTTTATTTGTACAAAAATGCTTACCTTGACAGCAGCTTGTCTGAAGATATCCTCAATCTGCGGGCTACACGCTGCTGAGCTGATCTTTTCCAATTGACTCAAGTCATTCACCTTTGATAGAGCACGTCTAGCAAAGCTCTGTCAATACCAAACATATAAATAGTAATACAGTTAAACAGAAGGGACTATATTATGACAATAACTAGTGGTGTTTGTTTGTTGTTTGTGTTTGTTCTTGTATGTAAGATTGATTAAATCAAATGATGATGATGATGATGATGATGATGATGATGATGATGATGATGATGATGATGATGATGATGGTGATGATGACGATGATGATGATATGTGTATGTTTGTGATAATGATCTGATGATGTATTATGAACTTAAAGAGAAATAAATATTACTTTTGGCTTGACTTTGACTGTGAACCAATTATAAAGAAAATGTTTTACTCTCAGTACAGTGTTTACCTCAGCTTCAGGCCCAGCTTTGCAGTCATAATAACACTGGCACACAGCAGTGTACAGGGTTGACCTCCAAGGCAGGTATCTGACTGCTAACAAGGGTACTGAGTTCTCCATACACATACAAGCCCACAACAGGTACTCCAACACCTACAACATAACAAATATGTTAATATATAACACCTAAATAATTTCATGTCCTTTGATTGGACGATTGTGGGTCACATGGCATGCAATAGTATCATATTTTAACAGTTCTTAACATTACAATTTGTATTTCATACTCCTTAGGATCTACGCATTGTGCATATCTCATGTTTAGCTTAAAGAATAGGAATTTTTCGATTTGAGATGGCCTAGGATCTACACATTGTTCTATGGATCATGACATAGAATCCTCTGAGTGTATCCACATGCGCACAATATGATTCCTAGGTCATCAAAAGTAGCTTCTTAATGCTTTACCTTAGAGGAATGGCCTAGAGTCATCATGTGTCTTGAAACACTGTAAATATGGATAGTACCTGAAAGACAGGTAATATTAATACAACTTATTACCTCTTTCATATCAACTAGAAAAACTCCAAAGACATGTCATGGGTGTTTTCCGAGTGATCTTACCCACTATTGATCTTATGATCACTTGGGAAAAAGCTCACGATGTTATACAGATATCTGAACAGTAAATATTAATACAACCTAATTTACTTATTTCAGATGAAAAACATAACAAATGCATCAAATTAATCAGTATACCATAGTTACAGAAACTACAGACAGACAGACGTTTATTTCATTCTGTCTGTTATTTCAGCAGGTTGGTAATAGCACTGTGTCTTGGTAGTTGATATGCTTGCTTACAAATCCCAGGGTCTTCATTCTGTCCGTTATTTCAGCAGGTTGGTATTAGCACTGTGTCTTGGTAGTTGATATGCTTGCTTACAAATCTTTGTTATTAAGTCTTTGGTTCAAATTCTGTCAAAGTTCCAGGATTTTTCTGACAGTCGACAATACACAGGTTTAGAAAGCATGGATTTCTCATATCATAATTGATCATGACGTGAGTTGGATGGTATTCAAGATTTTTTAAATAAGCAAGAATTTAATAAGTTTGTTTTACTTAATTATTAACTTACCATTGTACACTAACCAACAAAGCGTTTCTCTGTTGAGAACAATTTGAGTAATGAGACGAAGAAAGGCGAGAAGTTTGAGACATTTGCTCACAGATTCTGTGTTTTGCAGCTTAGAATCAGATTGTAACACTAACTGGTAGTTGCAGATGCTTTTACCATACAGAGCACGAAACTAAAACATAGCCAGATAAAACAAAGTATGACAACAATTTAATCTTACTTAAGTCATCAACAGATATGGTTAAACTTTATTCCTTCCTTCACAGGGAATTCACAAGTTCAAGAATATAATAATGATGAAATGAGAAACATTAAAAATTTAAGAAAGAAAAACATCAAACAGATTATCTATGAAAATGTTCATAATAATATCGTATCCAAGTAGGAATAAAAAGGGTGTTCTTTCTTTACGCAGCATAGTTTATTTAATTTTAGTCTGGTAATGATATTTGGAATTTGTCATTAACCCTTGACATTTGATTCCTATCCTGTAAAATCACATCACGTATTATTTGGGACCTTTTGCAAAACCTACGATTATGACTACCCATTGATACATTGTGTCAAACCTGTGTCAAGGGTCAAGGAATCCTAATGACCTCCAGACAGTAAATATAAGGCTCCACATTTATCAAGTTGAATATAATGTTTATTGAATGGATGCGAGACTATGGTATCCTTACAGTTAAACTTGCATGATCAGTTTCCAAACCATCTGGAAAGAAGATGTGTTTGACAGATTTGATATCAACTATATCTTCAATATGTTGATCTCCAAACTCATCTAGATATTGACCATAACACTGCCAAACAGCCAGGTTGTACTCCTGAAATATTTTATTTGAACCATATTTAATTAGGGTGACCCATCCAGCAATTGCTGATCATTTGGGACCCTCAGTCTACAGTGGTTTAATGCACAGGGCAAAGGCCCCTGCTTTAGCACTCCTAAAGGGGCCCTTCGACGCTGGGTAGTTGCATTGAACTGCTCATACTCTTGGCCCCTATAAGCTCCGAGGGCCCTGGGTTTAGTCAGTGAGTAATATGTATTATAAATCTATGTGTACATTCAACTCTAGTCTCCCAATAATGTAAACACTTGGTTGGGCATAATAGGTGTGGTTTCACAGACATTCTGATAATCTAGTAGTATGTTATTACTAATGGTAAACCAGACCTTTGGGTTTTGAGAGAGTTTCCAGAGAGTCCAGTATTTGGGAGGAGAAGACTGTATGAAGTTATATACATTAGTACATCATCAGCAGAGGCCTACGTAACTTAGTACTTACTTTAATTGAAACAAGAAAATCACCCATTTCAATTAGTTTTTGCTGGTATAAAACTTTTGGCAGTCGACCTTCAAATGAGTTCCACAATTTGAATAGTGAATCAGACCTTTTATGTACAAAAGAAATTGTTTAAACATTTATATGAATGGCCAGTGCCATTCCTTTTTAACGCCACAGTCAAAAACTCATGCCTCCTATTCCTAATCCTATCTATAATGTCAGCCTACGCCTACCATAGGTAGAGGCATTAATTGAGTTGCAATTAAGTAGGGCTTGCCTAAATAGACTTGTTTATTAATATCCTAGCTAGTAGGCTAGGGCCTATGCCTAGGCCTATTCATTATTTATTATTAATAATAATAATACTAGGCCTAGGCTAGGCCTAATATTTAAAAGCTAGGCCTAGGCCTAGGTTGAGATTATTTATTTAGGCCTAGTTTTAGAGATTATTTACATATTTTGTTATTAAATAAGGAGGTCAAAAAATATTTATTTTTGCGAGATTTCAGCTAGGCTTAGGCCTATCGTACTCGCATAAAACCACAGGGGAAGAATCAATCTCACCCGCGAGACGTTGATTGAGCCTCGGCCTTCCGTCCATGTTTGGTCTTTCCCACAGACGATGTTTTTCTTATTAATTGTCGGAAAAGTTTAGATTCTTCGTTGAATGCATTAATCACGGGGTTAGATTTACTATCATAGAAGTTAGATGTTGGTAGTTTTTGGGTAAGAACAGCTTTATGCTGTAAGGTTGCAGACATTTTACGAAACCTTTCAATCGCATTGCCACAAAATTAAAATCGTCAGGCAGTAGTTTATAATTGAACTGCGGCTGCGCACTACTTGCTTTTTGTTGCTATGTGTTAAGTTCATACTTAATGGTTCAATGAGCACATTGTATAACGCCTTTTGTAATATACTTTTATTACATTTTTTAACATAATTTATACATTAAAAGTCTTATAAAAATGATTATTTATGATGAACTAATATTTTGTATTGTACTAATAAATTAATAAAAACATTGTAACGCATTTAGTAGTAAATTTAAGTTACCTTTGATGGATTACTTACAGGAAAATAATAAGTAACAGTTATGTAACAGTTATGTAATACAATAAAACTGTATTATTAAAATACTGTAAGCTCCACGTTTTGTACACAAAAAGTACATAATTCAAAGGGTGGAATTTGAATTTTGTGAAATACATTTATTGAAAAATTGCTGTTTTTCATAAATTTCAATCCATTTTTATGGTTCAAAACATAGATTAAATGTAATGCAATATCTATAAAAAAATCTTTACACAATAATTATAGTACCGGCTTATTTCTACAATGCATTTGGAGTCTAACCGTTTGTTTTAACATTACATTATCTCCAATGAGATAGATTAAAAATAAATAGAGGACCGCATACAAAAATAGTTTGTAGAGCTAGCTATTGGTTTGAAAAAATGATGTTTGTTTTGATAATATTTTGACAGGACTTAAAGTAATTTAAGTTAAATCAAATTAACTAAAACATTTTTACAACAAAAGTATTTGTAAAATTACGACGGATAGTTTCACATAAATTAATAAATGTATGAGATTACAAAAAGTTAAATGTTATAAATTAATATAAAAATGAATATAGAGTATCACGGTGTGACATCACAACGATAGAGAGCGCTGCATGGTTGCTAGCCAACCAAAAAATGTGTTAAACGCTACTATAAAAACAAATATTTAGTGATCTTTCGAAATTTTAGTTTGTTTTTATTGAAAATTATTAATTATGTTTTCAAATGACTACTTCAATAAGCCTATTCCAAACCATTGGTGACCTTGGAGCCACCCACTGTCGTGACGTCAGCACCGTGATACTCTATACTTAAGAAAATTTACAATTACAGTATTAACAAACGGTAGATTTATAGTATAATAATATATACATAATCCAAGATTCCTTGTTCATATTATCTTTTGTTGTTATGCTCGAAATTTGTTACATGGTGAAATGTTGTATTTCATTTGCGGACGACGATCGGTGCCAATTGACCGTCGATGTTTTACATATATTGTCCGTAGAATCAAATCATTGTATCCCCTCTTGTAACCTGAAAAAAAAATAATAACAGAAATTAAAAGTACAAAATAAAAACCATGATACTGTTTAAGAACGTGAAAAGAAAGTAGTATATATAGTATAGATAAGATAGGCAATTTGATGAAAATATACCCTTGCTTCAATATATTCCACTCTCCTTTCCAAAGATGTCAATTTTTCATTTAACAATGTCAGTCGAGATCGGCATGATATATCTGTATATAAAAAAAGTTATTCATAGATAAATGAAAATCATGGCTTTAAATAATAATAAACAATTTATATTTAAATTAAAGTACAAAAAATAATGATAATGATATGATGTATTATCATTATTGTAAGATATGTAGGGCTACTACTACTAGTAATAGACATGATGATTATTATTTCGTCATCATAGTCGCACATCTAATAGTTCAGGGTTGCTAGACATAGAAGCTAGGCCCACTTAGCAGTAGCCTAGACGGTAGTAAACGACCGTATCCACGCCGCCTAGCAGCTGTACACACACAAACCGTTGGTTGGGAGTGGGCTGGGTGGGCTCAGCCGAACGATGCAATAAAACTACTCAAAATACAAGCAAAATAACTACCAAATGAGTTCAGAAAGTCGGCAATTTTCTTGATACTTGTTGTAATTATTTCAATATACTCTCGATTTGCCCAATCTTCATGAATCTGCTTTTGAACAGCACTTTGCTGCGGCCTAGAAGGTGCCATTTTGTACCTTTTTATTATCCGGAAGTAAATAAATTTAAAAGGCATTACTTATATACTGCCCTCTATAGTTTCGATTAGATCAAAACTTTTTTTTGACATAAAATTCGATTACGTTTTTATAAACAAACTGTAAATAGACACAAATGTAGTAGGCGTTTTTCTCTTCGCATTTCGTGATAAAAACAATAATTGTAAATATAATTAGATTTTGTAGAAAATAAACTCAAAGCGATATGACGATTTTGCAAACGAAAATTAAAGCAATTAAATAACGACAAAATGAGTAGGCTATTTATGTAATACTAATTATTATGGCGCGCTTAAAATAACATATGATCAATTATTTACTTAGAAAAATAGATCATTATATTTAAAATGAGATTCTGTACGTAGCCAGGCTTTATTTCTTCCTTTTAATTGCAGTACATCACGCAAAGAAGCATATAGAATACACTAAGTATTCTTAATATCGAACATTTATTTACAAATTGACAAAGTCTAGTACAAAGTGTTAATTAATTGGTAACAAAGGCTGATACGTGATGCTGCATGTAATGTTGAAATGTTTATTTAATGCAGTTATTAATTGTGTGACTTAATTAAATTCCAAGTTTGTTTGTTACGTGTTCAAAATGTTTTATTTATTGTGTGGGAGGGACGATTTTATTCCATGAAACATATCCTTAATTGGTCTGTCGGTTAATTAATAAAACCGATTAACAACAGTTTTCTATTTAAAAGAAAACGATGCAAGTACACAAAATAATCTAAATCAGACTCGGCTGTCATGTCGTGTGTATATTACCATGTACAGCGCGCTCTATTTACCGAAGGCAGGCGTGGCGTTCCATATCCAGACTGTTTGTTGTTGTTTTCGGTGGAAATCACGGTAATCACACAGTCCAGATTATTCCAAGGTTTTTGCTGTTTTTACGACTTTATTATTGAAATCTAGCTAACATGTTAAACTGTTGGTTGGCGTATGTTGATAACTTCAAATGCAAAGTAAAACAATGAAGTAGTAAGTGGTATTTAGTTTGTTGAATTCGTAGGCCAAAGGCTAGGCCTAGACTATCGATCGAATGACAGCTGACATATTCTGTCACGACACGGGGTCATGCAGGTTAACTGCCCTGTACCTTGTAATCTGCATGTGTTGGTATTCTTAATGTTATGCGGGCTGAGAGGTTAGCTATACTACAGTAGTGGGCCTATATAATATTATTTTAATAACCATAACTGTCTTCCATTTGTTTCTTAGATAAAAAATATTTGTTTTAAATAATAGCATTTTGCATATAGCATATAGCCCTATCTATAATATAAGAATTGCACAATAAATAAAATATGTTATTATATTAGGTTAGAATGCTACTACAATGAATGACCATGGAGTAAAGAATATTCTTTACTCCATGGAATGACTTACTTTAGCTAAATACTTACATTAATATTTCTATGAATTTATTATTCTCAGTTTTGATTGTAAATAAAGAATAACTACTGTATGCTACATAACAGACAATAAGCCTGCATAACCAGTTTGTTCAATATACAGTGTTTATTATGGAACGCCGTTTACGCAACATTTCGATGATATGAATTTTATGACGCGATATGTGAATGAAATGCATTGATACAGGGTATGAATTGAATGGCGTGATATATGAATGAAATGTTTTGAATTTAATTCTTTGAATTGAATGTTTTGAATGAAGTGTTTTAAATGAAATGTTTTGAATAAAATGTTTTGAATGAAATGCATATCGATGCATTTCATTCACATATCGCGTCATAAAATTTATATCATCGAAATGTTGCGTAAACGGCGTTCCATAGTTTATTATTATCATATCAATATCATTATAGAATCACTTATTGTTATCATTTTAAATTGTTATGGCATATTTGTATGTGTTTATCTGTATTTTATTTTACCTGTTTTCAATGTTGTATTGTTTTATGTTTTAAACAAACAAATAAATAAACTAGAAAGCCACTCCGAGAGGGCATACCTCCGCCTACTGTAAAATTCTCCTACATAAAATTTCTCTGGTAAAAAATATATATATATATATTTGTGTGTGTCTTAATGCTGTTTGTGATTTAGGCTAATTTCATTACAAGCATGTGTATGCGAGTTTGGTGTAATGGTTATGTAACAAGCTTTTCAATTAACAATAGCTTCAGTTGACTAACAATAGAACAGCAACGCGAAAATCAAACGAGTGAATTTGAAAAGAAATAGGTTTTTTAAACTACTCGCATCAAAAAACGTGCACATTAAATCAAATTATGATTTAAAATTACAAATCACAAATTATAACTCTTGCCTCTTGTTCAAAAATGAAGTTTTTTGGACAAGTAGTTCTCGAGAAAATAAAATTTCAGTTTACTTGTTACTTTAAGACTGCTCGCCGGCTTTTGAAAAATTCTGTCCTATCTTTTAACACTAGCAGGTCTAAACAAGTATACTAAAAAGTGGTCCAGAATTGGGAATGTGGTCCCAAATGGTCCCAAAATTTAATGGAATGGTCCTTGACCACATATCTATCTGTCTATTCATTTTGGTAAAGATCTTGTAATTACTGCTTGAGTAATCCTGCTAACAAACAAACAAACAAACACACGCTACCGATTACATATACCTCCTTGGCGGAGGTAAATAAAAGGCTTTTGTTTAAATTTATCAAACATTCTTCTTAGCAAAAAATATCTTGTTTCTAAAGCAAATTTTTATTATATATTATATATTTTATACTCTTAAAATCTTAGAAGACAAAGTCCATTTCATAAGATAAAAAGAACTGGTTTGATACATAAAGCCTTGGTCTTAAGCACTTTCTTAATGAACTATCTTAACCTAGCAAAAAAGATTGCAATACCAGCCGTAGCCTAGCTAGAGTAAATAATGTATTTTATTCCCTGGATATTAAAGCATAGAACCAATGCATTCATCAACTAGTTTTACCATTCAATTTCCAATATTTATTTAGATGAATACCTGTAGGCACTTTGTAAACATTGTACTGTAGATAATAATAATACAGACAACAAAGGATATAGAGAATATATAGTCATTTGATATATACAATATTCGAGGCAAAATTAACAAAAGTATCAGTTACCTAGCAACCTTTGTCAACACAGACAAAGCTGGAAATATCGTACGAAAATAAATCTTTCCTCTTTTATGTTGCTGTGGTTACGTATTCCATCTGCCATCAGCATTGTCAACAATGTCGATTTTTTTCTTCAATAATTTTCATGCTGATCTGATAATCCTAATGCCACTACTGTGTCATACTAATGTCACCATCGTGTCAGTCATCCAATTTCCGTAGCACATCTAATGTTAGCCTTTTTAATTACATTTCTCAAACTACAGTTTTTTTACACAGACGCGTGTAAATAGACAGCATAAATGGATTTTGGACAACTGCAACTTTTTAAAATATATACAACATTTCTTCTTTTTTACACTTTCATTAAAGTTTATCCCCACGGTGTCAATATATTAAGAATATGTCCGCTGCTGACTTGTGACATCCAGATTGTAATGAACCAACTGATGCCTCGGCCATAAATAACTCTCTTGTGCATAAACTAACAAATTAGAAAACTTCTGCTGCAGGTCTTTCTAAAAATAAAAATTGTACATTCGTACGTACACTGCTTTTAAGTCCATACTTAAGGCAAGAAATTTAATCTATTGCAATGAAATACGTAAATCAAAAACGCTATTTATGATTTGTAACGCTAAGAAAATATTTATGTGTTTAAGAATTTTGAAATGATATATTGGATGATTCTTAAATGTATAAATCTAACTAAACACTTTGATACATTATAAACATTCTGATAAATTATAGAAATCTCCAGGGTAATGTACCCACGCCAGGGTAATGTACCCACGCCAGGGTAATGTACCCACGCCAGGTTAATGTACCCACGCCAGGGTAATGTACCCACGCCAGGGTAATGTACCCACGCCAGGGTAATGTACCCACGCCAGGATAATGTACCCACGCCAGGGTAATGTACCCACGCCAGGGTAATGTACCCACGCCAGGGTAATGTACCCACGCCAGGGTAATGTACCCACGCCAGGGTAATGTACCCACACCAGGATAAAGAACTTGATTTGTTATTATAGTCTTTGGTAAAATTTAAAAATTCATTCCAGATTTTAAATGAACAATGCCACGCATGCTTAACCCGGGTGACAGCGAACTTTTCAGTTTCATCATTTGAAGTCGCTTTAGGAAATGTTTTAAAACTTACAGATGAACTTGCCTTCTTTGTTCTGTTAGGCTTTGTTCTGTTAGGCTTTGTGAGTGGAATAGAAAGTTGTGACCCTTTAGTTAGCATTGAACCCTGGACCTTGGGATTGGAAGGCAAGCATGTTAATCACCAAACTTTAGCTCCAATACAATTAAATTAAATCAAAAACATCTGAATATTTGGGCACATCACATTTTTTGTCACATAAAGTTTGATAGTGGAGACAGATCTTAATAGGAAGTGAAGTAGAAAAAGTTGTGATCCCTTGTCAGCATTGAACCTTGGACCTTGGGATTGGAAGGCAAGCATGTTAACCACCAATCTACCGCTTCACTACAACCTGTCATTCAATCAAAAACATCTGATTATTTCATACTTGTTTTGAGGAAAAAATCTGTATCTGAAATCTGAAGATGTTTTTTTTGACACTTTATGAGGAAAAGTTGAATTATGTGAATTTGAGCATTTCTCATTATTTTGTTTGACTGATGTCACATTAGCCAATAGACAGTGATGTTTTTAACGTTTATTCTGACACTTAGTGTCATGGTAACGATAGCTGGAGGATCAGATTGATAAAATGTGTGCTTGCTAAAGTTGATATTGCTGCAGGATTAGTAAGAAAGTATTTTAATTGTCATCATTAATATCAAAGTTAGTCATTATAGAGGTGCTTTTAAATGCTTGTAATGTACGCCTACAGCATTTCTTGTAGAGGGTGATTGGATTTTATTCAAAAGGGGCTTGTCACAATAGAATTTGTCTTTTTTACAAACATGTCAGGTTTTAAAATTTAAAGTATCTTTATCGTTAGGATGAATGTGACTTTGACAGCTGCTTGTGAGTGATGACACTTGCAGCTGTATAGTCTACTCAATGTTGCACATTAATGTTCCTCTCCTATGGAAAAAAATATTTCGTTTGAAGTTGAATAATATCTAAAACACTGATAATACATTTTCTGAGATTCAATTTAATTTCTATTTGAAATTGGTTTTTGGAGAATAACTTGAACCACAGTGGAATTCAAAATAAAATTATGATGAGTTTGTAGATAAACTTGAAACGTAATTAGGATGCGGCGGCGAACCAGTTCTGAGAGTGAGACATCGTCCTTGACTGACCTCCTTTCTTTCATGTCCAGTTAGAATTCCATACTTATATAAATATCCATGAGATGCTCCGTTAATAGCGATAATGAGAAATTACCAAATAATGAAATTTCAGTAATAGCATTTCAAAAACAGCAATGAAGCTGTCGCGTATGAAGCGTTGTGATTTGGCAGTTTGAATGCGATAATTAAGGACGTCTTATCGTTCAAATACATCTAAAATGAGTTTACACAGAGTGAGTGAACGAGTCAATCACTGCAGCACAAGTTAAAATACTTGTGTTGAATTGAGCACTTTTAGTTGTGCTACTGATTTGCTTACATACAGTACGTTTTTGTTTAAGCGTCTTTAATGACGACAGATTTTATTTGGTAAGGTAAGCTTTTTTTGATGTACCGTTTCTTAATGATCTGCATGATTTATATCCCACCTGTTTGTCTAAGCCAAATAAATAAATTCAAAAGTCTTTATTACCTCATTTTGCAAACATAAGCCTCTGCTTTGCTTAATTTCTTCCTATGCTCATTGTGGGTAGGTTTATCGTAACAGCATTACGGGATACACAGCTTTCAGCATATTAAGAGAGTTTTATCCCTACAGCCTTTACTGTTTTAGCCAGTAAAACATAGGATTCTTCAGGCAGCAGTATTGAGAGTTATATCCCTACAGTATTTCACTATAATAGTTTACACCAGTGAAATATAGCCTATTGAGTTTAGACTTTCGCTGGAGTTTTTTTCATGACTACTGGCAGTATACGGTTTTACCGTTTATTCCTATTGAGAGAATATATCGAGTGTACTAGGAAAACTAGCCTACATCGCTATCTATTCAAAAGTTTCATAGTTTCCCTGTAGTTTTTTCATTATTATGTTTTGGAGAAACTAGGATTGTTTAACCAGCAAGTGTTGCGTAAAATATTCTTTACTGCACAATTTTGGATGATCATACAAAAAATAGTAGGTACTACTCTAAAGATCAAAATTATATATTTAAATATTATTTTTATTTGTTTACTATTATGATAGGTTGTGTGTATCAAATTGTTCCTTATTTTATAATCATTTTGTAACGTATATCATAATATTAATAGACATATTTTATATTTATCTCTGGTGAACATTTTATTTTTATTTCAACTTTATTTATAGAGGGTAACCCTTCCAGCTGAATCCGCAGGTCAGCTGATATCCAGGGGCCCTCTTAAAAATGACAAAATATATAAAACTATACTTAACTAATACGAATCTACTATAAATATTTAAATTTAAAACAATTAATTATCTAAAAAAATAATTATCTAAACAAATATTCAATTAGACAATTACGATAAAATGTGTATTTTAAAATTAAATTTAAACGAGTTAATATTGAGGGTCTTGTCCCATTGAGAGCGATTTAGTTCACTTGTTGGAAAGGGAGGAGTTGGAAGGGGGAGGAGTTGTCTCTTGCCTGTCTTGTGTTCGTATTAATAATTTATAATGTTCATGTCTTTAAATACTGTGTGTTCTTTTTATATTGGGTACAAGAAAAACAATAATACATCAGATGGGACAAATTGTATTGTGGTATATTCCAAAATCTAAAATAAAAGCTTAACTATGACAGTGATAAAGTACTCAATCAATGTTGACAGGTAATATAATGCATGTGCATTTATCGAACCTCATCAGCCGTGGCGGAACAAAGGTTTTTTTTTACTAAATTAGTTTTCAAAAAACAGAGCAATGTTGAAATGAATACATTAACCGAGATGGCATTGTAATAACTGACACCTCTCTCGCTTCAGATGTCTAAAGAGGAATTTTATGGAATTATTTATTGATTACCTTATGTTTTAGGTTTTATTTGATAACATTGCCATCTATTTTTATTTACTGTAAATAATCTATGGATACTTTAGAAAACCCCTTTAATCCTGCTTTTAATGTAAAGTATAATATATTGTTACTATTATTATTATTATTTATTGGACAATTATATAACACCCTAAAGGCCTAAACAGAATAACTTTCATTAAAACTTTAAATTTAAACTTAAAATTGTTAAATTATTTCACATAAAAACCCTATTTTTAATTTAAATCTAACGTTATGCGGAAATCTTAAGAAAAAAAATATTACTTATTTTTTAATATAAAATCATAGTCAATAACTGAATTGATTTAAAAAAAATAATATCAATCAACAACATAATAAAAACATGTTACAACATTACTAATTAATTTCCATTATATCGGCGAGTGGTTTACAGTTTCTTTATTCGGAAAAAAAAAATATTACTAATAATATTATTAATATAAAATCATAATCAAAGACTGAATTGACTGAATTAACTTATTCATTCATTAATTTATTCCTTCCCCGAAACCTTGACTCAGAAATACCGGGATGGTGTCCGGCGGGGGATAGTTTAACCCTAGCTTAAGTTAGTGCATGCTTCATTTACACTCTATTCTTAATTCTGGCCCCGAAACCTTGACTCAGAAATACCGGGATGGTGTCCGGCGGGGGATAGTTTTACCTTAGTTAAGCATAGTTAAGCTTAGTTAAATTTTTTTTTTCACATTATTGATTGTCTTCATCCCCGAAACCTCGACTAAGAAATACCGGAATGGTGTCCGGCGGGGGATAGTTTATTACCATTAGTTAAGGTCTTATGTTAAGCACCTAGAGGGGTCAGTGATCCATTAGGCGCTATATAAATACTGTTTATTATTATTATTATTATTGATTTAAAAAAAAATTAACATCAATCAACAACATAATAAAAACATGGATTAAAATACTGTAAGGTTCGTTTACAACATGAATTACAACATTCAGTATATCGTCGCCGGGCAGTTTATTTCTTTACGATGTAAATAATCATTATAATAATACATTTATATCTTAACAGAGGAAAGAAGATACGTTTGTCTATTATGAATTTATTCAAAGCTGAGAAGAGGCTTCCATCTAAGAGCGACGTTGAAATCGTCCAAGAATGTCTGCTCACAGAACTAGAACAACAAATTGTAGACGTGGAAGAAGTTGAAAAGGAGCAAAAGGAAGCCGTGGAAAAAGCATCCAAATGCACATATCAAGCGGATTACTCATGGTTAGCCAACCGAAAGATACAACATTATCAAATACCGGTGCTAGAAAGACTACAAATAGAGGAGTTATGTTTATCTGTTAAGCCGTCAGAAACGAGACAAATCATAATGAGATTTAGAATGTTATTAACGAGGAAAACGGCGTTGGAGGATGTTGCTCCGGTTCTGATTTCCGTGATAAAACAAATTATTCAAGAACGCAACAAAGAGGAGAGTTTTTCCGAGTGGTTAGTTCGAAGGTCGTCAAGTTTGGTGTCGTTGAGATCGAACGTTAGAGTTTCACCTGTGAACGATTCGACAGATCAAACGAATGAATCTAAAAATAGACACCAGTGTTTTATAACAAACTCAACAACAGTAATTAGTTTCTGTAATAACCTTGATGATTTACCAGTATAGACATCGGCACATTTTTGCATTTCAATTACGGAACATTCTCTATTAAAGGCATCAATGGTGAAAATGGAAAAACTGTAAATTACAAAATGTACTTGTGCCTTATCTACAGATAGGTAAATTAAGGACACATATAAATTTTATATTTCAATTGACTTTAGAAGACGTCATGTCAGGAGTGACAATTAATTACGGTAAAATAAACAATCCAAATTGATGTTTGCCACGATTAGTCTGGTAAATTGAATTAAGTGAATATTGATGTTTAAATGAGAAGATTATCTTACATAGGTTTTGAGTACAGACTTAAAATCATTAAAGGATTATGACAAAATTATTTCACTGCAATTACTGCAGTAACTACATTGTTTACTGCAATAACGTATGATTTCAGGCAATAAACAATTTGCATGGTTAACCCATAGAGGAATATTTTCTCCATGGTTAACCAGATAAAAGCTTGCTAGTAATCGCATAAACAAGTTAATAATGAATAAACAAAGTATAGTTACTGCAGTAATTGCAGTTGACTAATTTTGACAGATGGTCCATTCTACGCTTCCAACGTTATTTCGTTTTTACTAAGAGTACACTTTAAAATGAGTGCTATATTACTATTAGTGCACTATTGCATGATGGTAAATGGTGCTAACTGTGCATTAATGGCACTATTGTATGATATCTATGCAGGGCACACTATAGTATTAATTATTATATTATGTGAAAGCAATCATTTCAATTAATTACCAAATTTTCCTCTCATTTTGTTTGCTTGAAATGGTCAGTAAATGTATTATTTAATTAAATACCAATGTTTTATTTGGCAGTGTACAATACTTATAGGTCTACAATTTCTTTGCGTTAGTTTTGAATGTTTGTCTCTAAATTTTAATAATTTTATCAAAGTATACTGTACATGCTTTGTATTGAAATGCTTGCCCAATGATCCGAAAATCATAACGCTACTAATCAAACGAATTATCCAGTTAAAAAAGTACTGAAGAAGTCTGACTATAAACAAAGTTAACTCCACTGCGCAAGGCCATTTTTACAAGATGCCAAACTATATATATGTTAAAAGATAAATAGATAAAGTGAACAGACAAACAATACTACTAAACTGTGAAACTATAATAAATAAACTCAAAGGGTATATGATTTGTTTAAAGAAAATCTTATCTGATATAGTGACCATAATAAAAATAAAACTGGATCATCTATAAAAACTACCTCTTATAAAGATAAATTGGAAGGATCAGTTGGTGCTAATTGAGTGAGTTTTTGAGGAAGGGCCTACATACGTGAGTTAAAATAATTACATCGTATCATACAACTATATCACATTACAACATATCACATCACAACATACATTACGATTGTAACATCAAACTTTCATTGTAGTCGTTCTCACTTTCAACTTGCAAACATGAAACCAACATACCATTAAAAATCAAATCAAACTTGTAATTTACACGCTCACATTTTGTTTCAATAACTCGTTAACAAAATGTGTTTGATCAAAAGCGTGGTAATCCAACACCAATTCTTCGGCAACCTGACTTCTACAAATTAATCATAAAAGGTTTCATCTATTACAACATAATTCCTTAAAATTCCATCGCAAACGTGTTTGCTGATGTTTCAAAATTACTAACAACGATTTTTGTGAAATTCCTTTTACTATTAATTACAATTATGATTTGTTATGGCTTGCTAGCGCAATAAACGCTTTTGGTTTGTGAATGTTAAATCTTATATGTATGTCTACATTAAAGCTCTGTCTACACTATCAAATTTATATGCCCAAATATGGTAGTGATATGGGCACATCACATTTTGTTGTCACATCAATTTTGACAGAGCCTTAGAAGTAAGAAAAAGGTAGGCTTACACTGTAGGATATTGAACCTTCTATTGCTTAAATCAAATTGAATATTAAATAAATTATTAATTATGATTTTTGATGGCGATATCACTAGCGTAATAAAGGCTCTCTTTTGGTTTGTGAATATTAAATGCTTTATTGTATGTCTATATTGAGAAGTAAGAGAAGGTAGGCTTACACTGTAGGATATGAACCTTCTATTGCTTAAATCAAATTGAATATTAAATAAATTATTAATTATGATTTTTGATGGCGATATCACTAGCGTAATAAAGGCTCTCTTTTGGTTTGTGAATATTAAATGCTTTATTGTATGTCTATATTGAGAAGTAAGAGAAGGTAGGCTTACACTGTAGGGTATTGAACCTAGCATTGCTTCAAATTGAATATTCAATTCAATTAAATAAATCCAATTTACGTCTGTAGGCTCTGTATCGGTTTCTTCCCATTTATGCTTGGCATTCGTTTAACTTGAAATTTATCTCCGAAACATGAACTCGCATTTGTGTGTCAACATGGTAAACGACGCTAGTAAACACTACTAATGTAAATCTATTAATAAGACTTAAAATAACCTTTAAAAACATAAAACCTATAAAATATTTAGCCTTAAGTTGTTCTGCAAAAAATGAACGCGTGTTTGTATGTGAATATATTAGACTATGATTAGTGAACTACTAACTGTAAATGAAGATAATTGAAGACGATAAACACATGAATCTTTTAACCTTAAATTGCACTTGGATTGCTTACAGATAACAGCCACTAGATCAAATCTATTTAATCTTTAAATTGAAAACCTTTAAAAACATTTTAAAAACGTAATTACCATAAAGTTTAGCTCGTTTGTTAGGCGAGTTAAGCGAAGTCTGAATGACGCAAGGGCAAAGTGGGATGCTACTTTCAATCGCATTAGATCGTAAAGATAAATTACGTTGATCGTTACCGTTGAACGGCGCCCTAATTCAGGGGTATTATAACTCAAATGTTAAATGATATTCTTACTAACTGGTTGATGGTCATGTATACAAACCTATTCGACATTGGGTTACAGTCGATGACATAACTTGTGGACAAGTTTTATCAGATTGCAATACATATAAATAATAATTCAGTTGTAGGTAAATCATAGATTGTTTTTGTTTTTGGTTATTGTAACCACAAGAAATAAATTGGTGTGGTTGTCAACTGGGTTGTCAGAGGCCCCCTGTGAAACCAGCATATTTAATATTACAGCCCTGAAAATGTAAAATACAAAAGTAATGATTATCTCTAAATTTATTAATTATTGTTATTATAAGATATTCTTATTATGTATTGCTTAAAATATATGGTAAATGTCATGTGTTTTTAACACTAAATCTTGCATTAAACTGATTACAGTTTGGTCCTTAAGCACCAAACTTAAGCACCAATTTTAAATTTAATTGTAGCCTCATACTAGAGTATGTTAGGAACAGTTAGAATAGCTTGGCTATTTACTTAACTGTAGAATTATATACTTGAACAATACATAATTTGTTCAGGTTCCCCACAGGCAAGTTTCAGGGACTTGTTCACCTCAGGGGAATTGTCCTTAGAAATGAGTTTACTATTTATAAGCATTTGCAGATGTTTGTTATGATCTAATAATTCTACAAACTAAAGTACATACTTATATAGTACATACTTAGGTTGACTAGACACACCTTTCAAACCAAAATACTAAATTCTTATTTTTGTACACCGTTTCATTTTCCTCGTAAAAACAAATTGAATAATAATTCTACAAACTAAAGTTCATACTTACTAAAGTACATACTTACTAAAGTACATACTTAGGTTGACACACCTTTAAAAACAAATTACAAAATTTCTATTTTTGTTTCATTTTCCTCGTAAAAACAAATTTCATAAACGTCCGGTGTAGGCCTATCTAATAGTTCCTTATATAGAATAACAGATTAACATAATATTTCTTCCACTGAATTTATCTCTTATTTGTAAAGTACATACTTAGGTTGACACGGCAACATTGACACACCTTTTAAAACCAATTACTAAATTCCTATTTTTGTTTAATTTTCCTCGTAAAAACAAATTTTACAAATATCCGGTGTAGGGCTATCAAATAGTTCCTTATAACAGATTAACATAACGTTTCCTTCATAAATGTTAATACATTATTTGTATCACTAAGTGCAGTGTCACTGGATGTTAGCAAGGTCGACACTCAATTTATCCTCAAATTATTTCTCTCAACAACTTATGTTTGCAATGACAGTAATTAAGCTTTTACTGTGTAAATGGTTTATAGTCTATTAGCCTTATAATTGCAGAATGTTGCTTATAATAAACCTTGGATTCATGCTATTGTATATATACATTAATACTGAGATTAAGAATGGCCCTGTTTCTGCTGCCAATCCCAAATATACCGTATAAATATACCGTATATATACCGTATATGAAATTCGTGCACCGTTTCCGCTGCACATACTTCGTGGGTGGGCTGTAAAAAAAATTGGCTTTCATATACCCAAAATGCATTTTGTGAGACGGAAGTATGGATTGACCTAGAGTCTCGTGTAGTGAGGTTACATGACAAAAACAAAACAATGATGGTTTCTCAAAACGTCTTAGCATTGCTTTCTATTTTAAATCTAATGATCAGAAGTGGCAACGAATTTACATCGCACAAACAATCTAGAAATGTAGAATGGGCATTGACTACATTTATGCAAAGAAGACGACGGCGTTTGCCTTTAACTTTGGCCACAAATTCTGCTTTTATTTTGTTTGAGATACTTTTGTAAATCTCGGTATCTCTTCTGTTGCCATGTAGTCTCCCCCCAACCTTCGCTTCTCCCCACAATTGAATTGCAAAAACAGTTATTTCTTCAGTCCACAGTGATATTTTGATCTGTTGCTTGCTTATTATACACGTGTGTGTCAATGCAGCAGAAAAACAAACGCGTCACGCTCTGTTAGTTTTTGACCTCATGTCATGGGCCGGGTCACATATACGGTATATTTTGAGTGCAGCAGAAACGGGGTACGAAATATACGGTATATTTTGGAATATACCGTATAATATCCACAAACGATGGGGATATTTATGCGGTATATATACCGCATATATATACGGTATATTTTTTATGAGACCCATTTCTGCTGCCAAAAAATATACCGTATATAAAATATACCGTATATATACGGTATATTTTTGGCAGCAGAAACGGGGCCAATGACGTATATATAGATGGGAGGTGGACCGGGGATGGATGGAAGATGGCGATGGATGGACAGTGGAATGGATGGGATGTAGATGACATTATTACAATAATATCCTCAAATCTGTTGATACAAATTGAACTCTAGACTATTTAATTTTCACACTATTTATATCATGGTATCCCTACAAATTGAAAACAAATGATGGGAAGATTTACTACATAAAAACAAAAACAAGTTTATTTTTAGAGGCCGTTAATGACATTACAAATTTGCCTATCCAAAACTCCATTTAATTGACAACAAAAGTTGGTTACAAATCTACGTGCTCAAAAACAAAGTTTATTTTTAGAGATATTAATGACATCACTGCAGGGTTAGGCGACAACTTGGCATCTGATTACTAAGCATAACACACCGCATCACATGGGTCTAGCATCAATAGGCATGTTAATCTCTTCATCATCATTATGTATATTAGACAAGCATACTAAAGCTCTGTCTACACTATCAAACTTTATGTGACAACAAATGTGATGTGCCCGTATATGGACATGATGATGTCATATCACTACCATATTTAAGTACATCAGTACCATATTTGGGCATATCACTGCCATATTTAAGCATATCACTACCATATTTAAGTATATCACTACCATATTTGGGCATATCACTGCCATATTTAAGCATATCACTGCCATATTTAAGCATATCACTACCATATATAAGCATATCACTACCATATTTAAGCATATCACTACCATATTTGGGCATATCACTACCATATTTAGGCACATCACTACCATATTTGGGCAAATCACTACTATATTTGGGCATTTCCAATCCTGGATCATGGCTTGTTTGTTCATATTTTCTTTTCCTTCCAATAAAAAAAAAATCAACCAACTATAAAATCAATCTAAACGCTTCAATTTACATAATCTATAATATCAAATATAGTTGTCATGGCAATACATTAAGAATGCATTAAGAAAACCAACAGTGACAATAAAATATTATTTTTATAACAGCTAATGTTACGACCACTACTGAGAGAAACATTAATACTGCCCCCTACAGTTCTATTAATAGATCCATAGAATGTGCGATTGTTGATGAATCATGAAGGACTTATTGTTAGTTTAGACTTGAGAACTAAAGCTTAAGAAGCATCACTTATAAGTATATTGTTTTCTTGTAGAAAAGACATCCCGTACTAGATTGAAACTTAACACAATCCTATAAGTAGATCTTATTCTGTACAAACTATGTCACTAGTCACGGAGGAACGTTTTAATTATTCTATAATGGCTCTTGTGGTTTTGATATTTTATAAATAAAGTTGTGATCAGTTTTAATGGCAAATCATGAAAAAAATACAGCAGACGCAGAACAACTACAACAGACATTGAAACATAGTCTAGCAGAACCTAGGAAACCATGACAACAACCTAACAAATATTAGCAGCCGACCCTAACAACAACTAACAACTCCCTAACAACAACTAACAACTCCCTAACAACAACTAACAACTCCCTAACAACAACTAACAACTCCCTAACAACAACTAACAACTCCCTAACAACAACTAACAACTCCCTAACAACAACTAACAACTCCCTAACAACAACTAACAACTCCCTAACAACAACTAACAACTCCCTAACAACAACTAACAACTCCCTAACAACAACTATGGCATATAGCTTTAAGTAGAGAATTATTATTATTATTATTACTATGGCATATAGCTTTAAGTAGAGAATTATTATTATTATTATTACTATGGCATATAGCTTTATTATTTATAGCTTTAAGTAGAGAATTATTATTTCTTTAGTGTATTAAATTTAATCAGTCTAAAAAACATTATTAATACAAATAATTGAATTAACTTATTCAGGTGTATTAAATAAAGGCTTTAACATCTCTGCCAGTCACTTACAAACACTTTTATTATTGATGTGTTTTCATAAGTTGTTTAAGATACACAATTTACTACTTATAAGAGTTATAAATTGGTCATTGAGAATTATGACATGCCTTCATTTTCATGTCATTTGGACATGTTGTTTCAATGCGTTAAGATATTAAATGTAAACATATTACAGTAAATTTAAAGATATTAAATTTAAAGACATTAATGTTGTAAGTAAATCAACTGCATGTTATTTCATTCTGTGGCCGTCACTATGTCTACTACTACTATATGAAAAGTAGAAAGATAGGTGGCAGCAGACCATTTTTGTTCAATATCATGTTTTATTAATACCTTGGAAAAAGAAAGTTCTATTTTAAGTTATCTAGTTAATGTGAAAGTTTATTGAGAGAAGCTAAAATAGAAAAGACATAAATGAAGCTAAATTGACTAGGCTAGGCTACCAAAGACTGCAAGACCATCCAATCAGACAATTATGCAGATAAAAACAGATTATTATCTAGACCAGTGGCGCAAAGCAGGAAACCGAAGTAGCCCTCCAACACTGGAGGGCTACCACATATTTTATGCGGTAGGGCCCCCATAAGCCCCGGGTCCGCTGGGTTGAGCCAGTGAGCGCTCATAGCCATTATGCCACTGCTCAGGGCTCCCATAAGCTCCCGGGTCCGCTGGGTTGAGTAAGTGAGCGCTCATAGCCGTTATGCCACTGCTCAGGGCCCCCATAAGCTCCTGGGTTCGCTGGGTTGAGCCAGTGAGCGCTCATAGCCATTACGCCACATTAAAGTCCTGATAACGAACATTATTTTATCAATATATGCACATTTATCTGATAATAACCAAAACAAATGCATGTTAACACTTCATGAATATTCATATGTATTAACAGCTGTTAATATAACAATAAAGCTACTAAATCTATATTCTGATACTGTACTTTTTGTATGCGTTCATGCATAAATAAACTAAATGTTTAAGTTGTAAAATTTCATTTTGTAAAATGTATAGCCAAAAGGTCAATTAAAAACACTAAAACATATTCTTATTTATATTGTAATTTTTACGAATAAATTAATCTATGTAAATAATATTTATCTTCTTTATTCCTAGAATGACACATTAAAAGTCAAATGCAATTTATTTTTATTGTTATTTCTGGATTACGTTCTCACTTAAGTGAGAGGGAGAGACACACCTCACATGGAATAAAACAAATTGTATGGCAAGCCGTATGACTAATAACACATTGATTGGGAATTACTACATTATTGTCTTATGAATTCGGAGAAAAGCAGTCTAATATAGTAGTTCTTCAAGGTGTAAATATTACAAATAAATTAGCAATTAAATGTAATAGGTAGAAGACAAGTAAAGAGTCATGAAATATTAATGTTGATTAATGGCTGAATTTATCTGAGTTATCTAGGTTGTAGGTCTAGGTAATTCAAACAATTAAAGATGTATTTTCCCCAAAAAACATGAAAAATAAAGATTAATTAAACCAGATTTTGAATAGGTTATTTTATAGTTTTACATAATAAAGTTAATTAATCACTTCCTTAGAAAATAAATATTATAAAATGACAAAATAGATTAAATTCAACCAAAAATCCATTGGCTGGCAGTCAATTTTTTGCTTTAAATTACAGGTTTTCAGGTAAAATTAGTTTTCTGACCTCATTTTTGGTGAAAGTGGATAAATATTATGTTACATTCAAATAGCATATTAACATTATTTTTTTTTCAGGGTGACAACATTATCTTTAAGACTTTCCATATTAAAAAGTTGGTACAGTACTTTCCCTCTCTTGACAAAAAGAACAACATGAACAAATCTAACTTTTATTAGTTCTGAAGAGGTGAAGTACAACAGCCTAAATACAAGTAACATACCTATGAACAAAGGTTATACCAAAGCTCTTACTTATCATTCCCAGGGTGCTATTCAGTTTATACCACCATGCTTTATACACCAAGGAATGCAATTGACGTCGACGCCCACCATCCAATGATTGAACTTTTTTTAGAGCACAATTACAGTCCAATATGAACATATTTTTTTTAGCAATTTTTATAAAAACGGTTATTCAGCGTTATGTAACAGTGATGTAGCCACAAGAAATAATGTGGTGCGGTTTTCGCAAGAAAAGGGAACAATCTCTGTTCAAGCCATTGGGTTGAAAAGGGAACAATCTCTGTTCAAGCCATTGGGTTGAAAAGGGAACAATCTCTGTTCAAGCCATTGGGTTGAAATCGGAACAATCTCTGTTCAAGCCATTGGGTTGAAAAGGGAACAATCTCTGTTCAAGCCATTGGGTTGAAAAGGGAACAATCTCTGTTCAAGCCATTGGGTTGAAAAGGGAACAATCTCTGTTCAAGCCATTGGGTTGAAAAGGGAACAATCTCTGTTCAAGCCATTGGGTTGAAAAGGGAACAATCTCTGTTCAAGCCATTGGGTTGAAATCGGAACAATCTCTCAAGCCATTGGGTTGAAAAGGGAACAATCTCTGTTCAAGGCATTGGGTTGAAAAGGGAACAATCTCTGTTCAAGCCACTGGGTTGAAATCGGAACAATCTCTCAAGCCATTGGGTTGAAAAGGGAACAATCTCTGTTCAAGGCATTGGGTTGAAAAGGGAACAATCTCTGTTCAAGCCACTGGGTTGAAATCGGAACAATCTCTCAAGCCATTGGGTTGAAAAGGGAACAATCTCTGTTCAAGCCATTGGGTTGAAAAGGGAACAATCTCTGTTCAAGGCACAGGGTTGTCAAAGGCCTCTGTGTAAAGGTGGTCAGGTTGAAACCTTACCAACTGTACTGGTGGCTACATCCCTGTTGTAACATGAACCATTTTAACATAGTTTAATACCCATCTCAAGAAGTAAACTGCTTGGTATTGCCACACCACTCATGATGACAGATGTACTTGAAGGATGTTTTGACAACAAAGTAGGTAGTAAGTATTAAGTAACATGTACTTTTCAACATAAATCATGTAATAAATATTTATTTCAGAATACTAAGAAGATACAATGTTCTCTTATATGTAGGAATAAAATATCTCAAAATATTGATATTAGAATGTGAAGCGCCTTTTGATCAATTGTATTATTATTATCATTAACTTCTAAAAAACACACATCACCACATTGATTTACTGTTTGTGGAGTAGTGATACCAAATATTCATTTCAATTTAGTTTGCGAAGTAAAACAGTCGTTTTCTAACCTATTGTGAAGTGCAAACTGTTATTGTACTCAAATTCTATATTATTTGTTTGACTGCTGTTTTGTTTCTATTATTTACTTTTATGAAATTTTCTACTTAAAAAAAAAAAGTGATGTAGGCCTAATCAGAGTATAAAGAATGAATAAAACAAGTTATTTTGCATTAATTCAACATAAACAGACCTTGGCAAACATCGCATCCTATCTTACAGAAATTTTAATTATTATTATATTGATGTTAAAAATGTTTAAATAAACTCCATTGTCTATTTTATACAGGAAATCTCAAACAATGCTATATTGATCAGACAAAACTCAGTCATGCGTGCAGACAATAGTTAACAAACTAAAAAGACAATTAATTGTTAGGAAACACAACTGCAGTATGGAAGATTGATGATTGTACTGCAGTATGTTGAATACAGCAGTAATATAGCAAAGGGTGGTTCCTACGTTTTTCCAAGGCCAGCCACAGTGTGAGTCAGAGTTGATTGCCATTGTTAAATATACAGTCTTACTTTGTAGTAACAGCAGCCCCCACGTACTACACGCAGATTGTGCTGCAGATATTAATAATATCATAACAGACACTGATTCATTTTATAATTACTGTATTATGTTGATTAAAGGGGTTTATGAAAGGGTGGAGTTTACATTACTCATCAAATATACTCTACGTCGATGGTTACACCCTTTTTTTTAAATTCATAATTTATGAATTATTTAGTCTTTTTTTAATTACACTTTTATGAAGATATTTTGCATATATGTATATATGTTTTGACTATTTGAATTGTGGTGGTATACGGTACATTATTAATGAAATATATTATCCCTATCAAATATATCAAATATATTATCCCTATCAAATATATCAAATATATTATCCCTATCAAATATATCAAATATATTATCCCTATCAAATATATCAAATATATTATCCCTATCAAATATATCAAATATATTATTCCTATCAAATCTTCTTGTTACATCCTCTTTTTTTATTAATTGCTTCCTTATTTGGATTGAATAATATTTTTTAATGAATGTTTCTAATAAAATAATTCGGCAAAATTGATTGGGGATTTAAAAGTAATTCATTGTTTCCTTGCTTCTACAAATTATTAACATTCGTCAAAAAGGAAATAGCAGCTATAGAGTGCAAGACAGTGCAAAAGTAACATGCATTATGTAATCAAGAGAACTTCAGGTGTATAAAATGTATACACCCAATACATACAGTATATATATATTATATGCCAACCATTGTTATCATATAATATTTTTGGTCAATAAATGTTTCTTGAATTGAATGTTTGTTTTATATATTTAGTCAAATTGCCAAATCGACTTGTCCCAGGACTCTTGGATTGGTAGGCAAGCATAACCACTAAGTCATAACATGCAGGAAATGAATAGATTTCCTCTGTGGTCTTAGCAAAACATTACAACAGCAATAGAACATTTATATAATAGATTAAAATGGCATTTTGTTATTGATATGCCGTGCAAAATATATGTACGTAACAATTTAACGTCATAGCAAAGCATCAGGCAGGTGTACATACATGTATGTCATTAAAACATACAATATCAATGTCATTAAAAAACATGTAAAAAATATCAAAAACAAAGTGACATTACATACCTACAGGTAATACATTGATAAGCTTATATAAAGGATTTGTTTTTGATTTTTGTAAAAGGGTGGTAAAAGAGGTGGTTTAAAGATCTCGCAAATTATTGTTAGATACAGTTTCCGGAACAAAGTGAACTTGAATAAAACCAAGGAAATGAAGATGATACCAATTTCATAAAAAGAGTTGAATAACCTATATTTACACTAAATTAATTGAAGTATCAATGAAAATCATCAAACAATCATGAACAATAAAAGGTGATTCATAAGATCACATGACGTAGTGCGTGAGTCACGTTCAATGCCGATAAAGACTTAAGGGGAATAACAAACTAGTTAACATTCATCTTATCTTATATTTGGTGAATATTTATAGAATTAGAAACATACGAAAGAAAGATTATTAGATCTGCCAGTCACATGATGTTTAAGTCACATTTAAACATGTCGTGTTAAAGATATATTGTTCCTTGAAAAAAATAATGTTGTCAACATTTTTTGTTGAATATGCAATTTTAATGTCACATAATAGTTAAATCCATTTTGACCAAAAATTGGATGGGAAAAAAATGTATTTATCTGAAAAAAAAATGTAATTTAAAGCAAAAAATTGTTTTTGGTTGAATTTAACCATTTATTTTGTCATTTTACAAGAAAAAATTGTTTTTTATAAATTTTTTTCTACTGAAGGGATTAACTTTATTAAAACTACAAAATAAATATTGAAAGTATTATTAAATTAATCTTCATTTTAGATTAAAATGGCTATTTGTTATTGATATGCCATGCAAAATATATACGTAACAATTTAACGTCATAACAAAGCATTATGCAGGTGTACATACAATATGTACAATATATATTATTAATGTCATTTAAAAACATTAAAAACTAGAGGGTACTCCGAGAGTACAAACCTCCGCCTACTGTAAAATTCCTCTACATAAAATGCCCCCTGAATATTTTTTTTTAACATTTTTTTGTATTAGTTCTAAGTGTAAATATGTTAACTGCACACTACAAAGTTGTGGATGACAGTGTGGTGTAATGGTTATGTATCCAGCCTCTCACAGTTGAGGTCGCTGGTTCAAGCCCCACTGAGGGTTTTTTTTTTTTATTATTTTTTTATTTTTTATTTTTGGTGGACCTTGATCTTTGACCCTGACCCTTCAAAATGTAACCACAATTATATGATGTGTCATTGATCATTGTGGCTAAGTTTGGTGAGAATCGGATCAAAACTGTGGTCTCTAGACAGTAAAATAGTTTTTTGTTAGTTGTGACCTTGACCTATGACCTTTCCCCCTCAAATTCGAACTCGTCCGAGCTTTTTGGGCATAGATCATTGTGTCCAAATTTGGTTAGAATCGGATAAAAACTGTGGCCTCCAGGCTGTTCACAGACACACACACAAACACACACACACACACACAAACACACACACACACACACAAACATACAGGGGTGAAAACATAACCTCCTTGGCGGAGGTAACAAAGTGTCATTACATAAGTGTGTAATACATTGATATTCTTTAAAAGGATTTTTTTTGGGGACAATAATATCCCGACTTGGAATGAAATCAATGCTTTAAAAAAATAGGTGTATTCACATTTTTTCATTTTAGATATTTTGTGAGTATTATTAATAATAGATTTAGAAATATCAATGCAAAGATTCTTCTCATTAATAAAATGAATGTGTGACTCACGATCACAATGTCACGATCGCAAAATAATAAATCTTACACAGACTCATGGGAAAACTATGTTTCATCAGAGTATCTTTAACATTCAATGATTAATTACGCTTTTTTTCCAAAAATGATTCAGAAAGGAATAAATTGTGAGATGAGTCAGAGCTTCAGCCATGAAAGTAACTATGATTGATGAAGGGTGGATAGACTTCTCTGAAATGTCTATAAAGTTTGCAAAAAATATAATGCTGCAAAGGAAAGGATGAGCTGAGATCAGTTCAAGCTTAAAACAAGTTGATACACCATAAATGGCGACCGCAACCACATCAAACATTCTTAATAAATTTACAATAAATACATCCAAAGGCAAATTACTGAAAAATGACAATGTTGTGGTCTCAATGGAGATACAAAATAAAATAAACAAGGCAGCTAAATCAAAACAATAAAGTAAAACAGCCAGAAAAATTAACAGAGCTTTCGGACAACACTAGCCCTTCATCACTGATACTAAATGACATATAGATAAATTTTCAAAAATTGTCTTTCTTGGGAAGATAAGAATTAAAAATGGTAGAATAAAATTGAATGACTTAATTCCAATATTACATGCATACATTTTTAGAATCCTGAAATTGGGCGTCATTACGATCAACTGACGAAACGCTTCCTATCAATCAGGAACTATTATATATATTACTATTGTTTTGTTTCAGAGTTAATTTGTTTTGATATCTACAAAAAAACTTTACCTAAAAACTCTACACGTAACTCTTTTTTGTCAACACTTAAGGGAGGGAGTAACATAGCATATCTGCTATAGTATACTATAATAAACTGACAACGCCATGATTTACTATATAAATTAATGACATGGTATAATTGTATTATTTAAATGTTATTATTATCAATAATTTCAGTGACTTAGGTGTGTATTGTGTACCTAGCCCTTTATCAGACATGTACTAATTGGTTATGAAGTATAATAGCGCTGCTAAATATAGGTGTAAGTTATTTATGAAAGGCCAAAGTAAATAAAGTTAACAAAAGCACACTTGGCAGGTACTGTATACCTAATTGTTACTGTATACCTAATTGTTACTGTATACCTACAGTAATTGTTACTAAATAAAAACCAAATTTTGACACCACTGGCTCACGGTATGGCATGGCTTAGCGTAAGGGGAGGTGCTCTAGACAAGAATAAGTGAATGGTAGACAGGATGGTGACAGAGGTGTAAGTCAATCCTAATTAGTTATTTAATTATTGGTATTTTATTATTTAAAATGGGAAATATCGGAAGCTTAATAAGTAAACACAATCATGGACGTCTTTTTATCAATATTTTCATTTCAATCAGATATCACAAAAGCCTTTCAAAATTGGATTACTACAATACTGTACATATAGAATATTTAAATATTATAATTATTTGATATTTAGAATTCATCTAAAAATTTGTTATTATTTGAATTCAACCTTGGTTGTGACTGTCATAAAATAAGCCATGGTTACGCTAATCGCCATTTGCAGCTGATCAAAACAAGGTTGCCGTTATGTGACGTTTGGATACTACCGGATTAAAATTCAACATGCAGTTAACAAGCAAAAACACAATCATACAGCAGTCTGCTACCACAAAATCAATATGAAATTAATAAACAACATTGATATACCGCTATTGCATGCAAGTAACATGGTATGTGATCAATATGAAATTAATAAACAACATTGATATAGCGCTATTGCATTCAAGTAACATGGTATGTGATCAATATGAAATTAATAAACAACATTGATACCGCTATTGTATGCAAGTAACATGGTATGTGATCAATATGAAATTAATAAACAACATTGATACCGCTATTGCATGCAAGTAACATGGTATGTGATCAATATGAAATTAATAAACAACATTGATATACCGCTATTGTATGCAAGTAACATGGTATGTGATCAATATGAAATTAATAAACAACATTGATACCGCTATTGTATGCAAGTAACATGGTATGTGATCAATATGAAATTAATAAACAACATTGATACCGCTATTGCATGCAAGTAACATGGTATGTGATCAATATGAAATTAATAAACAACATTGATACCGCTATTGTATGCAAGTAACATGGTATGTGATCAATATGAAATTAATAAACAACATTGATATACCGCTATTGTATGCAAGTAACATGGTTGCAAGTAACATGGTATGTGTGACATACAGTAAGAGACTATCGAAAATATTCTATGGCAGTGATGACACCTGCACATTATTCAAGTACAAGTGTGAATGTTATGAAAATAAAAATTAACTTAAAGCTCTGTCTACACTATCAAACTAGTTTGACAAAAAAGTGTGATGTACTAAAATATGGTGGTGATATGAAAGCATCATGGGCACATCATATTTTTGTTGTCACATAAAATGTTAGGTTAGGTTAAGCTTTAGGAATCTTTCTTCAGGAAATAAAATAAGTTACTTCATAGTTACAATACATTTTATGATTAATAATAATAATAATAATACGTTGATCTTTATCTTAATGCACAAAGCCTCTAAGCGCTAATACCCTGGTCATGTTTTGGATCAAACATGTATGGAAACATTACTCACTATAATCTTGCAGCCGTAATCAGCGCAGTTGTGTTTTGCCCTATACCAAGTTAGTTAGAACTTAGTTAGAACTTAGTTAGAACTTAGTTAGACACCTAGTAAATGAAGATCACAACTTCCGCCAAGTTGACAACAATGAGGTTCAGAAATGAAATTTTCCCCAAAATAAACAAAAACTAAAAGTTATCCTCCTGCATAGGTTACAGCAGTTTTTATAAGTTATCCTGCATAGGTTATAGCAGTTTTATAAGTTATCCTGCATAGGTTACAGCAGTTTTATAAGTTATCCTGCATAGGTTATAGCAGTTTTATAAGTTATCCTGCATAGGTTATAGCAGTTTTATAAGTTATCCTGCATAGGTTACAGCAGTTTTATAAGTTATCCTGCATAGGTTACAGCAGTTTTATAAGTTATCCTGCATAGGTTACAGCAGTTTTATAAGTTATCCTGCATAGGTTATAGCAGTTTTATAAGTTATCCTGCATAGGTTACAGCAGTTTTATAAGTTATCCTGCATAGGTTACAGCAGTTTTATAAGTTATCCTGCATAGGTTACAGCAGTTTTATAAGTTATCCTGCATAGGTTATAGCAGTTTTATAAGTTATCCTGCATAGGTTACAGCAGTTTTATAAGTTATCCTGCATAGGTTACAGCAGTTTTATAAGTTATCCTGCATAGGTTACAGCAGTTTTATAAGTTATCCTGCATAGGTTATAGCAGTTTTATAAGTTATCCTGCATAGGTTACAGCAGTTTTATAAGTTATCCTGCATAGGTTACAGCAGTTTTATAAGTTATCCTGCATAGGTTACAGCAGTTTTATAAGTTATCCTGCATAGGTTACAGCAGTTTTATAAGTTATCCTGCATAGGTTACAGCAGTTTTATAAGTTATCCTGCATAGGTTATAGCAGTTTTATAAGTTATCCTGCATAGGTTACAGCAGTTTTATAAGTTATCCTGCATAGGTTACAGCAGTTTTATAAGTTATCCTGCATAGGTTACAGCAGTTTTATAAGTTATCCTGCATAGGTTACAGCAGTTTTATAAGTTATCCTGCATAGGTTACAGCAGTTTTATAAGTTATCCTGCATAGGTTACAGCAGTTTTATAAGTTATCCTGCATAGGTTATAGCAGTTTTATAAGTTATCCTGCATAGGTTACAGCAGTTTTATAAGTTATCCTGCATAGGTTATAGCAGTTTTATAAGTTATCCTGCATAGGTTACAGCAGTTTTATAAGTTATCCTGCATAGGTTACAGCAGTTTTATAAGTTATCCTGCATAGGTTACAGCAGTTTTATAAGTTATCCTGCATAGGTTACAGCAGTTTTATAAGTTATCCTGCATAGGTTACAGCAGTTTTATAAGTTATCCTGCATAGGTTATAGCAGTTTTATAAGTTATCCTGCATAGGTTACAGCAGTTTTATAAGTTATCCTGCATAGGTTATAGCAGTTTTATAAGTTATCCTGCATAGGTTATAGCAGTTTTATAAGTTATCCTGCATAGGTTACAGCAGTTTTATAAGTTATCCTGCATAGGTTACAGCAGTTTTATAAGTTATCCTGCATAGGTTACAGCAGTTTTATAAGTTATCCTGCATAGGTTACAGCAGTTTTATAAGTTATCCTGCATAGGTTACAGCAGTTTTATAAGTTATCCTGCATAGGTTACAGCAGTTTTATAAGTTATCCTGCATAGGTTACAGCAGTTTTATAAGTTATCCTGCATAGGTTATAGCAGTTTTATAAGTTATCCTGCATAGGTTACAGCAGTTTTATAAGTTATCCTGCATAGGTTACAGCAGTTTTATAAGTTATCCTGCATAGGTTACAGCAGTTTTATAAGTTATCCTGCATAGGTTATAGCAGTTTTATAAGTTATCCTGCATAGGTTATAGCAGTTTTATAAGTTATCCTGCATAGGTTACAGCAGTTTTATAAGTTATCCTGCATAGGTTATAGCAGTTTTATAAGTTATCCTGCATAGGTTACAGCAGTTTTATAAGTTATCCTGCATAGGTTATAGCAGTTTTATAAGTTATCCTGCATAGGTTACAGCAGTTTTATAAGTTATCCTGCATAGGTTACAGCAGTTTTATAAGTTATCCTGCATAGGTTACAGCAGTTTTATAAGTTATCCTGCATAGGTTATAGCAGTTTTATAAGTTATCCTGCATAGGTTACAGCAGTTTTATAAGTTATCCTGCATAGGTTATAGCAGTTTTATAAGTTATCCTGCATAGGTTACAGCAGTTTTATAAGTTATCCTGCATAGGTTACAGCAGTTTTATAAGTTATCCTGCATAGGTTATAGCAGTTTTATAAGTTATCCTGCATAGGTTACAGCAGTTTTATAAGTTATCCTGCATAGGTTATAGCAGTTTTATAAGTTATCCTGCATAGGTTATAGCAGTTTTATAAGTTATCCTGCATAGGTTACAGCAGTTTTATAAGTTATCCTGCATAGGTTATAGCAGTTTTATAAGTTATCCTGCATAGGTTACAGCAGTTTTATAAGTTATCCTGCATAGGTTATAGCAGTTTTATAAGTTATCCTGCATAGGTTACAGCAGTTTTATAAGTTATCCTGCATAGGTTACAGCAGTTTTATAAGTTATCCTGCATAGGTTATAGCAGTTTTATAAGTTATCCTGCATAGGTTACAGCAGTTTTATAAGTTATCCTGCATAGGTTACAGCAGTTTTATAAGTTATCCTGCATAGGTTACAGCAGTTTTATAAGTTATCCTGCATAGGTTATAGCAGTTTTATAAGTTATCCTGCATAGGTTACAGCAGTTTTATAAGTTATCCTGCATAGGTTACAGCAGTTTTATAAGTTATCCTGCATAGGTTATAGCAGTTTTATAAGTTATCCTGCATAGGTTACAGCAGTTTTATAAGTTATCCTGCATAGGTTATAGCAGTTTTATAAGTTATCCTGCATAGGTTACAGCAGTTTTATAAGTTATCCTGCATAGGTTACAGCAGTTTTATAAGTTATCCTGCATAGGTTATAGCAGTTTTATAAGTTATCCTGCATAGGTTACAGCAGTTTTATAAGTTATCCTGCATAGGTTATAGCAGTTTTATAAGTTATCCTGCATAGGTTACAGCAGTTTTATAAGTTATCCTGCATAGGTTACAGCAGTTTTATAAGTTATCCTGCATAGGTTACAGCAGTTTTATAAGTTATCCTGCATAGGTTACAGCAGTTTTATAAGTTATCCTGCATAGGTTATAGCAGTTTTATAAGTTATCCTGCATAGGTTACAGCAGTTTTATAAGTTATCCTGCATAGGTTACAGCAGTTTTATAAGTTATCCTGCATAGGTTATAGCAGTTTTATAAGTTATCCTGCATAGGTTATAGCAGTTTTATAAGTTATCCTGCATAGGTTACAGCAGTTTTATAAGTTATCCTGCATAGGTTATAGCAGTTTTATAAGTTATCCTGCATAGGTTACAGCAGTTTTATAAGTTATCCTGCATAGGTTATAGCAGTTTTATAAGTTATCCTGCATAGGTTACAGCAGTTTTATAAGTTATCCTGCATAGGTTACAGCAGTTTTATAAGTTATCCTGCATAGGTTATAGCAGTTTTATAAGTTATCCTGCATAGGTTACAGCAGTTTTATAAGTTATCCTGCATAGGTTACAGCAGTTTTATAAGTTATCCTGCATAGGTTACAGCAGTTTTATAAGTTATCCTGCATAGGTTACAGCAGTTTTATAAGTTATCCTGCATAGGTTACAGCAGTTTTATAAGTTATCCTGCATAGGTTATAGCAGTTTTATAAGTTATCCTGCATAGGTTATAGCAGTTTTATAAGTTATCCTGCATAGGTTATAGCAGTTTTATAAGTTATCCTGCATAGGTTACAGCAGTTTTATAAGTTATCCTGCATAGGTTACAGCAGTTTTATGGATTCTAATATTAAACTAGTGGAAAGCATAAACAAAACATCATAGTAAACATAATGATTGTTTATATGAAACTAATGCTGGATAGAAACTAAACTATCAATGAATGCATCCAATCCTGCAACATATTAATAATCTATAGATCATTAATATGACAAAACAATAAAGATCCTTTACATTGACATTGACATACAGTACAGTATATCTGAAACCAGGAAAAAAAATATGAAACTAAAATACAGAGATTGACTGGTTAATTTTGCAATAAAAAACATCAAAACAGACGGTTGTATCCGGTTGTATCTTGAAAACATGACCAACTATTACTGATTGATTAGAGTGACCCTAAAAAATTAAACAATTTCCAAACAGACATTTTTTATTAAAAATTCAGAAAATCTGTATGGCATCATTGACATAATCCAAGTATACTTAATTGATAGATTGTCTATTGACGTGATTAGGGTGCTTTGTTTGTGGTGATAGTGATTCACTGTACTGTACACACTTAATTGATAGATTGTCTATTGACGTGATTAGGGTGCTTTGTTTGTGGTGATAGTGATTCACTGTACCGTACACAACAATACTGACTTGATTACTGTAATATAGTATTTGGAAAACATATGTATACTATATTTCTAGTCAGAATATTTTCACTTCAAATAATCTCTTTTTAATAATTTCTGTTTTGAAACATTCCCTTCTTTTTCAATATTCCAGGTACTGGATAGTATAATGTAAATTAAATAGTACAAGGTAGAGACGCTGACATTTTTATGCGGCTATTTTTATTTTTGTCTGGGCTATATTTTCTGCGTCAAACCTAGATATAGTCGGTACAATGGTCAGCCCTATTATTCTGTAGGTCTCCAATATTAAATCTTTCTGACAAAACCCAGAGCAGAGTATAAAGAAAAGAAAAAAATTAATGATTAACAAAATAATCAAATTTACGAGGTGTGTGATGCACAGAGACAACTGTGCGTTGGTAGGCGCCTAGTTTTAAGCCTAGGTAATTAAGGCTTTCTATATGATAAATGAACAACGCTGCTAAATAGATCACATTTACTTTGCTTTTTGTTTAAATGTTTTCAATCTGTTCCACCTACTCGATCACTAGGCTGTGAAAAGTCTGGTTATTTAGTTTAAACTATAATACACAATATTAATATAACCACAGATTTAACATCTGTAAATATGCTTCTAATATCCGCAGCAACAAACCAATTAAACTACAGACAAGACAGAAAGAATTAAAGGGGTATATAGACACAGATAGCATAGTGTAGTGGTAGTACTTCTCAATCACATTTCAATTTACAGTATTAATACGATATCAAACATAAAAACTGCTAAAGGTAAAGTATTGTACCAATTCAACAATCATTGCCCATGGTGCTGTGAACTCTTGTCAACTATACATGCTTCTTTTCTAAGGGTCATGTCATGTCAGCGCTCTCTTATCTGCCCAATTATTAATTGATGTTTAACTGTACTTTTTACCAATTTTATTTTAAAGTGCAGTTTTGACTTAACCCAGGAATGATTAATGTTCGATTTATGAATAGTTAATAAATAGCGACCTTTGATATTGGGATGAGAGATTAATTTTAAATTTACCAATAAAGTCCCAATAATGAAGAGAACAGCTTATACTGTCACAGACTAATCTCTTCATCGTCCACCGTCCCAATAATAATGAAGAGAACAGCTTATACCGTCACAGACTAATCTCTTCATCGTCCACCGTCTAAAATTGAAAACTCACTACAGTACATTTGTAATATTGATGATCGAGCAATAAATGTTAAGCTGACAACGTACTGTATCGCCTCAGAACAGGATCTACTATACACTAAATCATTTTGAAATAATTGAGACAGACATTTTACATTTTATTGCAAACATGATTTATTACATACATTCACAAGTAATCCCACAATGTATTACAACAATAAAAGCCATAAATATTTTATATTAAAAATTATTGACAAGCCAACTTTACATTTTAAATACATTTATATTTTACAATCTTAAATAGAAAATGGCAATATAGATAGTTACTGCAACTATATCAATTAAACACAGCATCATATACAGTATTACATATAAAGTAGACCAATAGCGATTGGCCCATTGGAAGCTAAGCACACACTTAAAATGCTGCTGAATTTAATCTAAGCACAATTTGATGTACTGTACACAATAATTATTAAACAAGTTTAATATAGTAATATATTTTCATTCAAAGTAGACTAAATTTAAACACAGAAGTGCAATAATTTTTATATTTTTACTTCAAGAGACCTAAAGCTTATACACTATAAAATGTAAACGACTGAAATATTAATGAGTTTAATATTTACTTAACATCATGAAAATGATAAAATATGAAGTTGTGTACTTAACAAGTTTAGTAGTTAGTATTTTCCAAACACATTTTGGATATATTACGGGTAGAATATAACTACAGAATATTAATTTGTCCTATACTTGATGCATAGAGATATTCACTATAATATCTCTATACTTGATGCTATACGACGTCGTTAAACCTATTTAATGATAGGCCTATAGGTTATTTACTACTATAAGTCATACCCTTACTAATACACCGCCATAGGCTACACAGGCCTTGCAAATCGCAATTTATTTATGATCAAAAATATAAAAAATTTGATGCTGTTGTTGCAAATAAATGGGTTGAAGAAATGTGAACTATAAATATGATTAGAATATGAAAAAAAAAGAACTTTTTTTAATAAATTGATTAAGGCCTACGACTACAATACTGTACCCTGTATATGTTTTGGCAGCTTTTTTCTCATTCTTAAATTTCCTCATCTTTATCATTTCAAATGAATTAATGAACATTTACAGTGTGTATATCAACGAGCAGTTTAGTTTATTAAATAATTATTTATTTAATTTACATACCGTAATATATGTTTTGGCAAGAGTATGTTTATGGCCTAATATTCAATATTCAAAACATTTCCAAAAAGATTTTCTTGTACATAACCTTAAGTTTAAGTTTTATGAATAAGAAATTTGATTTGATCGATTTTGATTTTTCTATGACAAATAAAGGAACAAGAAGTGTTTTATATCCTCTATACATTTTAAAGACAATACATCTATGTTAAAAACAAGAGTTTCTTTGTATGAACTTACTATAAGGACTTGTTGAAGTAGGTATACTTGTGACTAAGTATTCCATGAGACAATTCACACACTATGATGGAATTAAAACTTAAAACAATCAATAAACTGTAAACAACACAAAGAAATAAACATTTTGAAGGCTTAAATTAAAAAAATTTATCTAAAAAAAAGCATTTTAAATTATGATATCATTATTACTGTATGAGAAAATAAAAACACAAATTTAAAACGGAACAGGGAATATAGAATAAATTTTGTAGAGGAAATAATTGAAAGTTTTTTGTTTCTTTTCTTCTTCCAAAAAATAATATACTAAAAAATACCATAGCATAATGGTTTGGAGCAATTACAAGAAATTGTTAAAAAATTGTAGAAAAAATATAAATGTTTGATACAGTAGGTTTGTGTTTTTAACACGGTATCATTCCTAATAAATACAGCACAGTATTTGCCAACTATTTCAAAGACTTTCTGACAACCTGAAATTCTACAAAAACCAGACTTTTTTATCTTTCATATGCCCAAAATTCAGATCAGAATACCAACATTTCTATAGGCCAGCCCTGTCTGGTATTAAAGAGTTGTTAGTCTATATACTTGTACTAGGATAACATTAAGGAAAAGTTACCCAGACGAGCGGTAATGGTAATAACAATATAGAACCAACCTATGTTATTCCTTATGACCATTTACACACAACCTGGGGACAAGCTACATGGTTTTCCGCTTGTATATGTAAATTGGCCTTTAGCCTTGATAATGCATTCCTTTGATACAAAATATTAGGTACTGTAAGGAAAGCCAGATGAAATTATTTGAACATAATAATTAAAGATTGTGAAAGTGAATATACTGTACAAGCAGGAAACAATAGCACATATGGTAGGATTCTCAACCACATTTAATACATGTTATTTGATACAACAAAAGAAAGGAAGGGGAGTTTTCCCGATGGAATAACAACAACATGTTCATGTGTTGTAGGAAATCAGAAACAAAAAATGAATAAAAAAATTAAACGGTGTTGATCAAGAATAGTGGAAAATTATAAACTATAAATGCAGCAAAATTTCAGTATATAAAACAAAACAATTTATGGGCATACTATACAGTTGGTTAGTGTGTCTAGACATAGAAAACAATGGGTCACAAAATAGGATATAAATACACAAATAATTAGTTTAAAATAAAACTTTTTCAAAGAATTACTAAATTGTCTAAATACAATTCAGTATTTACCAGAAACATTTCTTTGAAATTACATTAAAAATAGATTTGAATAGCCAAGCTGCATGTCACAGACTGCTAATTACGAGCTAGATTTGACATGGTACCACAAAACACAGCGGTATATGGAATTGGACAAGGTAACCTACTGGGATTGATAAGGTAATTGTACAACAATTATCAGATAAGACCATAAATATAACTATATAGATGCAGTCATCTTTTATCATGGGCTACATTTATTCCTAAATTCTTCGCATTTAAAAAATTGTTTTAGCACCAAAAATGAGAACAAACAAAAGGTATTGAATTTGTGCTGTAATTTTTGTACAGTATAAACATTCGAACAAACAAAATGTTTTTGAAAATTGTTAAAAGCAATATAATAAATTTTAACAAACTTTTATCTTACTTTAAAATGTAATGCGCATTTCAATCTATTTCATTTACAGTTGTCACGATCACAAATATGCGTGTAAATTAAGAGGGTGACTAAGCTGTTTTAAAGACACACATAGTGTAGGATTAAACAACATTTATTTATTTCAAACAACTTTATATTTTACATTTGTAATAAAGTAGATTAAGTTCGCCCGAAGTGACTGACAGTTAACCACGTTCTTCAAGGGCATGGTACGTGACTAAGGAATAAATTGATAAGTTTACAAACTAAACAATCAACAACCAGGAAAATGAGCAGAGTGGACAAAAAGGAAACAATACAGAAACTGCATTCTTCCTATACGCTAACTGTGGTAATGATGGTCGAAAATCATATTAAATTACATGCAATAGTGATTAGTCCTTTACAATGAATCTACTGCAGTTACTGCAGTACACAATTAATCTATTGCAGTACTGTCAGGTACAGTAGTTTTCTCCAATATTCTTCCTATACAATAATGGTGGTAATGATGGTCGAAAATCAAAGTACAAATGCTTAGCAATTAGGGTTAGTGAATCTACTGCAGTTACAGTTTTCTCCAATATACAAACCTCATATAAGTTGTGATGTAAAGTCAAATAAAAGTAGGTCAACTACTATCAAAATTAAACTTCCACTTTTTTTCTTAAAAAGTCATGACTGGGCCAACTGCTTTCAACTTTTTTTCTCTCATTTTAAATCCATTCTGTTGATTGTCCTTTACTGTTTTATTGTCCATCAAGTGTTACTGTATATTGTCCATTAAGTGTTACTGTATATTGTCCATCAAGTGTTACTGTATATTGTCCATCAAGTGTTACTGTATATTGCAGTCATTCAATTACCACTCACTGTACAATTGTTTTGTTTTTGTGTGCGTTGTTGCATGTCTTTTTGACAAATAAAGTTAACATTTTCTTTGCCAACGTCAATGATTGTTAAGGGATCACTTTCACTCGTATTTGAGTTTGGCTTTTTTAGAGACGTTTCAAACACATTTACTTCATAGTCAATGACGCTTTTCTTTTTTTCAAATGTGTTGATCACGCGTTCATTCTGACGCGGTTTGTTCTGTCGGTTCAAATAAAACCGAGATCGGAAACTGGTGAAACGAGAAGAAAATCTCGGATTTGCTTTGTCGAGGGGGTCATATTGCCGAAGTGGTTGCGTAGCAACAAAGCACATCGTGATTAACATTCCAATTTCGCATATTCTAAAGATTGTCTGGTAAGTCCACCAAGGCCACGGTTGCGGTTCCGCACGGGCGTTCGGTGCATAAACCACCAACATACCGTATAGCTGAAGACCGCATAAGCAAAGCCCGAGCAACGCAGTGATTAGCGTTACCTTAACGGCGCTTCCCCAACGCACTTTGGGTTTCTTTGGTTCAATCGTAGAATTCGACTGAGCGTGTGAAATAAGACTAAGATGGTTTATCTCCTTCGATACACGTACGGCGGATCTGTGCAGTCGTCGAAAAATCAACAAATAACTGAAGAAAAGAAAGCTACCCCAGAAGATGAACGCCGATTGACAAAGATAAAGGACAATCTCTGGCGCAAGAAATTTGCCTGCTAACACATCTGATGTAATCGATAAAATGTAATGAAATGTTATAATCAATCCAAGAACTTGCGGACGTTGAATTTTACGCGACAACGGCTGCATTTTAGTGGCACTCAACAGCGCCATGAATAAGATGCTAAACGACGAAGTCAAACACGGAAACCCTAGCCCAAGCATCACATAAATGGCGGGTAAGGGCAACATGTTTTTCGATCCGTACGGGTCGACAAGAAGAAATGCAGCTCGATCAACGGCCATGATCAAAACGATTACGTTTAATGCCACAAAATATGATTTACTAGCCAGTTTTGCTGTGCTGAGTTTGATAATACAAAAGAATGAATATGCACCAATGACGGCAAACAAGCCACCACAAAAATAACAGTGAAACTGCCAACTCCAGCCCCACACATCATAAGCAATTGTCCAATTAGGGGTAGGCTCAGCAAATGCTTCATTCTGATCATCTCCTGGTTCACCTTCCGGTTCTGGCTCACCTTCCGGTTCACCCTCCGGTTCAGCCTCTGGTTCTACCTCGGTTTCAGTTTCTGGTTTGGTCTCTACTTCTGGTTCGGTTTCAACTATGGGTTCATTTTCAACTTTGGGCTCCGATTCGCTTTCCGGTTCAGGTGTTGCGGTGGCAACAACACTTTGCCTTCTGATACGGACAATTTGGCGGTCTAATGTGAATCCAGTGCATAAAACAAGGCAACATAAAAACACAGTGCACTTTAGTGAACTAAACAACATGATGTTAGTTAAATAATTATTCCAAATCCGACCTGAAAATTGGATCTTTTAAAGTATTTCCTTTCTGACAGTCATGAGAGAATCTTCACGTAAATATCCTATTCCTTTACCCTGTAAGATAAAACATTTATACCGGTAAATTAATACTAATACAGTAGGTAAGGTTGGTACTGAATGTTCACATTTACTGACATTAATAAAAGCTGGTATATGCTCTTTCATGATTGTAAACAATTATAATAAAGCTTTATTCAAACATGAAAACTTGGCTCAACTATCAGTTCTGCAAGGCTGTGCTTAAAAACAAAATTTACAATAATGGTTATTGAGGTATGGCACAACACTTGTACACTTACAGTACTATATGCATAGAGGTATAATTGTTTTTTAAATTGTTAATGTTATACCTTCATGCTCTATGGCTACCAAAATGCACTTTTAATAGAAAATTAAATTACACAAACCAGTAGTGCTATTGTCGGTTTATACAGGTATGTAGGCACGATATAGACTGCAAAATTATATAATCAAAAGAAAATGTTCAATACGTGTTAAACTCTGTTTGATTAAGACGTAAATGTAGCCACCTGTCAATTATATCGGCTAGTCTCAATTGTTTTGTGTCCCTAGAGAAATGGCGTGCGATACATCAATATTCTTAATGACCACAGCCCAATAGCTAATGCTTTAAGTTAAGTAGTATTTTTGTCATTAACGTAATTACTGTACTGTATACATTTGTTAACCTATGATGGATCCTTATCTTTGTAACATCTTTAACAATAAAATTCAATTAAATCATTCTTAATTGTTTTAATTTACAGTTACTATTTATACATTTTAAAAATGAATTTGTACCTTATTAATCCATCATTGTTACCTTAATAATTTAATTGTGAAAAATATTCTAAAATAGTACGGTTTCAATTATAAATTTTATATAAATAAATGAAATAATTCTAAATATATTTTTTTTAATGCTTAGTAATAGTTAGTCTACTCTTACTGTAGATAAGAATTAAGAGAAAGAGATCAATTATTTAATAAATAATATTGGTATTATATAAATTTTGTAAATTTGATTCATCATCATCTCTCATTGCATATAGTACGGCCCAACCAATGCCAATGGAAATCCATCTATAACAATTAAAATAATATTACATTGTTTATATAGTGTAAAACTACAATAGGTAGTCTAGGCCAAGGTCGGGTTCGTCGGAGCGAATCTAACAAATCAACTGGTAGCAGGTAAAACCACTGCACTGGACATACCACGTCCTTGAATCAGATTCCGCAAAATGATGAGGGCTAGAAAAATTAGAATATAAAAACAACTTTATCAAAGTTTATAAAATACTTACGATTAAGATTTCTGATACTTAAGATTAAGTCACTGTACATGTGTACTTAGTACCGTTTATGCTGGTTTGTTTGTATGATAATTCATCTGACAATAATATTTCCAATCGTCTGCTTAGTGTCGTGGTACACAGTAGTAGTAGAAGAGCCAATGTTGTGTGGGTTTCAAATTTAATAACAATGTGCGTGCTTAGACTTACTGAGTCATGATTAGTTTGTTCGTATTGATTACTTATTAAACCACATGGGGGCGACAGACCAATGACGTCGTTAATTTAAATATAGGAAATAATTAAAGCCCCATTCCCTACGTTTTTTAGATCTAATTTAAGATCACAAACTATATTTAATGTAAAAATAATACTATATGGTCCTATTGCGATAACTTTTTTCGTCTTTAAACGGTTAAAAATGTGAAAAATAAATCGATTTTAATAATTATAGCGGCCCGCTATAAATCCCAAAATGCATTGCGCGCGGATTGATATTGTTGTTTTTCACCTGTAATTCGCCCACTTTTCGATCGATCGTGAAGCCAAAACAAATGGAAGACTCCTAACTTTTCAGCGAAAATACCGGGTTTTCCCCAATTTGTATCAACGGAGTCTGGCAAAAATAGAAAGACAATTAATGCAGCAACTCATACAACGTCAGGCTAGGTATATAGCTAGCGTACGATGTTCGTACGTTACCGATGTTTACCAGCTAGGCCTACAAAACTAAGCCTAGCTAGGCTAGGCCTGAGACCGTCCACGAGAGGTCGATCGCCGCGAGCTACTTAGGTAGTGCATTGTTTCTCACTTTTTATCATAATTTACCATAAAACGTACATTTAAGACAAGGAATGACATGGTTTAATGTTTTTAAAGTGATATATATGTATTATTTTCCAAAAAACGTCCAAAATTGCAGGGAAGGGGTCTTTAAGGCGCACTAATTTACGTACAGGGAATATTATTAATAACTTCAGTAGATCATACTTGTTGAATAACAATTTTATGACGTAAGTTAGGATTCTGAATACAGTATGCATGTAAACCCATTTTTTCCCCCGAAAAATTATAACAGACCATATGTTTTAAAATGTATAATTATTATGATTTTTAATAATTTTGTTTTAAACGGAAACGGCTGCTGGGATACTGAAGATACGAAAATAATAATAGTAAAAACAAGAGAAATATTACGGTATTAAGGATAACACCTAATCGGGTCTTATTTTGGTAAAATAGGATCAAATGCAGTTTTATGATCATAGTTTAGTAATAATCTCAATGGATATTAATACCACAGACGAAACCTACCATACTGCATTATTTTTGACATATACATTTTGGCATTAAATGGATTATTATTGAATAGTGTAACTTCCTCTACAATAGAGATACCTGGAGTAGGCATGCGTGTCAGCAAGCTGCTCATCAGAACCGGACGCTACGTCACTTCATATCGAATAATGTCAATCAAACCGATTAAGATCCGAAACTGTTTGTTTACATAATTCATTACCACAAACAGTAATTACAATTTAATTAAGTCATGTCCACCAGGAGGAAATACCTACTTAGACATAACACTTAAAAAAACCTTTTTAAAATTACTTATCACAGAAATTGACATAATGTATTTAAACGAATAGCATCATTTCTATGTATTTGTTCCTATTTCTGACATAACTCAGGTGTTCTTAAAATTGAGGGCGCCAAACATAAAATTTACGAGATCGAAAAGAGGCGCTAAGCCAAAGAAAAAAAAATATGGTGTGCTCCTTTAGCACGGTAAGGCCCTCTCACAGCCTTGGGGGTACCACAGCATCGGATGCTTTGATGTTATTGCCTCATGATGTGTGATGGAAAGGGGGACGTTTAAATCTGTGAACCCCAAACACAGAAGCTCGCATAGCTTTAACTCTTTTCCACTGACCGGTATGGGGTTTGAACCCACGATAATCGTGTTCCACGACGCTCTACCGACTGAGCTATCCGGTCCTCTGGTTGATAGCACGGTTAAAACTAGATTCGTTTCCTAAAAATTACATTCATGAATATGCATATTTATGACGTAACCATTAGAATGACGTAATAAGAAGCATGTATAAGAACAGACTATTATTTTCCCCGTTAGTTGTATACATTGTGGCTTAACGGGTAATGCGCTGGTTGCAATTGGAATACCCTCAGCTCTAGCTAGGGTTCAAATCTCTACACGTTTTTTTTTTTTAATAAATAATTTTTTTTTCTTTAGTTCTTTTTTTATAGATATTTGGAGGGTTAGGCAGAGGTTGGTCATGGACACACATATATATGCCTGTTGTGTTTATATATATATATATATATATATATATTCTTTCATACTTCATAAGTTTAATTTCTGAGTGGGCATAGCAGATCTATTTTTCAGAGGAAGAGGGTCGGTTATCTATATATAAATTTACGTAAGGGCAAAATTCGGTAAATCGCGCCTTACTTTTAGAATTTTTACTCGATGGTATGTAAAGTTGGTTCGTACTTTCGGTACTGATTTTAACCACCTAATGTAACCCTGTTTACTAATTAAATTAAGTTAGATAATTAGTTATTGACGATTAAAACGAATTTAGGTTCAAAGATTTGCCCCAAATAGGGGTGTTTTCCGATCGTGGTATACACTGTCTAATGGATGTCCATCTTGAAAAATACCCGCCACAAAAATGCGAGGAGGCTTCGCATTTTTCTATCTCCTCCTACGATAATTGTTTTTAATAGCTGAAAACCGGTTGAACAGTTTGAGTACAGCATCATAATGTTGAATACAGGCCGATTTTCTTTAAAAAATACTATTTTGATACATTTAATATACGTTTTTACAAATGTATTGATTTGTGATGAATGGAACATTCCAAGTTATTTGGTTTAACCATACAGGTATAGATTTAGATTTATGGGCCTCCTTGGAGAATAAACATAAATAGTATTGCAATGCTGTACAATACTGTTAAGGTATTAACCACTTTTGATCGCAATTTGAATCGCAAATGTCTTACTGTGAGTGTTGGTACTGTTAGATGTAATATAAAAATATATACAAATAAACTTTATTACTGTGAGTGTGGGTAGGCCCTACTGTTAGATTATAAACATATAATATACAAATAAACATTCCAAATTATTTGGTTTAACCATAGAGGTATAGATTTAGATTTATGGGCCCCCTTGGAGAATAAACATAAATAGTATTGCAATGCTGTACAATACTGTTAAGGTATTAACCACTTTTGATCGCAATTTGAATCGCAAATTTCTTACTGTGAGTGTTGGTACTGTTAGATGTAATATAAAAATATATACAAATAAACTTTATTACTGTGAGTGTGGGTAGGCCCTACTGTTAGATTATAAACATATAATATACAAATAAATAAACGTTATTACTGACAGTTGCTTCTCAACGTTTGTATTAATTAATAATTTAAAAATATATAAACGTCGTAGTGGTGTATCGTTACATGTACTTTACTATTTCAATCGACTATGACAGTGAGAGTTTTAACAAAGTACCGTATTAAATCGTAAATGTTTTACTGTATTTAGTGGTATATTATTTATAGGCCTATAAAACATTAAAAACAATATTTCGTTACTGAGTGGATAAGAATATATTTTAAAATGTTTCCTCTTTGTACCTATCTTCTTCCCCATCCCTCAACCCTTAATGTTACATACAAAACACAAATTGGGTTTGTTTAAATGAGTCCAAATAAAAAAAAATTTGTTTCTCTCTCGGAAGTAATTCCCAGGGTGCTAATTTTGGTTGACTACATAAATCATTGTGTATATTTATTCGTTTCTGTAAACGACAATGTATTATAGTCCTGCGGTACGTACATTTGAAATCTCCATTTTTTTCTCGCTGGAAATACCGTGTATTCGAGAACCATCTGTGGGCACGACCTAGATGGTACGCGAGCGAAGCGAGCGTGCCATCTAGTTTAAAAGTAATAATCAAAGAGAATTTTAACGGAATTGATCTCGGCACCTTCGCTCGTTCCGTGTTAAAATCAAGTTCTTGATTCTTTTTGCTTTTACTTGTCGAAATAAAAAACAAAATGACGTATTACGTTTATACCACATTTTGCAACATCAAGATGATATACAAACATACAATACATACAACATTGATAATAAAACATTTATTTTGTAAAAATAATGTATTCTACTACATAATAATGTTTTTTTATAATATATATTTGACGATCTCGAAGCTGCAGAGACGGTACAGTACAAATTACTGTTTTTAATATAAACAATCCCTAATGGTGAATGAACGTTTCATACAACCTCTTATTGCAAACAAAATATTGTTCAATAAATCCTCACCATTTTGCTGGTTTCAGTTTTGTTTTTGCCGATTTAGGATAAAAATAAAACTCCTTTATATATTTCTTATTTTAAAAATGTTCTCAATTGAATAATTGTCTTTCGCTCTCTGTGGCTGCAGCAAATTCTATGCAAAAGAAATCGAACAATGTTACCAACCATTCACCATGTAGGGGTCACTTTCCTTGACCTATAGGGGTTTCTAAGCAGTGTTACAGTTCCGATACTTGAATATTAATTCCAGCGGTCATATGTCCGTTCATAGGCTCAACGCCACCTTCTGTAGGTGAGGGTAGAAATGTTGGGTTTATTATTCCGACCATAACTGTTCCATTTTCAGTAGTTGATGTTGATGGCCGATCTACAGACCTCAATGACTTAGTCGGCCGATGATGAGTGCGAGGTAATGGCGTTGGTTTTGGATGGTCAACTGACCTACTTCGTTGACCGCTTGGTGCAGCACCATTTGGCAAACCCAATCGACCATTTGTTTGGCCACCACCTTGACTGACCACGTATTTTAATGACGTGGGTCGTTTAGATCCAGGTGGCGGGGGTGGAGGTGGGTCCGAATTTGGCAGTTCATAGTTCGAATCGACCTCTGTCTCGATGGGAGGAACGTCATATAAATGTGTTCTTTTTCGATTTGGGTATTTCATATAAATGCCCTTGTTAGTCTCGGGGGGTAGGCTGCGAGGCCTCGATAAACTACGTGTCATAGGGATCTGTAATAGCATAGAAGATTTCTGTTCAGAAATACATGAGGGACAGCGGTGTGGCAGCTTAGGCGGTCGTCGTGATGACGGCGGTAATGTTTTACTTTTAACTAACGCAAATTGTGGTAGTTCCTCGTATATTGGAGATCTAAACACAGAGCTTTGATGACTGCACACTGATATTGTGGATGACATGTAGATATCCTCTTGAATTTCTTTTTCTTTTTGTTGTTTTCTAGAAGAAAAAAATACAGTTTTACTTATAATATTTAATAATTGAATAAATCCTGCTTTGTTTAAAAATCTGTTTAAATGCAGTCACTTAGCAATATTATCCAATTAATTTAAGCAAACTAAAACGGTTTATTTTTTATTTTTAAGTATTGCTACTTTGAACTTACCTTTTGTAACAATATAAACATATGAATAATAAAACTACGATTATTAATGCCCCACCGGCAACAAACAAAGCATACTGAGGAATGTATATACCTAGAAAAAAACCAAAACAAATACAGTGCAATTAGTATGCGGCAAATAATAAAATAGAATGGAAAAACAGCGTGCTCTATATCGTCACACAAAAATGTTCAAAATGTCTATTTTAGCAACGACCACAGCGCACAGCGTGTTTTACTTTTAATGCAACTCAAACGCGTAGTGATTAACGTTTGTTATTTTTTTGTTATAATTATGTGAGACGAAATAAATGAAATGAAATGAAATGAAATGACATGGAGCAGAAAAAAGAGCGCCCTCTATAACGTCACACACGAATGTTCACAAATCGATAAAGTTTTGCGTCGTACACGGCGGCAATTGCGTACCGCGCGCGGTCAAAATTAAACCCTCAAAGACTAACTACACTACTATAATAATCAAACCTAGTCAGGATTAAAAGAAAATAAATTCGCCACTAAATTCACTAAAAGACATGGTGAAAATATTTACCGGACTTTGTACATTGTAGCTGTGTACCAGACCATTCACCGTTAGCGCCACATTCTCGTTGGCGGTCTCCTGACGCTCTATCAAACCCATCCTGGCAGTCAAACGTAACACTATCACCTGTCTTATATACGGCCATGTTGTTGCTAATGACAACCACGTCTTGAGGTGTGTCCAATGACTCGCATGTAGCCCCTGTATTCAATCAACAATAAAAATACAATTTGTTAGTTAAGTCTTTCATAATCCAGTTTGACTGGCCTTTGTGTTGTCTTAGTGTGAGACTATAATAAATAAATATACTACTAAAATACTCACTTGTCGGCGGTGCGTTTGTTGAAGTTGTCGTTGGTAAATTATTCGTGGAGTGCGAGCCATTTGTAGGTTGGACTGGGATCTCAGTGGTTGTATCAACTGTTACTAAATAATGATAGAAATGATACATTTTGTTTATATGAGGCGAGTTTTAACGAGGCTTGTAGCATTAAAACCAATTTAAACAGACGAGCGGTAATAAAAAAATATAGAACCTATGTTATGTGTTTACACACAACGCGGAGCGGACGAAGTTTCCACTCCGTATAGTTACATATTCTACGTGGGACAAGCTAAGCGGTTTTCCGCTTACAGTTACCGCTCGTCGGTGTAAATTGGCATTTAGTCTGTGCTAAACACATTGACAATAAAAAAGTGTTTTACGAACCTGTCCGGCAGCAAACAGCTACGGCCCATATACCTTCGCCTCCAGTACCATATGCACTGCATACGTTGCTGTCTGTGGATGAATAACAATCAAATAAAAAACGTTCAGTCATAAACACATTCTTCCTTTAGTCGTTACTAATTATCCATCATATATTTACTCTTCCATATATTTTTAAACCCATTCATCGTTAATCTACCTGCACCCATAACTCCTTGCATCACTTACCAATGATTGCACCTTTCGGGTTACTTAATGTCTCGTTACTGGTGTGGACATTACAACCGGTCATCGTCCAGCCCGGGTTACAATTTACTCCGACCAATACACTCCTGGATGATGTCTTCACGTGACATTCAAGACCTGGTGCTCGACAACATGCTGCATTTGGGGCTAAAGATTACAACATAAAGATGTAAATAAAGAACATAGAGGGCGTGATGTTAACACACTGCTGATTATTCTATTATCAAATTCTTTTCATAAGATTCAATTCATTAGATTCAATTCATTTTCATAAATGTTTCTAAGCGCTTTACACACAAAACAGAAAGAATTATTAAAAAAACATTGATATTAACATTGCTATTCTTGGCCGGCTGGCCGGAACATCAAGAAGCATTTGTTACGTCGAATTCTTTAGTATTTACTTATTTATTTACTTATACTTACTGATTGATCGACAGCTGTAAGCATTACACATGTTGTTATTTAATTCCTCCTCTGCATTACTACTTATTGATGAGGGCGTTATGCCCGATACTCCTGGACTTGCACCTCGAACACATGAAAAATGAGAATGCGCCATACAACCTAAGAAGTACGCAAATAATACGTACGCACAAATCAAAAACAATTATAGCATGTTCAATAAAACGTTTTTGTAAATATTTGTTGTTTACATTATATTTAGGCAAATTGCCAAGGATGACCATAAGTGAATTTATTCACTATCCTTCTTAAAGGTGGCAATCCTGTTCAAAAGAGATACGTCATATACACAAGATGCTGTACATAAACAGTCTTAGTAAACAACGATATGGATATTTATCCGACATGATGTAGTGAATTATGATTGAGTTTGTAGAATAGGGACGGCTATCCTGATGCATGACGTCGTGTCGGGCACGTACGTGGGGCATATAATAATCTACGTAATTTGTTACTCTTACCAACAGCTACGTCATCATCATTTGGACAGGTGACACTGTTTACTCCATGTGTATCTAAATCGCCGATACTTGAGGGCGTAGATGGATAGGAACACTGCATGCCCGTCCACGTGCAGCACCTAGCGTACGCTATAACACCTGTTATATAATAACAAACAAATAAGGGGGAAATAATGATATAGTCTATGTAATGGTTACATGTACATATCCATCTACAATAATCCATCTACTTTTGGTCCATTATTCAATCCAAAAAAAAATTGTTTTACACATTATAGTCTTAATACAAATGGAATCAAAGAGTAATAGAATAAACAAATTGTTTCTATAGACAATCTTAGTATTGTCTATAGAAAAGAGGAAGTAACATGTAATTGTTCAATTACTGATGACGTAATTATAAGCACATTTTAATATGTTGTTTATAATTTATCCAACTTCTTTATGATGTTAGAAATGGTAACTCATACATACCTCGCCCAAATTTCCCATTGTAAGCTCTACATGTTATAGCGCCATCACCATCTACCTCAATCATCTCTCCATCTCGTCTACCTTCATCTACGTCATTTTCACCGAATGACAAACATGACGTCATAACCTCATTATCTCTACATCTTACTTCGCTAAAGTTATCATCATCGGTTCCAGACAGCTCTGAATAACTGGTAGTACAGACGGGCTCAGCACTCTGAAAAAACAACAGGGGCCTAAGTTAAACTAGTAACGGTACAAGGCAAAAAATATGTACGAAAACCAGTAATATGTCAGAGATTAACCCCTAAATTAATCCAGTTTAATCTGGTATGCTGATCTACATCCGGGGATTCCTTTTAACTTACCTGAGAGTATATTGTTTGTATTACCATCAGTGAGATTATTATAAATTGTCGGAAGATCATCTTCATATTGCTACGTCACATCCTGAAAATGGTCTTGTTATCGTAAGCTAGTTGACGGGTTCAGCATTGAAACAAGTACAGGAGTTGTTATTACTAAAACTAGAAAGAGAATAAATAAATAAGCGGAGAGAAATCACAAATGAAATAAATCAATAGGAACTGAACTACTTGATTGTAGTATAGTAACAATAACATTGGGTTTACATTGGTTAAGTTTGGTTCCCATTGGGCGCAACGTAAGAACGTAAATACAAGCTTGTAATTGGTCAACTAACGTGCGCCCTGCCTACGTAATTGCGTTACGTGCAAGTGGAAACCAAGCTTTAAGATGGGCTTGTAAATTTGGAATAGATCTACTATCATTTAAAATCACGAAAGCCGATAGAAAGACGATATCTTATAAATCTATAAAGAGTACTAGTTCAATACGTTATTAAAAATGTAAATTGTAAAGGGTTGGACACGTCAAGTGGATAACAGGCAAACCACATGATACCTGCTTTCTTTTAATGAATTGTTATCAAACGTTTTACTTGGATACATTTGAACAATGTTGATGTCTTAATCACAGAATTGAACTCTCCACAGTGAACTGATCACCTGGAAATGGAAGGCTTTGTGACTCGATTCAAAAAGATTCAATTGAATAGAACCGAAACATACAACAACAAATTGGGATAAAAAGACTGAAAATAACAGACTGCATTGGTAATCACGTAGGCGGCGATGATATACCGGATGACAGCAGACAGTATACAAACGAAGAACCTCAATGGTTTAGATGTAATCTTTTTACTGTCTATAATAAGCGTCCTCGTGGTAGGCCTATCTAGTGTAGCAAAAATACTGTTATACTAAAGTAAGCCTACATCCCCATCGTACTCGCCCCCCTCCGACGACTTTTTCAGGGCGAGGGGTTTAGTGTGGTTTGGTTGCTACATTCTGGAAGACGTAATTTGAAGGAATCATAAATCATAACACTATTTCACACCCTTGAGTTATTACCAAACCATATACTGTATTGAATTCTCCATCATTTTAAATTAACAATCTATAAGTAGAACCCGTATTAAGGAGACACCTTGGACACCCAGCAAATGTCCCCTTTAGAGGAGTGTTCATAAAGAGATGGATTCTATAACAATTTAAATTGTCAACCAATCATGACATTCGTTTTAAACATTGTTTGGAGTTTTTCTCTAGGTTACACGATGATAGATGGAGACGGTCTATTTTTATACCTCCATGGAAAAATAGTGTAGGCCTAGTACAGTTGTTATATCTTTTATGCAGTATTTCCGAAATAAACACACTGAGATGTTTGTTAAAATGTGTTTATTTGCAGCCTTCTACTCATTTTTCTCGTAAGGCATCTATGAGAGATACCGCCATTGTGATAGTACTCCATATGCTTTCGTATTCAATGTGTGTTAATACTGTATATTCATCAACCATTTATGAAAAATAAATAATTATAATATCCAGCCATTAGGCCTATCGTTAAAGTGCGTTCACACTTCATAGCTGATCTGGGCCTCGATCCGTGGTTAAATAAAGAATATTTACTATGTTAGCGTGTGTGAAAGGGTACAAATTATTATAAATATTATCAGAAATATTCGAATATTAAGTACACCTGTGTAAAATAGATTAAATGATAATAAGCGTAAGTATATACTCACAATGGATTCCGTTATCAACAGTCAGTAGCCCATAAAATGTAAGTCTAATCTAAAAATGACACGGTCACAATTAAGATATTGCATCTGTTATTAAACTTACCTTCATATATCAAAATATATAATATCCAAATAATAAAATTACTTAAAATTAATATCCGTAATATTGATAAGAAGGTCGATATTATCGTTACATTATGTACTGGGCTCTATCAAGAGATATCATTATTGTATATGTATAAAATGGGCGAGGGTTGGCAGCATTTTCTAGTGATGATGTCAGAGCGTGTTGCGCGTATAATAATAGAATTAATCAAGCGTAATGTACGTCCTATTGAAATAATTGTATAGAGCCTTACCTTCACAACAATGCTAAATCCTACTCTATTTACTCCATGCTTTAGGCTAACAATCAAGAACCATAGGTAAATTATGAGGCATTCAAAGGGTACTGTGTATTGGAATATCTTTACGGTTCGATGGGAAACCCCGTGTGACGTCAGGTACACGCGAGTGGTACACGCGCGCGCTTAATAAACCACGTTTATTACAGGTATACATATAATAGGTATACGTATAAATGACGCATAGACTGCAACCAATCGATGACTGCTTATAGCGAGGGGAGGGGATATACGAGAGGTGTTGCGCAGGAAAAACGTCACTACAAACTTACTAGTGCGATGAGGATTTGAAACGTATTTGCCGTGACGTCATCACGGCGTAAAAAACAACACCATACAAAGGCCTATACTTACTCTATTTAAATACGGTATGTTATGTTAATAAGATAAATAAATATGGTTTTATTCTACGTTGCAATATGTACAAATCATACGTCATAGTAACGGACTTAAAGTATCCTTATAACAGTACAGACTTAATTATGACAATTTATAAGTTTATTCAGGAATGATTTAACTTTTGTCCGAATTTACTTTAATTAACTTAACTATTTTAATAAATAATGTTTTTCTTTCAGATTTTTATTCATTGGAAAACTAATGTACTATAAAATTAGGCAGGTAGTTGGGTTGGACATAGTCGTCGGTCTCGACTATGACGTTATTTTTCGAGCGGCGGCGTTCATACGCGACGACGACATTAAACTCGTCTTCTTCTTCTTCGTGTTTTTCTGGTTCTTGTGACGGCAGTTCTTTATTAGAGTCACGTGACGTCGTGTGTTCTTGAGTGGTGTTTCTTCCAACTTGTCGATATCCTGTACTTAGTCTAACTGGATTCAGGTCATCAAATGTTTCACACGATTCCGTTTGTTGCGGAGGAGAAGCCGATGACTTATATTCAGCCATAACCGAAGAAAACTAGCAAAAAGAGACAAATTACTTACTGCAGTAAAGGCAATGTTTTTAAAGAAATATTGAATATTGTCACATAAAATAATATTTTGGTGGTTATAAAGAAAAATAAACATATTCATGATTGCACTTTAGTCTGCGCATGTGCATATGTTTCTAAGTTCACAGAAAGTCTTTTCGACTTGACATGCTGTGTAGTCGCGGCGAGCAGCGTCGTAAAAAAACAAAAACCGGGTCGCAAGTGGTCAAAAGCATGCTTACCCAGTGTGGTAGATGAAATCGACGTCTATGCTCAAACACACGAAGGAACTTAACTACAGCGACTGAGGCGAACAGGATGACGACGACAGCACATGTGAACAGAGTGTGCGCCAACGACCAAGACGACGACGCAGTGACGTCAGCAACTCTCAAATAGTCTATAAACACAAAGTATTATACAGTGTTTTATTACGATTTATGCTGTAGGCCTATATGTGTGTTTGTAATTGAAATCACATGAAGGACTTGTCGATTCTCTGTTATGTTACATATTGTATCACATGTGATGCCTGTATCATATCCAATAACGTATACAGGCTCCATGGTCACACTCAGCCGACTGAAACAGTGCAAAACACACCATTATTAACATATCCTGCAGTAGGCTACTGAGTTGGACCATGGTTTGGTATTGAAGCAAAGAGAGACATGTGATGCCTGTATCATACCCATTAACATATTACAGGCCCCATGGCCACACACACCAGTAGCTGGTGAGTTGGACAATGGTTTGGTATTGAAGCAAAGAGAGGCATGTGATGCCTGTATCATACCCATTAACATATTACAGGCCCCATGGCCACACACCATTAGCTGGTGAGTTGGACAATGGTTTGGTATTGAAGCAAAGATAGACATGTGATGCCTGTATCATACCCATTAACATATTACAGGCCCCATGGCCATAATTAGCTGGTGAGTTGGACTATGCTTTGGTATTGAAGCAAAGATAGTTAATTGCATCAAGGACCCGGATGTGACGCAGGTGCTAATCATATTACGTAATAACAATGTATTTTACCATAATAAATGTTTAACGTTGATTATGATAAAAATGTACGTGATCAATTAATGTTAAAGTTAAAATTAAAAACCAGCTGCAATGCGAGAACTCTTACATAGAGGGATGGGAACAAGAGAGGGCGATCGGTCACAATACAATGACATGACATAAATAACATTAATGTTGCACATTAATTCACCTTTGACCTGCTGAGTAGCATCATGTTCTTCATCATCAGCATTATGAGAATGTGTATAAATATTGGTGACGTCATCAATAACACTAACCGTTCCGTCATCTCTTAACTTAAACTTCCTCGTGGAGGGCGGTGCAGGACTTAGTGTTCCCGAAAGTACAGAAGTGACTTGTGCTATTTACACTGATTCTGGTTCTAGAAAAATGTCATTCACGTAGTATGTATTTGTCGGCTCTGGCGTGTACAATTCATCAATCTATTGATCAAAAACAAGACGAAAATGTTGGTAAAAATAATGTTATAAATGTTCAAAGATCGGTTGATAATATTATAACGGTAACGGTCGCCAATTTAATTCAAAAGTACTGTATCATGAACTTAGACACTATTTTAAACATCGGCTGGGGACGGATAGATTAAATAAATAATCAATAATAAATTAATAATCAATTAATAATAATAATGTAATTATAATGCTCTATACCCATACTAAAGCTCTGTCCACATTATCAAACTTAATGTGATACTAAAATGTGATGTGCTCATATATGGACATGATGATGTCATATCACTACCATATTTGGGCATATTACACTTTGTCAAATTAGTTTGATAGTGTAGAGAGAGCTTTAGGCTGCCTACCTGTAATCCTTCTGGGCCCATAATGATTATGTTTGCTTCCAGAAGATATACTAAGTTCAATTCTTCATTGTCGACGCGCATTGGGACATTAGTGTCACCAACCAAATAAGGTGTTGTTGGAAACAACAAGGTAAACACCAATGTGTCATTGTTTATCAAACTAATGTTATTGATGTCCGGAGCTCCAATGACACCTGGATTTAAAACAAAAACCATGCTTGATATTTAATTTGTGTTTTAATATTGTAAATACTGGTAATATCTTTTTATAAGTGTTTTTATTAAAAAAAATTAATAAAAAAATTAATGTGAAAGAAGCAATCAAGGAGTTTCAATGCAATCACACCGTCAGCGAATCACAAAGTCTACGCGCGCGTGCACAATTCTGATAATTACTACGCGTTTTATGCGCACAAAATTCAAGTGATGTTTTTTTTCATGTCACTGACAATTTGACATCATACTTTCGGTTTTTGTTTACAAAAAATAAGCTCCATCTTCTTTGTTGCTTAAAAGTGCATAAGTTTTAAGTAGCAACTTTTTTTTCTTTTTCTTTTATCTTTCGCACCTGTCTCTCTCTGTATTTGTTTAGAATCATCTTCTGATTGCTTTTGATTACTTCGGAATGCACGATTTTAGAATGATGTCTCCGCGGCACTTATTAGTTTCACTGCGGAAGTCGAAAGGAACAATTCAAACGCAATGATCGATAAATAAAAAGTACAAATCATCATTACATATTAGTATAATTTACAGGTTATGTTGAAGACTTCCTTTTAATAACGATAAAAACAGAACAAGGCCAAGGTCGATAATATTTTACGTTTAGCGGGCACAACATTTTAAATCTTGCCTCTTCGGTTTTGTCTTTTGTTATTATGTAATATACGATACCATGCTAACTGTGTTTTGTCATCTTATGTTTAAGAAAATAAAATATATATTTGTGCTACCAGAACATTCCCTGAACATTATTTAAAAACTTATAAAAGATGACTCCAAAAAAGGTTTGCTCCTTTGACAAAATGTAGGCGGATATATTTTGACAAATATACGGCCTCTCATCGGACATAAGACATCTTATCTTACCAATATATGAAAAGATCAAATTAAAAATTTAATAAGTAGGCCTACCTAAGTACCTAAGTACCTAAGTGTAGATTGTGTGCTAAGAACACAAACTCACCATCTTTTACTGGGTTGTGTTCGGCAGCTTCAACCCATTCACTGAATGTTCTATTTTGGCTGTAGTAGGTCCTCACTCGTGCGAAGATCGGAGCTTGCACCACAATGTACCCATTCTCCATCTTCATTTTACAAATTGTTGTTGATATGTTCTGACACATCTTTTCTATTTTCCATGGCCTGAATTAAAATAACATTTGTAACATTTAAGCTTGTTTCCCATTATATGATTATTATAAGTACAACGCGCAACACAACAACGCGCGACGCAAAGACAACGCGCAACGCAAGGACAAACGCACAGCGCAATGACAACGCGCGACGCACGGACAAACGCAATTACAAACGCGCAGCACAAGTGAGTTGACCAATGACATGACTCGGCGTACAAGCCACACTTCGGATAATCATAATTACATCGTGAAGAGTATAACCCAAATTAGGTAATAACAATATTTACTCTCGCAACTTCTCGCTATTCCTACTTTGGACGGTGTACGTTAGTGTAGCGTTGGTCACTTTTGGTCCGTCCCATGACATCGTGGTGGACAGGTCACGTGTCACAACAGTCACATTGTAAGGCTCATAAATACCTTGGAAAATAAACATATTAAACAAAAATAAAATATTGAAAGACATATAACAAAATTGCCTATTAGGTAATCGGTTAGTACGTAAGTCATCTGAATTTAGCACATACCTAAAGCCCTATTACAAACTAGTCCAAGTTAAAACAATATCTTTTATCCTATAATTATTATTTAATTATTTTATAAACATTTTGCGACATACCTTTAATTCTTTTGACAGATACAGTGAGTGTAATACAGAGAATAACAACACTAGTGGTTGCATGCATATTACACGATGTTGCAGGTTATTAACACCACTCACAAACACAACACCAACACACCACCACACGAATGATTTTAAACAATTCGGCGAAAGATAAACATTTTCTTTGTATACTTTAGTTTCGAATCTTATTAACTGCGCGCTTGTTGGTTAGTTTCTGTGACGTAACAACTTGTTCGGAAAGTCTGTTTCAGGTCGAAAAGATATATAATGACAGATATTGAAAAAAAAACTATATATGTACTGTAATGTAATAATGTATATGATACTCGGCAACAAATACAACTAAAGCTTGGTTCCCACGCAACTCAAGTAATTTGACCAATCACAAAGCAGTGAATTATATGTCGCTTGTGATTGGTCAACTCACGTGCGTTGCGATTACGTCATTGCGTATCGTCCAATTGGGATCGAAGCAATAAACACGAAGCTCATCTAAATGATGTCTATAGCTATTTGTGTAAATTTCGCTTGTTTTCAATACTCGATTAAAAAAACGACAATTATGGATGGAATGGAATTGTTTATTTTAAAAAGATATTCTTTGTTCTTACTTAGATATAATTGATTGAAATGACGTAAAACATTCATTTTACCCTTTTTAGAATGTCTCAAATAGATGGATGTAACAGGGATAAATTAATGCAATTAATAATATATTTCACAGCAATTTTGCAAAATACCGAACACGTACAAAACGGTGAAACAACACCTATTATATAGTACATTAAATAACATAATAATGTTTAACTGTCTTATACTTATGAAGTTAAATAAAGTGAAAACAGTTTAAATTTATAAAACATTATTCAATATCCGGCCGCATTACATCTTTCATAGTCTGTGTAAATCGGTTACAACAAAAAGAGATGACGTGTGCGCTACTTTCCATGACGTGTACGCTAATTTCCCTGAAGTCTACGCTAAATTCCATGACATCACAAGTAGTACTCAACACTCGTACACTAGTTTTTTAATGTAGTACCGTAACGTACATGGATTTCGTCAACATCCAAAAGCGCTGCCAACGATACTATAACAATATCTATTTCAAAAGTTCGAATAGGCTCTATAGTATACACGCTTTAACATGAATTAAATTCTTAAGTACAACAATGTATAAACACAAATATGTTCTTTTTTTATTATAAAAAATGTACAAGCGAAGGTTTAATGTCTGATGTGCATCAGCTGCCGGCGGCGGCGCACTTTACAAGCTGCCGGCGGCGCACTTTACAAGCCGCCGAGAACAGCACTATCACTTTCATCATTGTTTTGGAATTCATAATTACAGAACGGCGTATCATCTTTGTCGTGGTTCATGTCCGGTAAATTGACGCCATGGTCTTTGTTGATATAAGAACGAGGTAACCGGTTACTGTGGATAAAATAGTAAGTGAAATAACTATTAAATGCACCGCTATACACGTGCCAACAACTATTAAACGTACACCAAAACACGCGCCAACAGCTATTAAACGCACACCAACACACGCGCCAACAGCTATTAAACGCACACCACCACCACACGCGCCAACAGCTATTAAACGCACACCAACACACGCGCCAACAGCTACTGTAAACCACCATTAAACGTAAACAATCGCGTCATTGAAATATCATCTTTGTCATGGTAATCATCATTTTTCAATCATCACAAGAAATCACCTCACTCCAATTAACAATACATTTGTTTTCATACCGTTCATTTTTCTTCCTAATTATCAAGATGGCGGCAACAATAATGATGAACAAGATCAGAACAATAACTATTATTACTAGTCCTACAACCACCGCTGAGTTATCAGAACCTGCAATGACAAACAATACAAAATGAACTATAATATTACTAAACTATTTCTTGAGAGTCTTCACATGAGTGTTCCCACTTGGACTCGCAACGCAATAAGTAATTTGACCAATCACATCATCATCATTCGAACAACTGGTCGCTTGTGATTGGTCAACTCACTGGAGTCTGCTGAGTGGGAACGACGCATAATTGAATTGAATATCATTTGAATATTTCAAATTGATGGGCCTATAGAACGAGGTATTATATTGCTTACCGTTGTTTTCACCTCGATAAGTATCGACATTTGGTGGTTTCTTTTCTGTGACCTTTTCAGTCACTTTTTCAGTTTTCTTTGTCACTGCTGGTGTTTTTGTAGTAGGAGCAGGTTTAATTTCTGCAATAATAATTATGAGAAAATGTGATGAAAAGTAAAGATGTATTATATTGGCGAGTACGGGAACCATTGAATTATCACTGCGATCACCAATAGAGGGGGTAATAGTGTTTTTGCTGCCATCACAAATTGTTGACAATCAACTTTTGTTATTTATTTACCCATACCTTGCTAAATTAATTAGTTTAAAAGCAAGTAGTCCTCTATTTATGATGAGGTGCAAATAAATACTATCTTAACTAAGTTAAGTATTACATGAATAATAAAGGTGTATTGGAGGAGAAATAGATTATTTTGCCTACGGGAGTACGGGAACCATTGAACTATTAATGTGATCACCAATAGAGGGGGTAGTTGTGTTTTTTGCTCCGATCATGATTTTTGAAGAATAAAGAGATGCTTGGATACTAGTATTAAGAGATGCTTGGATACTAGTATTAAGAGATGCTTGGATACTAGTATTAACGCAGTTTTTTCATAAATAAATGTGTATACATTATTATGTTGGGGAAATAAATTGATTTATTTTTATAAGTACGGGAAGACTATATGATATCTGTATTAATAGAGAATAAAACAGAATGGATTTTAAAGCCGGTTTATTTCTGAAGAATATGAATAAAGCAGAGTTAATCTCACGTTGACAAGAAGGCGGTTGTCCCTTCCAGACGCCGCCTGCACTGCAGATCATATAGCCTCTCGTCTTAGAGTTATCTTCATAGCCGTCCTGGCAGTCGTAAAACACAACGGAGCTGAACGGATGCGATGTGTCCACTGAACGCACTTTTGCGAACGATATCTCAGGAGGTTTGTAACAAATAATTGCTAAAAGAAAAGTTGTACTCTTGTAAAAATTTCGAGGTACTTAATTTTATTTTAATAGTTTTAATAGTCTTTAAAGTAATTTCACCATTTCAAACCCCAATGGAAACTAATTTTTTTTTAGGATTAATTAAGTTGTCTTGAATTCATCATCAAATGTTTTCCTTAGTTTTTTCTGATGTTTTTCATTTGACTGTTTTTATTTATGATGTATGAGTTGAATTCGGAATAAAAACAAACAGCAAAAATCATTTGCGAAATTCCTGAAATTTGAAAATCTTACTTTTGCATGTTGGTAGAGGATTGTCCCATTGGCAATCGTCTGTACACGTCAGTGTATCAGCACCAATCAGCTCAAAGCCATCATTACACGTGATCTTTAGCGTATCTTCCAACTCGTACTCATCTTCCTTTGGTGTTACGTCACCGTTACAAATATCACCAGGATACATACACGCTCCTGTACAAACAAAATATTTTGTTTGAATATTATTATCGCAAATAGCGTGCGCGACGCATGGTGGAAAGGTTTGGGACCAAACGTCAGGACGCGTACGTACATGATGTTATTGTTTGTACACACGCGTCGTGACGTTTTGCTCCTAAACCCTTTCCCATCATGCACTCTGCAATGATTTGCGATAAACCTTATTAATGGTGCAAAGTTTCTAAAGCCCTGTCTACACCTTCAAACTTTATGTGACAATAAATGTGATGTGCCCATAATAATACATATTTCTAGAGCGCACTTACTTCGCCACCAAAGGTGCTTAAGGCGCCTTCAATATAGACGCGGTGACGTCATATTACTACCATGGGCACATCACATTTTTTTTGTCAAAAAAGTTATGATAGAGTGTAGACAGAGCTTAGACGACGAGAGAATAATTAAAATCGTTAAACTTACTTCGGCAATAAACTCCAGCTTCATCCGCTTGTCTGCACGGTGACGGGCCAAGCCGTTTATTACACTCCCGTAGGTGCGTCTCTGATCCCGAACATTTCACTGTATTCCACACCAATTCTGTCAGGCTAGGAAACTCGCCTTTCACAGCTGACCTTGCCGCGCAAAAACCAACTTCACGACAAGCGACCTTTGCTGCATCAATGTCCCAGCCGTTGCCGCATATTCCACCCCATCTACCACCAACAAGCACCTCTACTCGCCCTCCTATTTCGTCTTCGCCATTGTTCACCAACCTCACCTCTGGAGTAAAAAAAAAAAAGAAGTTAAGATTGCTTTAAATATAAATATTATAGGCTAACGCGCATCGTCGTCTTAAAGCAATTCTCAATATTACTGCGCATAGCGTTCCGAGCACCTTTGCTGGAGAAGTGCGCATTGTGATTTTACCAATCACAAACCATTCTTGACTTGAACAACTGCGCGTCGGACGAATATCCGCGTCGGACGAATATCCGCGTCGGACGAATATCTACATTGGATGAATATCCACATTGGATCAATATCCACATCGGATCAATATCCACATACGTCATAAAAATACTGGTTTCTTACCGGCACACTCGACTTTTACAATAGTGTCCGAGTCACATGTACCGTTCGTGTACGCGCAGTTGGTCAGAGTGGACTCAGCGCCCGTGCATTCTATATTGCGTATGTTGGTGGGATAGTTCGCTCTTGGCACGCCAGAGTAGCTTGTCGCAGTCGTGTTGAACAGTTGACTGCAAACGATACTGGCTGCTGTCATGTTGAAGCCTTTAATACACACTCCAGTCCAATCACCATTCTGTAAAACGTCTACGATTCCACTCATGCTGTCCGTGTTTTCATTATCGGAACGAAGGCGAATGTCTGAAATCAAAATATTTAACACATTTACTTGTTGGGAACACAGATTTGGCTGTTTTGCGTTGGAAGACAACAACTATACTATCGTTAAACTACACGTGGCCTTTTTTCAAGGACATTATGTCGATAAAATTAGTCCCGAACGGCGCCCCGTACACGTCTATATTTTGCAATACACACCTGTACACATGACACCTGCATCTTCATTGTGATTACAATTATGGGTTGTCCATCCAAGATGAGTGCAATCATGTAGATTATCTTCCGAGCCAGTGCACTGAACACCATCTAACATAATCGGACCTATGCCACTCCCATATGCACCGCAACACCGCGACGCCTTTAGCGTTTTCGGTAAATAGCCGCCAAGTTGGCGACAGACGACCACTGCGTCGTTGTAGTCCCAACCATCGTCACACACCGTTCCCCATTCGCCACTGTGATACACCTCAACACGGCCTTCTAGAGGGTTAGGCCCATCAACCAGTCGAACTGGAAGACCTACATATGAAACAATATAAACGCATTTTCAACTGAAACTAATAGAAAACTGAAAACCGATCCTATTTAGTCAAGTTTGGTCCCTACTTTTTGACGCAACGTAAGGATGTAGGCGCATAGCAAGTAATTTTACCAATCACGGCGGCGCAATGAACATCCGAACCGTCGCTTGCGATTGGTCAACTCACTTGCGTCGCGCCTACGTTATTGCGTTAAGTTTTAAGTTTTAATTGTACAATATTCCGCCGTACCACGCCGAGAATGTTAAAGAGTCGCTATCCAATCGAGTTCGAACAATACCATGAAAGCCCCAGTGGTCTAATGGTTAGGACATCTGCGGTCCGAGTTCGAGTCTCGGTTGGGGCGACTTTTTCTCATTCTCACAGATTTCTTCATCTTTATCGTTTCAAATTAATTAATTACATTTCAGTATATCACCGGGCGGTTTAGAATTAATGTTCTTTGCCTGATGTGTTTATATATATATATATTGTTATATTTCTTTTATTCCTGTCCACCCAGGCAGCACTTGCCAACTCTTATGCTATGACTTTATCCAAATTCCCTCACTTGCACTGATGAAGGGCTAGTGTTGCCCGAAAGCTCTGCTAACTTTTCTAGCTGTTTTGACTTTATCGTTTTGATTTAGATTTTTGCTTTTTTTTGTATCTCCATTGAGATCCAGCCACTGACACCCACAGCATTGTCATTTTTTTCAGTAATTTGCCTTTGGATTTATATATATATATTGTATATATAAACAAATCAGGCAAAGAACAGTAATTCTAAACCGCCCGGTGATATACTGAAATTTAATTAATTAATTTTATACGATAAAGATGAGGAAATCTGTGACTCGAACTCGGACCGCCTGCTTGATATGCAGATGTCCTAACCATTAGACCACTGGGGCTTTCATGGTATTGTTCGAACTCGATTGGATAGCGACTCTTTAACATTCTCGGCGTGGTACCGCGGAACAGGCACTAGTCCTCAGTTGTACGCACGCGTAATAGAGATCAATATATATATATATATATATATATATATTATAACGTACGATATTTAATTTAATAAATGTGAGTGTTTATCATAATCCTACATTAATGTAATAGTATCAACATTGTACCTCGTTCACATTCAATCATGATATCTTGATCGTGTGAACAGGAGGTAAATCCTCCCCATTGATCGTGCTTGCAGTCATCCAGCGTTCCTTCCGTTCCGTTACAACCTAAATTTGACACCAGGATCGGTCCGTCAGATTTTGGCGGGATTTCGTCACTTCGTAAAGTGATTCGTTTGACATTGTAACCACCCATCATACTGCAGATTACACGCGCGTCGTTTATGTCGTATCCACGGTTACAGATCGTTCCCCATTCGTTGTTATGGAACACTTCCACGCGCCCGATTAGTTCAGTTGCTCCGCCCACGATACGAATTGGTCCTATTTGTAAAAAGAAAAAAAAACACACATTTTAAAATGGAAAGAGTAAATGAAATTCGAAGCTTTTCAGTTCGCCGATACAATTACAAACAACTCATGGCGCATTACGCAATACGCAGTATAAATACTGTGTTATCAATCTTTAAGACAGTGTTTGTACTGGGCCACCTTCGAAAATGAGATCGATGTCATGTAAACAACAAGAGTGGAAATTAGAGGTGTTTAATTTTAGTGATTTAGGAAAAACCAGATTGGTAAAAAGTAATTTAATAAACAAATAAACAAAATGTTTACGTTTGCATATGACGCCGACATCTTCTTCATGGCGACAGTTATGCTTTCCCCATCCATTGTGACGACATAGCTCTATGGAATCTTCTGTGCCTAAACACGCCAGGTCATCCAGTATGATATTGCCACTACCGGGACCAAAGCTCTTGCAACACTGGCTAGAATCCGTTCCTTGGTAGCCTAGCATTGTACAGATTACTTTGGCATCAGTGATACCAAAGCTATCGTCACAAATAGTGCCCCATTCACCGTCGTGGAATATTTCAACTCGACCCTCTAGTGCGTTATTTCCGTTAGCTAGACGCACAAGTAATTCTTCGTTTCCTGTAAAACAATCAAACACAACCTGATCTAAATTGCTATTTGTTGAGAAACATAAATCTGCTAGTTCCATACTGGGTTTCTTATTAAAGTAATCGGACACTTTCTAGTGAAAATAAAAATCGTACAAGGAAAGCAAGAATTTATACACGCTTTTTGATTGGTGGTAAAAACCAATCATCCGCGCAAACATTCGACGTGTGTGTGATTGCGCGTTGCGCATACGTCGTTGTGTTGCGCTCGTCCAAGTGGGAAAACGGCGTAAAACGTTGAACAATTAGAATTGGTTTTTAGCAGCATGGTCTTTTATATTTCTGTTTCGTATTTTAAATAAATCAAATATGATGCATTAAAATAAAGCACGTACCACAATATTCGCCGGGAGCTCCAATATCACATATTTCATACCTAGCATCAGGGTCTGTGGTATAACACCACGCATTGGTATACTGATCTGGGTTACGGCAGAAATTGTGATCTCCCAGGCCCCCGTTAGGATAGCGTTCAGGCGTCCTTTCGTGCTGGTGAGGGTACTGTGACGTCCATCTCTGACACGTCTTACCGGTGATTGTGGTATTTACCGAGCCTCGGTAGTCTGATCCATCGTGCCTATTAGAACATTCTGATGATAACAAAAACAAGTAGTGATCATTAATTATTGTGTATTTAAAAAAAAAATATATATATTTATATATATAATATTATTTCTACTACTTTAATTAATATTTAATTATTGTTTATTGTATTTGATACATTTATTAGTGTATTTTATACTGGTGAAACCAGGCTTAAACCTCTATATTGAGCTTATTTGGTCTATTAGTGTACTTTGTGTACTGGTGAAACCAGGCTTAAACCTCTATATTGAGCTTATTTGGTCTATTGATGTATTTTGTACTGGTGAAACCAGGCTTTAAGCTCTATATTGAGCTTATTTGGTCTTTTCCAGGCTTTGCATTTTTTATTTAATACCTTGAATTATTTTGTAAAACTATTAAGTTTGATGCATTGTGAAATAAAAACGAACGAACGAACGAACGAATTTATATGTCATTTAAGTTCGTCTGTATGTCAGTTTGAAGCAAGCACTATTCTACGCCTATCTCTATGGTCTATACATACCTCCACAGCCTAGAAGTTCAAATCGGAGACTAATTTGTCCCCTCCACGTCATCGAATTCATTCGAATAAATCTTCCCATTACCGGTTTATTAAAGTAGTTTGTTACAACAGAATTATCGTCCGTATTTCCTACAAATACCTACAAAATAAATAAAACGCCGCTGATGAATGAAGATAGGTTTTTGGTATGACTGATTACAAATAGTAGGGAGACTATGATTTGCGACGACCGACTCAGTCGTCGATGACATAGGAGCAGGTTAGTTTATGTCAACTGATGTGACGTCGGCTGGACAAAAAAACCATCACAACTTTGTCGAGGTATAGAGGAAAACCTCTTCGCATGAGCACAATGAATTAGGTCGTCGCAAATCAAGAGCTTCCTACTCTAGAGTCTTAACACAATAAGTGAAGAGAATGATGTTTAAAATACCAGATAAATACAAATACTTATTCAACACAGAACCTGTCAAACAAAGTTGTCACTACTCACCATACTGGTACTGGATTTGCGCACATCAGCCCAAGTGTTTCCATCTTGGCTATACTGTAACCGGAATTGTCGAACGTATTCGCCAGAACGGTTTCTGCCCTGTGTTTGTATGCCAGACACAATGTGAGGCACTCTTAGATCTACCTTGATCCATTGCATACTGGTTGAGAAAACTGGTTTCCAGGCAACGCCACTACCGCCAGGTACGTCTAAATTCAGTCGTGCTTTTGAGGGCGCGTATAACGGAGAGGCAAACGATGACGCACTTATTCGAATATCATCAATATTTCTATTTTCCATTCCTAGAGGATCTCTACAATCTATAAATAGATCAAGTTTATCCACAATTATTAAGGTTATTTCACACATGTACAGTGTCATTTTGTTATGCTTAGCTAGGCTGGTCTGGTGTAATCAGGAGAGATATTTATTTCACTCTTCCCTGGTATAATATCATTTACTTACTTAATTACTTAATACTTACGTTCACTAATGTCGGTGGAAGGTGTCGGAATAAACCCACCAGTAGTGGGCACGGTTGCGTTCACTTCTATACCATCTAAAAAAACACACATAATATTGTTTGTGAGTGGTGACAATAGAACCAGATTGATTAGTTACCTCGGTTATGTGCACATAATAATATATTAAGAATAATTTGAACATTAAAAATATCAATGCACTAAACAATGGCTGGTTTGTGGGGAGATAGACTTCAACTGTACGGTTCACATAATTTATTTTGTTGACAAAAGTAAGAATGCACCGAACGGCGCCCCGTACAACTGACCTGAAGTATCGCACACAACTCCTGCGTCTTCGTGGTGGCCGCAGTTGTGATCTCCCCAATCAGGGTGTCGACACTCATCTAGACGAGATTCTGCTCCAGTACACAAAAGGTTGTCTAAATGTATCGCGCCTGTTCCTTGGCCAAACTTCCTTACTGGTGTGTCCTGATTGGCTCCGCGGTATCCCAGTTGCCGGCAGACGACATTAGCCTCTTCTGTGCCGAAGTCATCATCACACACGGTGCCCCATGTTCCAGAGTAGAAGATTTCCAAACGTCCCTCCCCTTCGTTAACTCCGTCTTTTAGACGAATGTTTCCAGATTCTATAAAATATAGAGAAATTGATATCACGTATCTTAAAAACACGGTATGCTTTCGTAAGATAACTGTATGATAATGTAGCACAACAAAATGGCTGGCTCAAATATGGCTCAATTAATTAAGTTTAAAAAAACTGCATATATACCTCTACATTGTATTGTAGCAACCCGTCCACTAGTACATGTAAAATTACCCCATGATGCAACGGTGCAATTCGCTAGAATGGTCTCATTTCCCGAACACTTCAATCCTTTCATAAAAACGGCAGATTCCTGAGGAACACTTCCGTATTGAGCCGGCTCTGTCATGTGCAGTTGATAGCAGAACACCTTGGCAGCATTTTCATCGAAATCTTCAAAGCAGATATTTCCCCACTGGCCTTCGTGCAAAGTTTCGATCACTCCGTCCCAGTCAGAAGTAAGGTTCCCTTGAGAGATTCGAATGTCTACAAGGTAAAAGGTAGATAATAAAGAATAACAATAACAATTCTATGTGTATTATATTTTATATCATACAAACTAACTATACCTGTGTATTCTACGCCAGAATTACGTCAAGACTGCAAGCTGTCACTTGATAATATCTAACCGACAATTGCAAGTCAGCTAGATACAATCTATGTGTATTATATTTTATATCATACAAACTAACTATATCTGTGCATTCTACGCCAGAATTACGTCAAGACTGCAAGCTGTCACTTGATAATATCTAACCGACAATTGCAAGTCAGCTAGATACAATCTATGTGTATTATATTTTATATCATACAAACTAACTATATCTGTGCATTCTACGCCAGAATTACGTCAAGACTGCAAGCTGTCACTTGATAATATCTAACCGACAATTGCAAGTCAGCTAGATACAATCTATGTGTATTATATTTTATATCATACAAACTAACTATATCTGTGCATTCTACGCCAGAATTACGTCAAGACTGCAAGCTGTCACTTGATAATACCTAACCGACAATTGCAAGTCAGCTAGATACAATCTATGTGTATTATATTTTATATCATACAAGCTAACTATACCTGTGTATTCTACGCCAGAATTACGTCAAGACTACAAGCGGTCACTTAATAATATCTAACCGACAATTGAAAGTCAGCTAGATACAATTATATGTGTATTAAATATTATATCATAAAAGCTTACTATACCTGTGCATTCTACGCCAGAATCCTCATGATGCCCACAGTTATGAGTTCCCCAACCACTGTGAACACAATCTTCGATTCGGTTTTCCACTCCCGTGCAACTGAGGTTGTCCAGATGAATTACTCCTGTTCCTGTCCCGTAAACGGCGCAGCATTTTGCTGAATTACTTTGTTTGACTGCATAGTTACCAAGATGGCGACATGCAACAACTGCATCGAAAAAGTCCCATCCGTCGTCGCAGATTGTGCCCCACTGTCCGTTATAAAACAGCTCTACTCGGCCTTCTAAATGGTTGTTGCCATTCACCAGTCGGATCTTAGTAGCACCTAAAAATACAAACAACGTATTGTTGTTGTCGGAATCTTTATAATTGTTGTTTATGATGTGGATTACTGATATGAGAGTCTATAAATAATAAATATTATTTCAACAAGAATATAGGTGAATCAATCCAGTTAATTTGACTTGACCGTTTTGCTTAAACATATGTTGTTTGTTTTTAATTATTCTATAAATGTTTAACCTAAAAACATGTTTAAAATGTCATTACCTACGCACTCTACAGCTGCGATCTTATTCGACGGGCACGTTGATTGCCAGGGGCCATGTGGGCAATCGGTAAACATAGCCTCATCACCATTGCACGCCATGTTAGTAGTAATAACCTCTCCACCAAAATCATCAAGATCTAACTCAAAGGCTCGAACGGCACTTGTGTTGAAGAGCTGCCGACAGATAACAGACGCGTCGTTTATGTCCCAGCCATCTGCGCATATCTTACCCCACGTACGGTTGTTAACGATCTCTATGTAGCCCTCTGATGCTGAAGCAAACGTAGAGCCCACAACTCGAACATCTGTCATATAACAATTAAATATGTGTTTGTTATACAAACACAGTAATACAAAAAATAAGGCAATTGTATGGCATTCATCCTCAATTGATGAAATTCGGATTAGGCCCTCTACGTACCCACGAAAGCTACAGTGCAGCTCCCAACATCACAAACGATTGAGGACGTAACGCAAGGACTTAACCGCAACGCAAGTAATTTTCCCAATAATGACGCGATGAATCATTATTGGTCAAAATGCTTGCGGCGCGCTTACGTCAACGCGCATGCGTTGCTTCCTAGGGAACAACCAAACTTAAAATAGCAAAGGCAACTATTCTGAGAGATATTTTTTTAATTGTTTGAAACCTGTTACGTACCTGTACACACGACTCCTGCATCCTCATTATGGTTACAATTATGGTTTTTAAATCCGTTATGACGACATTCGTCCAACTTGTTCTCAAAGCCTGTACACTGTACATTATCAAGGAATACTTCACCAATTCCAGGCCCGTATGCCCCGCAACATTTGGCAGAATTACTGGAACGTGTCGCGTAATTACCAAGCTGGCGGCAAATAACCGCCGCTTCGTTGGAGTCGAACGAGTCGTCGCAAACGGTACCCCATTCGCCGTCGTTAAACAACTCTACACGTCCTTCTAGCTTATTTTTTCCATCCGCCAGACGGACATTAAAAGCTGTGTAAACAATTAAAGTAGGCTATTAGTGTTTTGTTTAAAACCAGTAATACAAAAAAGGAATATGACAGTTCTAATAACAATTTTGTATTTTGCAAAAAAAATCAGCAAGGAGGTATAATACAAGGTATGAATGTTATATGATGAAACTCGCTATGTCGAAATAGATTTATGAATTAATTACTGTAAGGTCGAATTATGATTTTGAAAGTATCTGTGAGCGGGGTTGTTTTTGGCATTACGAGGCAATAGTACTATATTATTGTTCGTTTCACTTTCTCTAAGGTTGTGTTCGTAAAATCTAAATAACGCAATGCTATATCAATATATAACATTGAATTTGATTTCCAATCGTTTTACGCAGGTAACAGTAGTAATTATAAGATTAAATACGATTTGACGCGTTCAAACATAGATAATAACGGTAAATGTTATTTAGGCCTACGCACGCGCCGATATGATGAGCCCAAACATTGATAACAATGATACATTATATTTACGCGCGCGTCGATATGATGAGTTCCACCATGGATAACAATGGTACATTTTATTTACGCGCGTGTCGACATGATGAGACCAAATATTGATAATAAAGGTACAATGTATTTATGCGCGTGTAAACTCGTCACTGAAGATATCAGCATGTAATAAAATTGCATTGTGATTTTGACCTTAAGTGCCCGGAACAAAGTCACGCTAGCATGTAATTGAGATCCTATATATCCTCTACTTAATATCAATAAAATGAAAACCTTTGGCAATTGAGGAAACGTTGTAAAGCAAGGGATGTCGCTATAACATATCCCTAAAATACAGCTAGTGTTCCTTTGCACAACAGTGTGTACTTAAACACGTTGTTAAGTAACAATAGGTGTGTTTATGTTAGCATAGGCAAGGAAATACTTGTATTAACAGTCTCCTATTTATTTAAATAAACTTCCACACATAGAGATGAACACTTTCTATCGCATATGTAGTTTTATACATACATCCTGACCAAGGCATAGTGTTTTCGCAACTTTCTTTCTGGCTGTTTAACTTCACCATTTTGATTCAGGTTTTTGCTTGTTTGAAATTCACAACATTGCTATTTTTCAGTAATGTATCAATATGTGTATGATAATTTGAGTTTTGTTTAGCTTTTTATTTCGACTGAACCACAGTTCAGTTTCGGTAATTTTCTTCTTTTTCCAAATTTATGACTTACATTAACGAATGTTCATAATAATTTTATTATGATGTTTATTTTAGATTATTTATTTTAGAATATAAAAATCTATAGAAAATAACTAAGCTTCATAACTTAATTCTAACGTTCTATTTTTAGCTATCGTAAAAGTGGAACACCATTGCTACAATGTTGCAACTACTTTCGATAAATCGGTTTCCGATTTAATAATCTAAAGGAGGACAATTCATTGACTAAAGGTTATCATTAGGGACAATAAGTAATCTATAAGACATCCCTTTGGTAGTTGGACGTGAGAAGAAACAACAAATCATTTATTTTATACAAATCGCCGAGCTAGATGTGAACACATGTTCAATTCATTTCAAAATTAACATTTATTTCCAAAATGATAGCGTCACCAATAAAGAAAAGACTTGTGTCAGGAACGCCAACACAAAAGACTTGTGTCAGGGACGCCAACACAAAACATTCAAAAGCAAACGAAACATATATATACAAAACACAGAAATGAAAATAACATCAACATTATTCACACTAAAGCTTGCTTATTTATACCATTTGGATGCAACGCAAGGAGGTAAACGCGCCGTAAGTATTTTGACCATTCACGACGCGATACGTCATGAGCATTGTCGCCTGTGATTGGTAGATTCACTTGCGTCGCGCCTACGTTGTTGCGTTGCGTTCAGACTGTGGGCTAATGGAAATATTCACATTTTCTTACAATTAATTAAACATTCTCCTCCAAGTGAAATACCACTTAAGGGTATCCTAAAATATGGAATAAATGGTATTTAATGAAACATCTGACGTCAGTAAGTGCGGTACTTGAACTGAGAAGAGTTCTATTCTATTGTAACAACCGTTTTGTGTAAAAGTAAAAATAATGCTCATTTTAGAACGAGATTAAGTTGTAGAAAATCATACCGCAATAGGTTTTAACAAAATAAAATTAATTTATTATATCTGTAGCTTGAAAACCCAATACAATAATTACTATTTCTTTTATTTAATTAGGTTTAAAACAGAAGCAAAATGTAATATAATAAACATTATAAACCAACTGGGTTTTTGTGATATTCCGCGGAAGCAGGGTGTGTCGAATATGGCAAAAATACCCACGGGACGCATTGCTCGTGTCCTTGAAAAAGCTGCTATATATTAAACAATTTCAAAGATAATTTTGTTTATATCACTACGAATTTAATATTTTGTTGTATTTGTTGAGCGGAAATTAAGACACCTTAAAACAATACGAGGAAGTAAGTAGCAAGATCTTGACATACAATCATAATTTATTTAAAAAAAATAGAAGCATATTATAATATAAAAAAACCGCGATAAATCAATTGGGTTTTTGGGATACTCCGCGGAAGCAGAGGGTGTGCCGTGATGGGAAAAAAAATCCCCACGGGACGCATTGCTCGTGTCTTTGAAAAGCTGCTATTTATTAAACAATTTCAAAGATAATTTTGTTTAAATCGTATTACGAATTTAAAAACATTTTGTTTTGTACTTGTTGAGCGGAAATTGACACCTTAAAACAATACGAGGAAGTAGTCAGCATGTCGAGAGTCAATGTAGATTACAGTATCTAGATATGACTTACAGTGTAGTGGTATGAACTAAATATGAGTTTTAGTCAGTTTTAGTGACAACTTTCGAATATTGTACTGTTTTACTATTTGTCTTTCCATGGGTTAGTTATGCTTGGTTTTCACGTGCATAGACCTATCCGCAAACAAAGTATGTTTGACCAATCACAAGCAACAGTTTGGACGATCGCTTATGATTGGTCGAATTATTTGCGCGTTGGGTGTGCGTCCTTGCGTCGCGCACACTTTCTCTAATGCACAACGCCAGTGCCACACCCAACGTATTGTTATCACAATACAATTAGATCATTATTTACTGGCAAAATGCATGATTTACTGGAAGCTAAGTTTTCAGACCGTTGGACGCGAATTTATAATTTGATAAATAAATGTCTGTATACAAAACATGAGAGCAATTATAATTTGAATTGCGAACAATGGTATATTTAATTCCACACGGAATTTTGTTTTTTCTTCTAAAAAAGATTTGAAACAAGGATGAACGGTAACGAATGGTATGAAGTGTAAATGTATCTAATAGCGTGTAGAGCATAAACACACATAGATACGTGACTACTGTACCAGCATGATACTTAAGTTCAACTTACTTGGTGATGGTAGATTTGTTGTTGGTTCAATCATCCAGCCTTCAACGTTCACTACTAAGACAGCACACACAATTAGCAAGGGACGTCCAACGCCTACTGCCATTATTAGAGAGTTTCTTCTCGCCAACACTTATGTCCAAATGTCCCAGAAAAAACGAGATGATATTGGCGAAACTTGGCGATGTTAGATAAACTCCCGGTCCTCGTTAACTCCCGGTTCATTGGTTGAATTTTTTCATTTGATGTCGTCATGTATAATTACGGAAGTTATCTTGTCAAGACGGAAAGTGGAGAGGGTCACAATCTCGTATAGCAGCACCAAGGCCTAATCCACGGCTTCCGTAACATCGCATAACATTGAAAGTAGTCACTTGTTGCTGGACCGACGACAGCGTTCACATTATCCCCTAAACTATACAAAGCGTTATATAACAAAATATTAATTGTTTAAATTGATAATTAAATTATTCTACAATAAAAGTGTTTAAATTAAAGCCATAACATCGACATGGAATTTTAGCTTATAATGTGCAAGGCAAATAATGTGACAAATATTATCACAAAGTGATGGCTCATCAAAGCTGTGCCTTGTGGTTGGTCGAATTCCTTGCGCGTACGATCGAGTGGTGAGAATTAAGCTTTTGGCAAAGTTTAGTTTAAACTTTGTTTCCAGTAGGACGCAACACAAGGTCGTACACGCAACGCAAGCAATCAGAAGCACATGACTATTTCAACTGTTAATTGTCATTGGTCAAATTACTTGCGTACCGCGTACATCCTTGCGTTGCGGCCATAGTGGGAACCAAGCTTTACTATTGCGTAACAGCAGTGGTGTAAACTCAGGTAGAAAAGAAGCTTACAAAGTTCAATTTCCGACGACAACAATCATTGTCATCAAATTGTGGTTTCACTCTGCCGCACTTCCAATTGTGAAATTTATTTCCGAAACATCAAGGTCTGCTGTGAGCACAAGACTAATAATAATATCCTATACAATGGATTAATATCATTTCTATCACTTTTGGACGCGCGTACATAAATATTAATTGTATCAGGGTTTGTACGCGTTAAGTTATCAAAGTGTTAATAACTTAGGAAGCAGCTTGTAAAATGAAACAAGTTCCGATAGAATATTTATAAGTGATCTCATGACACTACCAAGCAGTAGGATTAGTTAAATAATAGCCGGGTTCGATGCACTTTTTCTTTGTTACTGGAACCTATGTGTACCTATTGCCACAATGCCTATATCAAAGAGGTACGAATTCTGAGTAGATTTGTTTTAATGGTTCTACAGGTAAGATGTTACCGGTAACTTTAAGCGACAGTTCGGATGATAAATTGAAATAATGTCCCCGCCTTTATCCTCGCGTTACACGTACGCCTTTGCGTTGCACGCAAGTCCTAGCGTTACACGTTCGTCCTTGCGCTGTATGTTCTTCGTCTTCGCGTTGCACATACGTCACCACCAGGCGCTGTACAATTGGTATGATACATGGTTATAATCAACGGTGAAGAAATATTACATCAATATCATGTGCATAACTCGTGTGAAACAACCCTTATCCATACATCACATGACTCGTGTAAAACAACCCTGATCCATACATCACATGACTCGTGTAAAACAACCCTGATCCATACATCACATGACTCGTGTAAAACAACCCTGATCCATACATCACATGACTCGTGTAAAACAACCCTGATCCATACATCACATGACTCGTGTAAAACAACCCTGATCCATACATCACATGACTCGTGTAAAACAACCCTAATCCATACGTCACATGACTCGTGTGAAACAACCCTCATCCATACATCACTCGTGTAAATCAACCCTCATCCATACATCACTCGTGTAAATCAACCCTCATCCATACATCACATGACTCGTGTGAAGCAACTCTAATCCACAGGTCACATGACTCGTGTGAAACAAACCGTATTTACCCGTCACATGACCCACTTACCTACATTCGTTGCGGATACAAAATATATAGGCCTTTATACACTTTAATACAATGTCAAGTTATGTAATGATAAAACGACAATACCATAATTACTTAACTCTTTGAATTACCAATACTAATTACTGCACGAATAAATAATATATTAAAGTATTATTACCATTTATAGTATCTGTTTAATTGTATTCATTGAGTTACTTACGGTAGGCCTACTATTACAAGGTAACCATCTATAATCTTATACATATATCCTGGTTGTTTTGGACGCAATTCTGCCAGGCTTAGCGTACCGTACAACTACATGTGTCTGCCATGAATATTCTATGTTTACGTGCAATATAATTGATATATTTCACCTTAATTACAGGCATTATCTATTATATTCCTGTTTAACGCCCACTTTAATCTTAAGGTTGGTTCTCACTAGAACGTAACGCAAGGACGTAAACGCAACGCAAGCGTTTTAACCAATGACAAACGAAGTTATAGACAGTTAGCAATCACAAGCGAATAAGCCATCGCTTGTAATTGGTCAATTCAGTTGCGTTGCGTCCTTGTGTTGCGTCGCTAGTGGGAACCACGCTTTAGTGATACTCTGAACACTATGATGCACATGTGGCCTAAATACCGCCACGTAACAAAATGACCACCTGGTTGAGCATGTAAATACATGGGCTGGCATATACCATTCGTTTTACTTCAATAAAGATAGAAGTAACAGAGGCTTTATTTATCAAACCAGTTATTCATATCTTATTAAATCGACTTTATCGTCAAATATTTGAGAAGAGAGCAAAATCATTTATGTCCTACTTAAACATCATTTATAGCCTAGTAGGCATATTTAAACAAAGTTAATATTTTGTTAAAGCGCAAACCTTTTCTCAGTATAAAATCATTAAATAAATAAGCATGTTTGCTTTACATACAATATTGAATTACATTATCATATATATATTATAATTATAGCTTTTCAGTACAAAATGCAACATCTTAAGGATAGATAACTGTAAAATAAAAACGTCCAACATCAGAGAAATAAAATAGTGCATATTATTTCAAATTGTACAAGTTTTAAAAAACGCAAATTATAAACATTGGACAGCTATGCGAAGAGAAATGTGTGCACTAAAAAACATATATTTACAATATTTTTAAACATTAATGTTGCTAGAGATATTATTTTTTTATTGTTTCTCTACTCTATCCATTTCAAGTTTTGATTTGCCATGATTAATTTGTTTGAAGGTTTGCATGGCGAAATCAAATGTTGATATAAAGTTTGCGGTACACCACGTGTATTAGTTCTGAAACAGTTCTTTTCAGAACTAATACATGTGGTGTACCGCAAACTTTATATCAACATGATTAATTTATGAATAATAATTTATAAGAACTTGCAGTCAACCACCAATACTTAAAAAAATAATGCTAGAGAGAGAGAGAGAGAGGGAGAGATGGAGAGAGGGGTGAGGGAGAGAGGGAGAGAGGGGTGAGAGGGAGAGAGGGAAGCCAAAACATACGTATGAACAATCGTTTAAAGTGTGAACAGAGAAATCATATATGTAAGATATAGATCAAATCATGGACAAATTAATTCGTATAATTCGTTTGTCCATGAGCTGATGAAACACAACACTATCAGAAAACTTTGGGGATTTCCCATAAAACATCGTGAATTAGTGACGTCATAGATCAACACAGCTTGCTCATACCCGATCCTCTCTACTGTATCTCCACATCGTGAATTAGTGACGTCATAGATCAACACAGCTTGCTCATACCCGATCCTCTGTACTGTATCTCCACATCGTGAATTAGTGACGTCATAGATCAACACAGCTTGCTCATAGCCGATCCTCTCTACTGTATCTCAACATTCTTTAACATTACCTCGCTTCCTTTTAATGCATCATTTTTTTAATAAAATATAAATTTCAAATTATTACCAAAAGAACTCATATCAATTAAATTATACAGTAATAACAACAAATCTAATATATAATCTAAAGCTGTCTACACTATCAAACTTTATGTGACAAAAAAATATGATATGGACATTACGATGTCATATCACTACCATATTTGGACATATCACTACCAAATTTGGACAAATCACTACCATATTTGGTAAGAATAATAATACTGTAATCATGGAGCTATAATTAATTTTTGAGCTGTAATAACTAAAAGATTGGCAGTAATTTCGATCAAATTAAGAATCACAGCTAATTTTGAAAAAAGTTTTTGTGAGTGAATGACGATAGGTCTTGCAGGTCTGAGTTGGTGTCCTTTGGTTCATTTGTACCTTCTGTTGTCGATAGCAATCCAGCTAGGCCTACAGACGTGTCAATTTGAGATGGAGACACAAAGGTGTTGTCTCCCTGGGAAAGGCGGGATAAACTAGAACTAGCATTGCTGTTAGGTTGTCTATGTATATGCATTGCGTTACTTAAAATGTTTGTTGAATTTGAAAACGAATGATTTGGTTGTGAAAATACAGATGTTGGCATGGAAACACCACCACCAGAGTATGGCTGCCACCATGAACTTTGACCGGCTGACGACGATGATGATGCAGAGGTCTGACTGCTTTCAACCCAGGAGTTAGCAGATACTCCTGAGGTTTGTGGAACCACACCAGATGTCTGTTTGTCGATGTTAAAACGGTTGGCAGAATTATTAGAACAATTAGCAGTAAGGGGAACGACCTGAGCACTTGGCAGTAAGCAGGTTGACGGTTTTGTTGTACTCTGTGTAACTACTGGGTTACTATTACCCAATGTTGACCCAATTGGTGCTGCGGTCATTATAGGTTTCCACCGTTGACCTGTGACCTGGCTCTGACCTGTGACCGGATCTGACAAGTCCACCAACTGGGTGCCAGAGGCTATTGCAGACTGTGGCACTTCAGTATTATCTCTGATGGCAAGAATTCTGCCATCATTAGTCCGCAAGTACATTCCTTTCTGTGTCTTTATAAACGTCACATTCTCTCCAGCTCTGATAACCTGTGGTTGTGATGTTGTTAATGTGGTGGTGTTTGGCAAGACAATGTCTGAAAGACATTAATTAGAATAATAATACAATTATACATACATACATACAATTGAATATAATCTAGCCTTTTTAATATACTTTTTAGATATTAGAATTGTTTAGTTGAAATTGCATAGGATCTATTTTTTATTTAGGTTAAAGTAGTAATACAAAAAATACATTAAACTACATTAATGTATGTTGCATAAATGTATGTATGTTAGTTGTTGCATAAATGTATGTATGTTAGTTGTTACATAATGTATGTATGTTAGTTGTTACATAAATGTATGTATGTTAGTTGTTACATAAATGTATGTATGTTAGTTGTTACATAAATGTATGTATGTTAGTTGTTACATAAATGTATGTATGTTAGTTGTTACATAAATGTATGTATGTTAGTTGTTACATAAATGTATGTATGTTCATTTAATGTTTATTTTCAATAATACTTGTTTACATTGAAGAAGCAAACTGAAACACAACACTAAAGAGAAATACAAATAGAAACATGCAAATGTCATTCTTGTCTTATTGTACTTTTAAATTTCTATCAAAGTGCAAAGATTATAATTGAACTTATAATATTTATCTCTAATAGAAGATCATATTTAAATTAAATTTGAGACCCAAATATAGTAGTAAAAATGTTATATTCACAGAGAATCATTGAAAATACTTTTTGTTTCAAAGATAATATTATGATATAGAAAGGGTGTCATTAGTTGACCCATGGGTGGCTGTAATCACATCCTAACATTCTAACAATGACATTCAAAGAAATATGATAACTAGTTCAAAGGTCAAAATCATTCTATGTATTAGTAATTAAATACAAGGACTTGCGTGGGTACATTATTGTAAAACGTAATTTGACACATTTCGGAAATAAATACAATGAAAACTATAATGCTTAACATAGAAAGTTAGCCTTTGCTGGGCTTGTTTGCAAGATATCCTTAAGTTCTGTCTACACTATCAAATTGTATGTGACATAAATATGAACATGATGATGTCATATCACTACCATATTTGGGCATATCACTACCATATTTAGGCATATCACTACCATATTTGTCAAACTAGTTTGATAGTGTTAACAGAGCTTGAAAACAATATACATAGTGCATACATTGACCATTTACTACTCTTGGGTAAACTACAGGCGCAAAAATTATGTTAGTGATGCATTTCCAGTTTATTTATAGTGTGCGAAGGAGATGCTGAGAGGGTAAGGTGTCAGGTTTAATGTATGGTTCCCACTAGAGACACAGCACAACAACGTAACGCAATGCAAGGGATTTGACCAATCACAAGCGATGAATTATTCAAACTGTGGCTTGTCATTGGTCAACTCACTTGCATTGGGAACCAAGTGTAAGATGCTTGATTATTGGAAGATTTCAAATTAATTAAGTATAAGTATTAATTAATTAAGTATCAATTAAGTTTTTAAAAAAAATATAACCTTGGATTAAGAGACACTTGAGACAGAAACAAAATACAATTCTAAACTATTTAAATTGTAGAGAGGGTGGTTGTACTTACCTGTGGTGCAGACTATTCTTTGTACAGACACTCCAGCCTGCTTTAAACTCTCCATCTTATCTTGCGATGATGGCATTTGTTTATGTAGAGGTACCATTGGTATAGGAGTAGATTGCATTGGGCGTACATTGGCGACAGGCCTTGCTAATGTATGTGATGGGTATCTAAAAGAACGAATATTCAATATTATTGGGCGTACATTGCAGTTTATAACAAAATATTCTTGATACAAAAATATTCCAGACATACAATATTTAAATAAAGCTACCATGATTAATTCTATGAAGAACCATGATTTAAATATAGCCAATTCAATAACAGTTTTTCTAATAAATTCACATTTATTCAACAATATAAATAGTTACATTACAGGGATTTTACAGAGACAAGTAATTGTCAGTAGTGTAAGACACTTTAGAAAAAAATAAATATTATCACAAAGAAAAAAACATGAAAAGAGGTTTTAAAGGTACAATAAGTTGGAAAATAATAAATAAATGAGCAAAAGTATAAAATACATATAATACATATAATTTAAAACTAAATAAATACATATGTGTGTACACTCACTGTTTTAAGATAATGGAATAAAATAATTCATTTTTAAAAATGTAAGCAAAAATGAACATACTTGTTAAATACAGAGTTATTCCATGGTCCTGCCATGTTGTTAGGGAGTGGATGTGGTGCTCCTTTAGGGTAAAATGCAGCATATGACGGCCTAGAGTATGATATGTTCAACATCTTTTCTTCCTCATAACTTTTCTTTGCTTGTCGTTTCTCTGCTTTAGTTAGACTATTATTGCTGATATCCTCATGCAGTGAATCTGTACAATGTGGAGCCTATAAAAAAAATACAGAATACAGTTATTATTTTCTCATACATTTGTTTGACTCTTAAGGCCAATTTACACATACGATCGGTAACGGTAATACAAATATAACATTTGGTGTTTAGTCGCGTTTCCTCCAATTGGGACAGACTACTCTCTTGTTGCACAAATGTCAGGCGCTAATAATAATGACCAGTACACTGAAAAGATGTACTGGGTTCTGTGCACACAAGCCAGCTGATATTCTTTAATTACCATGGAGATAATAATTGCTGTGTTCTTCACAGATATCTTTCAGAATGTTATCACTATATTGATATGTCAATTACCTTAGATAATATATTGCTGTGTTCTTCACAGATATCTTTCAGAATGTTATCACTATATTGATGTTTCAAATGACTAAAGTCCTCAAATGGTTCGTCGCTTTCGTCGTAGTCCATCAGACTTTCAACTTCTTTCTTGGTCAGACATAATTTTGGATTTAATTCATCGACAACACGATCTATAAATGAATGAATAAATTAAACAAAAATTTACAAATTAAAGGAGTATCACTTTTTTTCACCTTTCCTGATAGGTGTAAGAAATATGTTTTATTCATTTAGGATTTATTAATAAAGAAATTAATTTAAAACAAACTCTGAAAAAAGAGAGGCAAGCCATTATCATGTAAATTAACAAAATAAATGATTTTCCATGATAATAAGAAATATATGTTAAAAAGTTAGGGTTTTAAGTGTGAAAGTTAAAGCAGACACTTGGCCAACCAATACCAGTAACTTAGCTGGTTTGCTTTTGTCTTTGCTGTAAAAAAAACTTCATAAAAGATTTTACACAGAATGTTAATTTTATTATTTATACTTTGAAATCTAAGAACTTAGTTGTGGAATGTCCAGCTAAGGCCTGCTTGTAACTTAGCTGGTTTGCTTTTGCTGTATAAAAGTTCATCAAAGAATTGTATCATTTATGTTTTGAAATCTAGGAACTAAGACATTTCTTGCCTAGTTTAGAGGTCCACACACAATGAAAACCAGGATGTGGTCTGACCCAGCATTAAGAAAGGTAAACACAATTAAACACTGGACGTTGTGTTTATAAACAATATCCTATTGTGAATGATAACAATGTATTGTTCTTTTAAATGGAAATGGATATATATATTTTAATGGCAAGGAAGTCATTTATAAAAAAATTTGATTGTATAATCCAAATTTCCTTTAAATTAAAACCAGTAAAGAGTAATTCCGGATTTAAATGTCCAAATTTCCTTTTAACTTAAAACTAGTAAAGGGTAACATTGATATCATAACTTATTTTTCAACAAAAGTGAAACTCTCATTTTAAAATGTGATGATACAGGATTATTTTCGCAATTTTCAATGATATAGAATCTATTAAATTAACATAGAATCTATTAAATAAAAAAATGAATTCTAACCAGAGATTCCTTGCTTAGAAATTTGTCGATCATATATCTTCTTTTCTAATGTTTTGTCGGTAACAAATCTATACACATGACATTTTTTGGTTTGTCCGTAGCGATACACGCGGCACACGGCTTGGGCGTCATGACATGGATTCCAAGATGCATCGAAAACGACAACTCTATTAGCACCAATCAAATTAATCCCAAGCGAACCAGCTCTGTAAATTAATACAAATAATTAAGTATGCTACCAAACTACTTTGACAAAAAAGTGTGATGTGCACAAATATGGTAGTGATATGACATCATCATGTCCATATATGGGCACATCACATTTTTTGTCACATAAAGTTTGATAATGTAGACAGAGCCTTAGTGAATAAGAGTGAAAGTTAACAACAGAAATTAAACAATTAAAATGAATTACCTTGTTGAAAGTAGAAATAACCATTGTTGATTGTTATTTGGTTTGTTAAATTGACCAATCAATCTCTCTCGTTCAGAAGGAGGTGTACTACCATCAAGACCTGCACAATAATTAAATGATGAATACTTATTGTACCTATCTGCTGTTTTAATTTGTCATTAATGCTTCATTGTATAATACAGTAGTAGAAGTGTCCCTTTAATAGGGCTGTCTGTCTGTCTGTCACTTCGTTATACAGTTTCAGTAGAAGAACCCCTTTAAGTGTCCCCTTAATAGGGCTGTCTGTCTGTCTGTCACTTCGTTATACAGTTTCAGTAGAAGAACCCCTTTAAGTGTCCCCTTAATAGGGCTGTCTGTCTGTCTGTCACTTCGTTATACAGTTTCAGTAGAAGAACCCCTTTAAGTGTCCCCTTAATAGGGCTGTCTGTCTGTCTGTCACTTCGTTATACAGTTTCAGTAGAAGAACCCCTTTAAGTGTCCCCTTAATAGGGCTGTCTCCTAATTAAGGGTTGGCTGTCGTGTTAACATACATATTGCCTGTAGTTAGTTTCACAGTAAAGTTTCCCCTTGAAGGCCAATTTACACAGACGAGCAGAAACGGTGAATGGAAAATCGTGTTGCTTCTCCCACATAGAATATGTATCTATTCTGAGCAGAAACCGCCGTCGGTCCTCATAACATAGGTTCTATATTTGTATTACCATTACCATGACTCATCTGTGTAAATTGTTCTTAATATATGTCCCAAAGGAATGGTTTTACTATAGATTAATTGAGTTCAACAGCAGTTGAATTGATTGATTTAAAAATATGAATAGTAAACTTACGAAAGTAGGAATGGTTTCGTTGCCATTTGGTAGGCATGTCATCGGTGGCGTTTGGTGGTTTTGGTATAGTTCGTTGACCTAAGAACTTCTCAATTAATGATAGTGTACCAAGACTTTGACTGAACACAAGTAACTTGTCTCCCAGCTTGATGGAATCCTCTACTATCTTCATCAACAGGATCATTTTACTGCCGTAAGACAACTTTAATGGTTGGTAGTTTTTCATTATGTCTCTCGCCTAAACAAACAAAAAAGAACCAATTTGATCAACAGAGCTGTAGCAAGCATGTGGAAGGCTATGTGCTCGCCTCGTCTGATATTTTCAATTTTCACACATGCCTCCCACCCCACACTATCCCTGGCACAGTGCGTATACTTTTAAGACATCTAGCATGAACGCTAGTTGATCATACTCAGTATCGTTTTGATCGTACGATCCTCATGTCGAATCCCATATTAACAAGACAAATGTAGCTTACCCATTCAAATGAAATAATGTGATTAACTTTATCCACATATGAGACGTCATCTGTGTTGCTGTCTATTTTACTGCAGGATGCTACATCCTTACCAGCAACAGAGTTCTTCTTGGCACTCTTCTTTGCTTTTGTGTTGATGTCTGGGATGTCGAGATCTGCCATTGAGTCTGTTTTTTGAAGGAGGACATCGTGGAGGATGTCAGGATGGTTCCATATCTAGAACAAGAAAGACCAAGTTCAATAAGTGAAAACAACTTTTTTGAAAGTTGGAAAGTAGATAACCATATAGATATCATATCATCACGTAAATATCATTTGTTTGTAAATCCACACATGTTTTGAACTAAGGTCATTTTTCCGCAGCCATACACATTTGTTTAATTTATTTTCTATGTTTTACTGTCTGTTAATATACTACTGTGCTTTGTGCAATTTTATTTTTTATATTTATGCATGAACAGTATTGGTTACACTATGATTTATGTGTCAACAACAAAATTCAATATTCTAATTACTACAAGTTTATCTTAAATCACCTTACCTTACAAAGGACAGAGAATGCTTTAATAGGGTTGGATGTGCACCACCCACCAGCACCCATCTCTGTGAAATACTGCATAAACTTGTGATAAAGACCTTGCTGGAATGGAGTCAGCCGTACAAATATCACATGCTCTTCTTTTGAAGGCAACGTTGACGTAAGAACTTGGAAGCCACGTCGTTGGACGAAGCCCTCTAGAAGACTGTGCAGGACATGCGCTCTGTAACGCATTAACTTAACATCCTGGTGAATAAAAAACACACGTTACGTTTGTTTCTACTGTATAATGCTGAAAGTATAGATTATGAATACTTATACACTTGGTCCTCTTCTACAGGCGGCTTGATACCAGACACCATTGAGCTGTATAATTGCTTATCGGCAGAGGGCGCTGTAATATGTCTAATATTCCAAAAATTCTGATATTCCAAATGCATTTGTAATGGTAACAAGGCTTTTAGGACCATTTGGTATTAGGACAGTCAACAATTTAAAAGTATTAGGGTGATTTGGTACTGATTACATAACCTACCTTAGGAGTACTGTCAGAACATTGGCCATTCAGAATTGGCCTTTCAAATAAATTAGAAAATTCATGTTTGGTTCCAAGGAAGTTAGGCCTTACAAAGTCTACCATACACCAATACTCTAGTAGATTATTCTGTAGTGGGTAGCCAGTCAACACGACACGCCTCCTACAACAACAAAAAGAAACAGAAATGGTTATTATTATGCATACAATCTTTATTTAGGATAAAACATAAAAGATCAACTTCGCAGACTCCATTATAAAAATGAAAAAAGGAGAATTATGATATTAATATATAAGATAACAAACTCTGAAAAGAATTGTAATAGCCTGCCTCACTATTTTATATATATGTGGGGATTAATCTAATCATGTGATAATTAAATACTGCCCCCTATAGGTGTTGCTGCCCCCTATAATTGTAACAGTCTTTTTCAAATGATTTGCTTTCTTTTGTATTCATGAACCGGTCAAGGAAGCAGATAGTTTTGTCTCTTACTTAATTAAAGATCTGATTAAAAGGACCATACTGATCTCTATTGTTATGCTAAAAACAAATTAAAACCAAATACACCACCGGACCGTGGTAAAAGTGAGAAAAGGCGTGTTTTTCCTTTTGTGTTGTCGTCCACATCCTTACATATATAGTGGAATAAATAATGGCATGAGGTGAATGACATTATTTGTACCATTCCACGAACATAAACATTTTTATGTACAAAAGTACTATTGACTGTTCAATAGTGCGTATTATTGCACGCATGTGACCCACAATCAATTTATTTAGGTGTTATATGTTTGTTGATTTGTATATTTTGTAAAATGTATCTTTTGCCTGAATAAATAATAATAATAATATTATATCAAACTCATTAGTGGTAACATGAAGTAGTATCAGAACATCAATATAACATGATTAAAGATAATTGTGCAACAACAAATGATTAGTATGTATTGACAAAGCAAACGTAAACAAAATTAGACCACGTCTTACCGTGTGCGTATGTTCTTAAGTGTTTGTGATGTACTTGCATGACTATTCTTAATTCTGTGTCCTTCATCACAAATAACAAGATCTGGTCCTGGGTTACTTAAAGCCATATACACCTCTGCAACATAAACATATTTACTTTAGATAATCTACGCCTTTCTAGACCTAATTGGTGACAGTGCGCTTCCTGTCCATGACAACTAAACTATAGAATGGTATCTCCTTGCTAATTCACCAGGTTCCTAGTTCTCGTGTTTTTAAGAATTACTTTAAATGAAATTGGGGAACATTTGATGTGTTTTCCCAGACAAATAACTTAATATAAGCTGCGGATTACATTATAAAATGAATTGTAGAGTAAAATCCTAAGGAACTGTAGAGTAAAAATTACAAATCATGCACAAAAAAAAGATTTAAAATACGAAATGGATGAAAAAGTTAAAAAGACTAACTTGACAAAATGTTTGTTATTTTGTCCTCTTCCTCCAGGTCAATAATCATTGGTCCCTTCTTTGTTGTGGTCTTCTTTCTTTGTTTTTTTCTTATTCCATTGGGATCTCCTCGTCTGAATGATAATAATCTGTACATCTCATAACCCATCAGTAACACTCCTCCAGTTTCATGCCACTTCTCTATAAAAATGAAATCATTTATTTGGTGCTCTGTATGTATGGTAGTGATAAGCCTAAATATGGTAGTGATAAGCCTAAATATGGTAGTGATAAGCCTAAATATGGTAGTGATATGACATCATCATGTCATATATGGGCACATCACATTTTTTTGTAACATAAAGTTTGATAGTATTATTTCTCTAAACAGAGTACAAAGTAAGACATAAATACATTACAAAAGTAAATCAATGAGGCAGGATCACCTAAAAGTTATGAATAAAAAAAACCATCGAGAGGCTCTCTACATAGACATACTTACATAAAATGAATTACACATATAAAAATGTGCAAAAAAAATAGTGTAGACAGAGCTTTACATCACAATAATAAATACTTTTCTGATGCTAAATAAATATTGCTTACCAATAAGCTTGCCCCTGGACTGCGTTGTTTTATGCGTGTCATTTAAAACATAAATTGGAAATTGACGATAAACAATATGACTGTTTGCGGACTGATCTTCGTCAGATGTGTTGTCACCTGTGGACGACGAACTAGCCATATTATTGTCCTTTTTTGGTAGCCACAGATCAAACTCTGCGACCCAGTTCTGTAACGTGTTAATAGGCACGATACACAGCACACTTTTAGCACATGTGTGTGTTAGAAATACTGAAATAAAAGAGATGCACTGAAGTGTCTTGCCAAGCCCCATGCTGTGAGCTAGTATACAGCCAAACCCAGTACTTGTTCCATGACGTTCAATTGATTCCACTAAATTGTCATACAAAAATCGTATACCACCAATCTAAAAAACAAATAATTCAGATATAATTGATAATAAATACCCGTACAATATTAAAATCCATAAACATTCAACAGCAGTTAACTTGTCTATTACAGGATGGATAAACTATATCATGCTTATAATAAGGAGTAACATGCATGACACTTCGTCAGGATCGAACCCTAGACCTTCGGATTGCAAGGCAAGCATAACCATCACTGTACAGCTCCACTACAATATAGAGTATCATGGTGTGACGAAAGAGGGCGCTGTATGGTTGCTAGCCAACCAAAAAAAACGCTACTATGTTGATAAACTGTAAAGATCTGTATATCTATCAAATTATGTATCTTAGCTTGATTTTTTTAAACTTAAACTGTAGTTTATTAAAAAACAAATGTTTATTGATATTTTGAAATTTTATTTATTTTTTTATTGAAAATTATTAAGTTTTAAAATGACTACTTCAATAAGTCTATTCCAAACTATTGGTGACCTTGGAGTCACTCAGGCAGCGCCACATACCGCCGTGACGTCAGCACCGTGATACTCTATACCTTTAATAGATATAATCCATTTTTTTTATATAATTATTATTGTTTATTACCATTAGAAGGTAAACTCAAGTCTTTTTAAGTACCGTCTTATCATCAGTAAACCATACCTGATGTGTTTTCATGATCTTTGCTATTTGTGTGGGTACAAATATATCAGGTTCATTCGGAGGATGCCCAACATTGACGAGAATTCTACCGTGCGCATCACGTACGTTGAACTGATCATTGGTGTGGATACCAGCGACCAGCGTTGTCGTATCCTCCGCATTATCATCACTTAGTACGGTAACAGGTTCATCATCATCTGAACTTAAGATCTCTATTACTTCTGTAACAGTAAACAGTATACAAATAATGAATGTTTATGAGTGTAATGGTACAAATAACAAAAACAGATGACACCCTCTCTATGCATCTAATAGAAGCTGGATTTTGCTGCTAAAATTAAAATTTATTCATAGTGCACTTCCAACCTACATCAGCGTTCATTTTTTAGGGTACTTGTAGCTTGTTTTTGTGAAAGTTGCCATTGTTATTTTCTTGGTGAATTGTTTTCTCTTTTTGTTTTGTATGATTTCTATATGGATGTACCATCCAAAATAAAGGAAATGAATGAATGAATAGTGTGTTGTATTTATTACTTAGGTGTGAGATGACAGGTAGGTACACATTCTTGACAAAGAATACAATAAAACAGGATAAATGCATTCATTGCCTTGCCATACCTGGAGCTGGTTTTTTTGAAATGGATGGCTTTTCTTTATTTTCATCTTCGCTACTGTCGTCTAAAATTATCAACTCTTCTGGTTGCGTTTTGCTTGAGCTGGTTACTGCAGGCGTTGTGGTTTCTACAACAAATAATACATATATTTGTATCTGAAGGAATATTCTTAAAATACTGTAATATTTCACTGCCTCTCTACCAAGCATGTAAGGACATATTTTCATATTTCATTCACATTTATTTGAAACAACAAAAAACAAGCATACATTTACAGTAAGTTAAATGGTAACAATAATAGGAGCTGTTTCAGGGATCGGAAATAGAATAGATGGATAATGAAATAACGCACTCTGAGGTAATAAGACTTTGTTTATGTAAATTACTTGTGTATATGTTTGTCTTGTGAAGGATAGTGAATGAATTCCCTATGGTTATCCTTGGCAAAAAAAACCAGTACCTGTGGCAGCGGCAGCAGCAGCAGCAGGTGGCTGTGGTAGACTAAGGAAGCCTCTTGCTTTCTGTTCTTCTAGTCGTTGTTTTCTTTCTGCTTCTTCTTTCTGCGCTGCTACTGTCTCCTCATCTAAGGCGTCTGCTTTTAGTAATTTCCTGATAAACAAACAATGTTATAAGACAACATGCTATAACAAAACTAGACTTATTAACCAGCCACAACTAAGCAACATGGTTGAATTAAGCAAAACTAGACTTATTAACCAGCCACAACCAATTGAGTTTAAATAACTGTACCTAATGTTTCTTCTCTGAGATGCTGGTTTATTTGCCCTTTTCTTCTTTTTCTTTGGTTCCCCATTTTTGTCTTTATTTGTTTTGTCACTACTTGATGGATCCTTCTTCTTTTTTCGTTTTCTTTTTACTTTGGGTTTAATTTCATTGTTTTCTTCTGCATCATCTGGAATGCTAACAAGTGAAGTCAGATAATCTGCTTTTGACTCGGAATTACCAGCTGAAAAAGAAGAGAGAATAGGTTAGCAATTGTGTCAACAAAATCCTACTGTAGTTACTGCAATAACTACATATTTTACTGCAGTAACATATGGTTTATGAGAGTCGAGTACAAGAAATAGTGATGTATGATTACCCAAAATAGTAATTGCATAAACAGTAGTAAAGTAGTATTATCATATCATTATAGCTCCATGGTATTATTAATGTTAATTTTTACAAAATGATTGGATTTATTAAAATTTAAAATATAAAGTTAACTAATGAAAGTATTTTACCTTGTGGAGTTGGATCTATAAGATCTGGTTTATCTTCTTTTTCTTTGTTCACTTCATTTTCCTCCAGCTCATCCTCCTCATTCTCCTCCTCTTCATCGTCATCATTAGAAGCATCGCTTTGTAATCCTCCCGGTAAAAATTCTTCATCAGATACACTGCCGTCTGTTGACATTATTCACTAAAATAAAAAAATATATAATACAGGTTTAATTATTATCCCTGAATACAGTAAATACATTATTAACTGCACATTACTAAATCGATCCAATTAAGAAAAAAACGGTGGATACCAGTAAAATACAAAGTAACACACTTTAAAGCAAAACAGTTAAATTAACCACCAAAAAGAAAATAAATGTCAAGGTTTTCAAAAAACACTATTTCTTTGTCCGAAATGTTTGTTAGCATGTTACTAGTTTAGAGAATCAGTTGGTTGCTGTACTGGTTTATTTATGAATTAACTCCTTAATGATTTTTCACTATAAATTTAACATTATTATTATTTGAGTGAACACATCTCTATTGATAGGATTCATCAATTTATTATATTCGTTTATTTGAGTTGTGGTGTACATGACTGGATATAGTACAACCGTACTATGCTTTAAATGCTGCTAATCACCAGACAACATTTATCATGCATAATATTTTAACATAATTAATGAAGGCACTGTATATGATAATTAATATATTTTCTACAATTGTTTTATCTCATTATATAAGTCAGTCATTTATATAATCTTAATAAGTCTTTGAAAATATGGTTCAATATTCAAACTAAAAATAAATATTAATAATAATGCTAGCGGTGTCAAAATATCTCCATTAATACAAGAGCGCTAACAGAACGTGAATCAAGGGTTATATATTATTGTAAATTTGCGACTTAGTTATTAAGAGTACAGTAACAGATACAAAAAATGTGAAACACATTTAGAGTATTGTAAAAGAAAATTGCAAAAATAATAATTGGTTGTTATGACAGATCATTTTCATCTTTTCTGCAGAAAGTTAATTCGTGTTCAGCTAGGATTGTAAATCTTTCTTATCAAAACAAATGTTTTAAATCAAAATAATTTAAGTTATGTAGAATGGTTGCAAGTAATGTTAAAGCCACTTATTACAATATGTAAATTGAATTCAGAAAAAGGTTGTCATTTAAATGTTTCAAAAATTTAATAAGTAGTGTTGTATTTCAGTAAATATTCACCATTACAAACAGGTCATGGCAACCTGTATCTACTGTATTACTACAACCTATAGACATACACCTTTACATTGCACATTGCATTATAGAAATAGATATCATATATTATAAATTAAAATAAAAAAAATGTAATGTTGATCATCAATTTAATTTCAAATTTAAAAAAAAGATGACTACTGTAAAAGAAGAAATATGGTATAATATAAAATATACATAATTTATTTCCCATGACGTCATGGTAACGGTATTGTGATGATAAAAATGATTGATACGACTGATTGCACTGATTATATCCATGACAATGTATGAATAACCATGGAGAAATTATTTGTAACTAAATGGTGGTTGACAATATTTTTTTGTAATACAGTATTCATATCAAAACAATAAACCAACAACATTGCAATATGATATACATTATACTTGACAAATAATTAATTTATGCAACACTCAAAAGCTTAGGGTCACTGTCTATAAGTTAAATAAAATCAATAAAAAGTAACATTTTTTGTTAATTAAAGATGTATTGTCCTTGAAACACAAAAAAATTAAGGTAAAAATATTCTAAATTTCAAGTGGCCATATCAAAGTAATATTAAAGTTATTCACTTTAAGTCGAAAATTCGAGCCAAAAACAACAAGTTTACGTAATTAACAGGTAAATTAGTTTGATTACATTTTGTCTGGAATTAGTCAAAGGGACAATACATCTTTAAATTAGGCCCCTAAATGCACTGTATTGTTGTTTGTAGTGCTAGCTCAGTAGCTGCAGTGACTACTTCCATTTAATGTTACTATTATTATTATTTATTATGATACATTTATTTATTAACAAAATTGAAATGTAAATAAGATGGCCTACTGGTTGTAGTGGCATATACATTTTGACTAGGTCTACAGTAGTTGTTAAAGAGAACATTTAACTAGGTTAGGCCTACATAAAATGCATCAGCCTCTTTACGGGGGCAGAGAGTGCTGGCTCCCAGCAGCCCTGTGCTGGTAAAGAAAAGCCGATTAGACAGAATGGCCTAGCTATTTCCAATCATTAAATACGATCATATCTAAATTAACATAACATTTTACTTATGAAACCTTGGTTACGAAAAAATGAAGATTCTTACCTATTCTTTATTTTAAAATTGTAAACGAAAAATGAGAGATTTATAGGGGTTTTACTTCGGACAAGTGTTTGGGCTTTTGTCCACAAAAATTTATGAATGAGATTTTTCTTCTGCGCATGTTCTGATCGAAAAATAATATTAAAGAGCGCCATCTATAAAATACTTTATTAGGCCGGCTCTCTCTATATATCAAAATAAGTTGAATTCACAATCTCTCCTACTCTACTTGCGTAGTGTTCTATCTATTTGGCAATGTTGGACATACTATCTTATTTGGATGACTTTGAATGATATAATCAATAATTTAATTTGGAAAAATACCCGGGTGTACGTATATAGAAAGGATGCGAATAGTTTGAAAGACGGAAATATTATCTTAAGAACAGAGTCTGTAAGTATATATTGATAACAAGGCACTACTGATATCGCTCTTATTTTCTTAATAAATCATACAGGATCAGCTCATGTTTCATGTGTTTATATAAGATTATAATCATAATAGCACTAATAAGCGATTTGGTATCTTAAATATCAAGATTTAAATCTTTTCTTAAAAAACCTTTTGTGTCGCACAAAACAAAAACAATAAGACACAACAATAAATCAAATCTTTTCATTGTTTAGTTAATAATTATATGCGTAGTAATTTTTCTTTGTATTGCCTTTTGTTCGTCTGACTTACGATCGTACTGGTACAATTGTACATTTTATTTCGTATAAAGAAGGTTCATGTATAGAGGTATAACTCTTTTAAAGGAAGGTTCATGTATAGAGGTATAGCTCTTTTAAGGTAAGGTTCATGTATAGAGGTATAGCTCTTTTAAAGGAAGGTTCATGTATAGAGGTATAGCTCTTTTAAGGTAAGGTTCATGTATAGAGGTATAGCTCTTTTAAAGGAAGGTTCATGTATAGAGGTATAGCTCTTTTAAGGTAAGGTTCATGTATAGAGGTATAGCTCTTTTAAGGGAAGGTTCGTTTATAGAGGTATAGCTCTTTTAAGGGAAGGTTCATGTATAGAGGTATAGCTCTTTTATGGGAAGATTCATTTATAGAGGTATAACTCTTTTAGGGAAGGTTCATGTATAGAGGTATAACTCTTTTAAAGGAAGGTTCATGTATAGAGGTATAGCTCTTTTATGGGAAGATTCATTTATAGAGGTATAGCTCTTTTAGGGAAGGTTCATGTATAGAGGTATAGCTCTTTTAAAGGAAGGTTCATGTATAGAGGTATAACTCTTTTAAAGGAAGGTTCATGTATAGAGGTATAGCTCTTTTATGGGAAGATTCATTTATAGAGGTATAGCTCTTTTAGGGAAGGTTCATGTATAGAGGTATAGCTCTTTTAAGGTAAGGTTCATGTATAGAGGTATAGCTCTTTTAAAGGAAGGTTCATGTATAGAGGTATAGCTCTTTTAAGGGAAGGTTCATGTATAGAGGTATAGCTCTTTTAAAGGAAGGTTCATGTATAGAGGTATAGCTCTTTTAAAGGAAGGTTCGTATAGAGGTATAGCTCTTTTAAGGGAAGGTTCGTGTATAGAGGTATAGCTCTTTTAAGGTAAGGTTCATGTATAGAGGTATAGCTCTTTTAAAGGAAGGTTCGTATAGAGGTATAGCTCTTTTAAGGGAAGGTTCGTGTATAGAGGTATAGCTCTTTTAAGGTCAGACTATTTACAAAAGAATGGCTCAATTAAGAACAAGCGGACTTTCATTCGTATATTGAACTACTTCTAATTATCTAGAAGAGAGAACAGAATGAGTTTGCTATGTTTCTCCTTGATCTGTCTTAATGAAGAACGATTGTCTCTTTACAATATTTTAATGTACTTTATTTTCGTGAAAGGATGACAATAGGCTTGTATGAATCAGTCTTTTGTCATTGCTATGATTGTGAAGGAAAGACATCCATTGTACATGTAATTAGTAAACGCATCACGAATTGTACGCGCATTAATATGCGTGCTTCCAGTAATCAGCATACATTTACATGGCTTTAACATCAACATACTTGTAAATTATGATGTTAATGATACATGTTTCCATACATTACAAGAATGTTGACGGTTAAATTACAGGATTTCAGTAGACAACGGTCGACGAGGTAATTAGATTGTGCGTGTTTCTCCATCAACAAGCGCGCTATTATATCATTAATCAGACGCTTTGTTTAGAAACAAGCAGACCACAAATTTATAGCGCACCAGAAATGTACACAAATGTCTTCTATTTCATGCATCTTTTATTCGTTAACTTGTTTGTCGCTTTCTGTCTTTTCTATTCCATCCGTTCATCCGTTCTTTTCCATTCAATCATGCGTTCCATTATCCATCCGTTCTTTTCCATTCAATCATGCGTTCCATTATCCATCCGTTCATCCGTTCTTTTCCATTCAATCATGCGTTCCATTATCCATCCGTCAAATCCATTCAATGCCTTCATGTTGGTTCTGTGTGTAGGCCTATCCCATCTCATTCATATTAACTATCCATCTATCCATTATCAACCCTCAATTCTTGTCTTGTTTCTGTACATGCTTTTAATATTATTACTGTTATCCATCCACCACAAGCCGTTCGTTTATTCCTCCACCTATTTGTCTATTTCACCTATTTGTCTATTTCACCTATTTGTCTATTTCACCTTTAAAATAGTTTCATCGATCGGGTACATAATTAATACTAGATACGTTCAAAAATTCTCTTTGAATTAATTAATCATTAAGGCAAATTTGATCGAGTAATCTCCTCGGAAGTTGATTAAATGCGAGTAATTTAGAATTAAAAGAGCTGACTTTAATGTCGATTGGAGATTTAAGACCGTCGTCAATACATAGTTAATTATTTACATAATTGTTGTAACATGAACTGTTGAAACATTAACAACTTAAGCTCTGTTTACACTATCAAAAACGTGTGATGTGGCTAAATATGGCAGTCATTATTCCCAAATGTCCATATATGGGCACATCACATTTTTTGTCAAAAAGTTTGATAGTGTAGACAGAGCTTTAGATCTCTTGAATACATTGGCATGGCCGGCACGGATTTTGTAATGCTGTATACGCATAACAACAATGTCTCCTTAAATGCAATCAAGACAAGACAATTAAACACCCCTATAAATGAATAGAACACTCCAAGGGGGTATTGTTATGTAATGGGCATCATCATTAGGCAGCAGCGCCAAACAGCACTCTAACAACATTCAATAATAATAATAATGATGGCCGCCGCGACAAGTGCAGATTGCAATATTAACAGATTTTCATTGAGAGGTGAGTGGAGTTCATTGTTGTACACTCAATATACTAATCTCCTCCTCCCTCGGGGCATACATTTGACATTTTCCGTTATTTGCCAGTTAGCAGGAAAGGAATTGTGTTTGCAACATAACGTCACATGCATGTTAATCTATAAAACATTGTAAGACAGAAAAAAAAAGAAGAAAAAACAAGATTAGATGGAGTGTAGATGAAGTTCAAGGAATTTAATCAGCGTTTGCAGAGAATCTCATAATTATGTTTCTCTCCATCTTTCAATGTCTTTTCCCTCATCATCATCGTGTCTTTCTCTTTCATCGTTCTTCTTCCTTCATCATCATTTCTTTTTGTTATCATTTTCCGTTCCTTATCCTCCTTTCTTCTCGGACGTGGTCAAACGTACGCTTGACTGCATTCCATGGACATCCTTTCTCTTGTGGTCAGCATCATAATTGCTTTTTTACCATACAATTTATAATCCAGAATGATGCGTAGTTTGTCGCGCGGCACATCGGCAAGTGTGTAGTAGTCGCGCGGCACATTAACATGTGCGTATTCGTCGCGCGGCACATCGAAACGTGAGTATTCGTCGCGCGGCACATTAGCACGTGCGTATTCGTCGCGCGGCATATTGGCACGTGCGTATTCGTGCTATTTAAACTGAGTTCAGAATTAATGACGTCCTTGTCCATAAACTCACTCGATAATCTAGAACTCAGGAATTTATTTTAATACAGTCTATATCATACATACAGATATGCATTCATTTAGCAAATTATGACGAATTTTACACGCACGACGTTTAAAATGCCTATGTACGCGTGCGCACGTAACGTCATCGATGAATTAAATACCCAAAATATGTGCTGCAAATTAGTTGACCAAATTGTATGTGAAAAATTTAAATGATTTCTTATAATCTCTTGATTTATTAAGAGACCGTGTTTTGTAGAATGAGAAAATTAAGCGAGCAGCGAATGTTAACAAAAAATCAATATTGTTGAGTTTTTTTAAGTTGGATGCGATGTTTATTTGAAATGTAAAATCATCTGGCAATTAATAAAACTCAATCCTGGTTGAGTGTAGTCATTCTGTCGGCTTTCATTTCCTTCACAGATATTACTTCAAGTAGGTATTTTGACATTTAATATAAAAGCTGTTGAGAGATATTCTCTCAGGTTACTTGTTACAAATAAACTTACATTAATATACTGGATTGAACCTGATTAGATTTAAGAATCTGCAATTAAGATTTAAAATAATCTGTTGCATTTCATTATTTATGTTAATAAAGTGAAACGAATAAAAAGAGAGTTGAGAAGGAACTAATAAAGTAAATACGTAGCTGTAGTGTTGAGTAGGAAGTAGTATGTATGCCTACCCCACTGTAGTGTTGAGTAGGAAGTAGTATGTATGCCTACCCGGGCCCACTGTAGTGTTGAGCTAGTAGGAAGTAGTATGTATGCCTACCCGGGCCCACTGTAGTGTTGAGTAGGAAGTAGTATGTATGCCTACCCGGGCCCACTGTAGTGTTGAGTAGGAAGTAGTATGTATGCCTATCCCACTGTAGTGTTGAGTAGGAAGTAGTATGTATGCCTACCCCACTGTAGTGTTGAGTAGGAAGTAGTATGTATGCCTACCCCTACACTCTTCTTTTAACAACACCTCCCAAACCTTTCATGAGCTTAGTAGTTATCACGCCAATTAAGATTGGTTTCCAACAAGGACGCAACGCAAGAAGAAAGTACGTACAACGCAAATACATACGCGCAACGCAAGGACGTATACACGCAACGCAATGGCATACGAGCAACGCAATGGCATACGCGCAACGCAATGACATGCGCGCAACGCAATGAAGTACACGCAACGCAAGGACATACGCGCAACGCAAAGAAGTAAGCGCAACGCAATTAAGTGATTTGACCAATTACGAGGCGATTCCCTTAGAAACGTACATTATACACCTTGCAATAGTTATAATAGAATATTCCGATATGCTGTTGTGATAAGTATCTGTAAATGTTAATCTTTTAGTTTCTAACAATCCTTTTCATAGCTATGCATACACATTATTTATTGTCATAATAAAATATAGACCTAATATGAAATCTGTCTTTAATATACACATATGACGTCATACAAAGCAATCAATAGCTACTACTATCTGTGATATTTACAGTATTTTTATTACTTTTTTCAGTCACCTTGATAATATATTTGAATCACTAGATTATAAAGTCTTTGTAGTAAATCTCGCATTGTGTTCTAGCAACAAAATGTAATGTGTACACAATAGAACCCTTCCTTTGGGCGGGACACATCCCTAATCAGAGGACACGTAGAACCCCTCCTTTGGGACACACCCCTAATCAGAGGACACGTAGAACCCCTCCTTTGGGACACACCCCTAATCAGAGGACACGTAGAACCCCTCCGTTGGGACACACCCCTAATCAGAGGACACGTAGAACCCCTCCGTTGGGACACACCCCTAATCAGAGGACACGTAGAACCCCTCCGTTGGGACACACCCCTAATCAGAGGACACGTAGAACCCCTCCTTTGGGACACACCCCTAATCAGAGGACACGTAGAACCCTTCCTTTGGGCGGGACACACCCCTAATCAGAGGACACGTAGAACCCCTCCGTTGGGACACACCCCTAATCAGAGGTCACGTAGAACCCCTCCGTTGGGACACACCCCTAATCAGAGGACACGTAGAACCCCTCCGTTGGGACACACCCCTAATCAGAGGACACGTAGAACCCCTCCGTTGGGACACACCCCTAATCAGAGGACACGTAGAACCCCTCCTTTGGGACACACCCCTAATCAGAGGACACGTAGAACCCCTCCTTTGGGACACACCCCTAATCAGAGGACACGTAGAACCCTTCCTTTGGGCGGGACACACCCCTAATCAGAGGACACGTAGAACCCCTCCGTTGGGACACACCCCTAATCAGAGGACACGTAGAACCCCTCCGTTGGGACACACCCCTAATCAGAGGACACGTAGAACCCCTCCGTTGGGACACACCCCTAATCAGAGGACACGTAGAACCCCTCCGTTGGGACACACCCCTAATCAGAGGACACGTAGAACCCCTCCGTTGGGACACACCCCTAATCAGAGGACACGTAGAACCCCTCCGTTGGGACACACCCCTAATCAGAGGACACGTAAAACCCCTCCTTTGGGACACACCCCTAATCAGAGGACACGTAGAACCCCTCCGTTGGGACACACCCCTAATCAGAGGACACGTAGAACCCCTCCGTTGGGACACACCCCTAATCAGAGGACACGTAGAACCCCTCCTTTGGGACACACCCCTAATCAGAGGACACGTAGAACCCTTCCTTTGGGACACACCCCTAATCAGAGGACACGTAGAACCCCTCCTTTGGGACACACCCCTAATCAGAGGACACGTAGAACCCCTCCTTTGGGACACACCCCTAATCAGAGGACACGTAGAACCCCTCCTTTGGGACACACCCCTAATCAGAGGACACGTAGAACCCTTCCTTTGGGACACACCCCTAATCAGAGGACACGTAGAACCCCTCCGTTGGGACACACCCCTAATCAGAGGACACGTAGAACCCCTCCTTTGGGACACACCCCTAATCAGAGGACACGTAGAACCCCTCCGTTGGGACACACCCCTAATCAGAGGACACGTAGAACCCCTCCGTTGGGACACACCCCTAATCAGAGGACACGTAGAACCCCTCCTTTGGGACACACCCCTTATTCAGAGGACATTAGACATGTATTATTTTTATATTTACACATTTATTTTTCACAATTAACAATTACATTTACAATATTTAATAGTACACAAAAAGAAGCGAGTGCTTGTCAGTTTGGTAACCATTTCAATGTACGGTACATACAATGCCAGACAACATTCAACAAAAATGGACACATATAACCATCTTTAGGGACACTTCCCTCGAGACAACATTATTTTTTGTCACTACGGGCAGACCATTGACACCTCCTCTTCAAGAGATACTTTATTGGTTGCTGAATGTTTTTCTATATCTGAATCGTGAGATGCTGTTTCCGATTATTAATCTTTTAATTTTGGATATTTGTACCGCCGATCCCTTATACGAATTTTGAGTATTAAGAGATTTTTTAATAAGCTTGCACAAATGTTTTACTAGGTGCAATATTTGTTGTATTTCGATGTTTTTTAAGGGGCAACTGACTCTTTGAGTTATAGTAATTGTCTTGCTATAGTTGCCCCTGACCATTGTGCTTTGTTTCTGTTCTGTATCTGTTTATTGGTTGCCGAATGTTTTTCTGTATCTGAATCATGTCATCGCAAATTGTCTATCTGATCTTGTCATCCATCTTCAGATGTCATCATCACTTCTTGTCATCCATCTTCAGATGTCATCATCACTTCTTGTCATCCATCTTCAGATGTCATCATCACTTCTTGTCATCCATCTTCAGATGTCATCATCTTGTCATCCATCTTCAGATGTCATCATCACTTCTTGTCATCCATCTTCAGATGTCATCATCACTTCTTGTCATCCATCTTCAGATGTCATCATCACTTCTTGTCATCCATCTTGAGATGTCATCATCACTTCTTGTCATCCATCTTCAGATGTCATCATCACTTCTTGTCATCCATCTTGAGATGTCATCATCACTTCTTGTCATCCATCTTGAGATGTCATCATCACTTCTTGTCATCCATCTTCAGATGTCATCATCACTTCTTGTCATCCATCTTCAGATGTCATCATCACTTCTTGTCATCCATCTTCAGATGTCATCATCACTTCTTGTCATCCATCTTCAGATGTCATCATCACTTCTTGTCATCCATCTTCAGATGTCGTCATCACTTCTTGTCATCCATCTTCAGATGTCGTCATCACTTCTTGTCATCCATCTTCAGATGTCATCATCACTTCTTGTCATCCATCTTCAGATGTCATCATCACTTCTTGTCATCCATCTTCAGATGTCATCATCACTTCTTGTCATCCATCTTCAGATGTCATCATCACTTCTTGTCATCCATCTTCAGATGTCATCATCACTTCTTGTCATCCATCTTCAGATGTCATCATCACTTCTTGTCATCCATCTTCAGATGTCATCATCTTGTCATCCATCTTCAGATGTCATCATCACTTCTTGTCATCCATCTTCAGATGTCATCATCACTTCTTGTCATCCATCTTCAGATGTCATCATCACTTCTTGTCATCCATCTTCAGATGTCGTCATCACTTCTTGTCATCCATCTTCAGATGTCATCATCACTTCTTGTCATCCATCTTCAGATGTCATCATCACTTCTTGTCATCCATCTTCAGATGTCATCATCACTTCTTGTCATCCATCTTCAGATGTCATCATCACTTCTTGTCATCCATCTTCAGATGTCATCATCACTTCTTGTCATCCATCTTCAGATGTCATCATCACTTCTTGTCATCCATCTTCAGATGTCATCATCACTTCTTGTCATCCATCTTCAGATGTCGTCATCACTTCTTGTCATCCATCTTCAGATGTCATCATCACTTCTTGTCATCCATCTTCAGATGTCGTCATCACTTCTTGTCATCCATCTTCAGATGTCGTCATCACTTCTTGTCATCCATCTTCAGATGTCATCATCACTTCTTGTCATCCATCTTCAGATGTCATCATCACTTCTTGTCATCCATCTTCAGATGTCGTCATCACTTCTTGTCATCCATCTTCAGATGTCATCATCACTTCTTGTCATCCATCTTCAGATGTCGTCATCATTTCTTGTCATCCATCTTCAGATGTCGTCATCACTTCTTGTCATCCATCTTCAGATGTCGTCATCACTTCTTGTCATCCATCTTCAGATGTCATCATCATTTCTTCATTCATAATTGATTGATTAATTGCCGCCAAGTTGCTTAGTTATTGTTTATAATTTGCCCTTTAGTATTTTATGAAAGATGACACTACAGCTTTCAATTTAAACATCATCTACCTCGATCGTTATATCATATATTGATGAATAAACTGATTTATCTTAAAACTCAATGTACAACTTCAATGTAATTCATGTTCATATAGATTGTATGCTGCGAAGATTTGAAAGATGTTGAGAGCGTTTAAACGAACTGTTTGCCTAGGAGATGTATGCTGTTTGCTAAGAGGGGTCACTATACTCTGCTTTAAACTAATAATTGTTGAAGCTTTGCAACAAAACTCGTCGGGATTTACTACAAGTGAGTCGAGTTGGTTTCATTACATTTTTTTATACGAAAATTTCAAAATAGATATTCCCAATATTTATATTTATATTGCTGAATAAATGTGAATATTGTATTCGAAATGAATGCTGGCCAAAAAAGTTATCACATAAACGTGGTTCCCACTAGACTAGAGACGCTACGCAAGGACGTACGTACGCGCAACGCAAGCAAATGGACCTATGTTGTAATAATCAATCGCTTGTGATGTAAAAGTCAATTAGAACAACATTATAGAATTAAAGGGGTACTCCGGGATCAAACAAAGTGTTTCTTAATGTGGGCTTCCTTCTATGTATTGGAGTTGGTCGTATGTGCTCCTCCTCGTTCGTTCCAAAAAATGTCTTGATTTTTGTTGCCTATTTTCACAATGTATATGATTGATTAAGAATAATAAAAAAGTCGTCTTATCAAAACATGACGATGTTTTCAAACGACACTTTACAGCGTGGGTGAAATATCTGTCTATTTATATTACAAATTAAATTGTCTCTAAAAAAAGGAATTCTAAAATCAGAACTGCATTACTGAAATTGAAATCTAGATAGTAAAATGAATAAATTGAATTTTTTTATACGAAAATGAAATGGGTAAATAACTCAGTTGCTTCTGTTTTGTATCATCAATCATACGAAAAAGAATGAAATTTGAATTTTTTAAAATCTTTCTTTTTCGTTAGTATTTGTAATAAAAACACATATATTCTACAATGTAAGTATTTTCGCTTAAATTTACACTAATCTATTAAAAGGTAAATCAATAAAATGTAGTCAAATCTACCTTTTAACATTTGTTTCCTTAAAAATATATAATAATTTCTATAACACTTTTGTGTCATCATAAGTTGGAACATTCCATTATTGTTAAATGCAAATTCAAATGTTTACAGTATTGATTGCAGGGACACCCCTAAACTGTCTCCTTGGTTTTCTATTGTCCGCAACGCAAGGACGCAAACGCACCAACAATAAGTTGACAAATCACAATGAGGAGCACCCTAACTGTCACTTATGATTGGTCAATTCGATCGCGTTGCTCCTACGACGTCGTTGCGCGCGTGCGTCGGTTCCAAAGTGGGAACCAATTAGCTTAAGGTTCTACTCTACATTTCTTGGAAAAACTGATTGATTTTTGTGTATATTTTAGTGTGTAATTTTAGTGATGGTAGTGTATATAGTTGCGAACATGGTGGTTTATGTGGACCTAACAAGACTTGTCATTGCCAAGCTGGTTACTATGGACACAGCTGCGAGGATCAAGGTAACATGTCCGCCGTCGCCCCTTCATTTGCCTAATACTTAAAAAATATTCATAAAAAATGTTGGCCTATTTTAAAATATTTCAAAATATATAAATAATACACCTGAACATAAAGTTTGGTGGCGAGGTCCCTGGGTATACAAGGAACAATTCTAGTGGGTCCCTGTGTATACAAGGAACAATTCTAGTGGGTCCCTGGAGACAAGGAACAATTCTAGTGGGTCCCTGGGTATACAAGGAACAATTCTAGTGGGTCCCTGGGTATACAAGGAACAATTCTAGTGGGTCCCTGGGTATACAAGGAACAATTCTAGTGGATTTGCTCATATGACCAAATTTGGAATAGGACTTATTGAATATGCAATTAAAATGCATTGTTTTCTTCAATAATTGCTTTATTTTAATCTTTTAGTTGTCACAACCGTGATAGTTGTTTTGATTTGCGTAATGCCACCGATTTGTTGGACTGTACTCTGCATTTATGGATGTAAAAATTGTAAGTTACATGTTAATGTTATTATGTATCAACCTGAGCCATATGGTGAAATAAAATGTAGTGACGTCAGAAATTAATGTTTGTTAGCCCTATTAATGTAATAAGTTCATTATTTATGTAATGTTATCTTTTTAACGTGAAGATCGGAAATAAACAGTGAAAAAACTAACGCAACTTGACCAATCTCAACAGATATTTCGGATGATCCATGTCGTGATTGGTCAAATTAATTGCGGGGCGCGTACGTCCTTACGTTGCCTCCTAGTAACAACCAAGCGTACTAAACGCGCTGTGACGATTTCTACTTTGGTTTATTTTGTCTCTACAATTTTACATCACTACATTGACCTTTTATTAATATCATGTAGTGAATTTTATGTCAATTTTATATGATGGCATCTGATTTATCCATTTTACTTCGAAATGCCAACGTTCGTTTTGCATATTTCTTTAGCGTCATGCTTTCTCACAAATTCAATCATTGCATTTATCCGGTTAAAAACTAGGACTCTGTTCCAAAGCGTACATTTCAATTTTCATATTAAATCTAAAGTTCTCTGCGTCGCTGCCTATAAATTTAGCCTACTACTGATTTTAATGCTATGATATATTTCATTTTACTCATACGTCGTCGATTCATGTCGCGACGAACGTACACAAGATTTACACGGGGCGCCGTTTGGAATAAATATACTACATTTTCAGGAACATCACATTCTAGAAGAGTATGACAACTATATGCAATGCATACATTAATAAAACTGTCCCAAACAGTTTTTAACAGTTAAATAATGATGTATTTAACTACAGTATGCTCTGTAAGCGTAACCATGGATAGGTCCATGGCGTAACCAAGGCGTGGTGTGTGTTATCTTTTTTTTTTATCATATAATTATCTTATATTTTAGATATGTGCTTTTTTTGTACAGTGCTAATTATTATGCATGACGTCACAAACTTAAATGCTACACTACAAACGTACACTTCCGTTTCAAAATAAGATTACTGTATATGGTATTATACTATAAAATTCAATCTCGCGTTACATTTGGCTATAATACAATGAACGTTACTAAGTACGGAAGATTTTTCGGGGCACTAGTTAAATATATAATTAAATAGTGGCTCGAGCGGGCTTCCGTAACTATGCCTCTTTGATCATCCAATATCTACATACATGGTATCACTTTACAATATTAGGAATGTTACATATAATTTAAGTAGACAAATATCAAGTAATGTAAATGTAACATTTTAATGTTATTTTAATGTTTGAATATACGACACCAATGTGACATAATGTGTATTTAAGTACATCCTCGCCGTCGCAATTTAGTTTTTCTCTTCTCGATGCTTTTTAAGTAATTGTGTCCACAATACGTCTGCTGCTGTTGTGTCTTTAATCTGACATTTTTAATCGCGACAGCAACCGTCTCTATAGGCATTCAGCGCCGTCTACATATCAACGTGATGTCAATTTAGAATTCAGCGACGTATCTCCTTCTCTAATCGTTCCCTATTATTCATATAACGTTTATGTTGTATGTCAGTTTTAAATTGTTGATATTTTTTGCATGTTACCGTCGTCTTAAGTTGGTAGAATGAGATAAATGATACTCGTGTATGTCAATGTGTCACAGCCTCAGGATTATGTTAGTAAAACACATGTAATTTTATTCAACATGTATGCTAACGATTAAATGCGATTTTCATTTAATGCAGTTCTTTAGTCTATAATATTTGTAGGATTTATTTTTTTTTTCATATTTGAGATAAAATAAAGAGTTTTCTTTGAAATATAGAATATAACATATCCTCTGGAGGTACACCCGATATCGGGACTAGCGCGCTCCGATTTTTGACATATCAACTAACCAAATTAACAAACCAACTAAATTTCAGTTGTACCTTATACAAAAAATAATATCGCATCGTATTTGATAGGCCTAAATATTTTTGACAAACTATTAATATTAAAAATAACCTTTTTCCACTTCTTTTTGTTGCTTGGACAAAAAGCTTTAACAAGTTTGTTTTCCATTTTAAATCTACAGACGACAGCAGCCAACGACAGCGGAACATGGACAGTGTGAGCAGGTCTTTCCATACAGACGACGAGTCAGTACCTGCTGGACTCACTGATCTACCACCACGCTACCATGACGTCACCAACCCATTACACTCACTTCGGTCATTACAACTAGAGCATTGTGGGAATACTGACCATCCTCCGGCCTACGAAGAGGTCATGAAAGTATTTAGAAATATTAAAATTCAAGAAAATAGTAGTAATAACGAAAGGTCAAAGGTTAATACATCAAGGATATCATTAGGCTCTAAAAATTCGGCATTTTCGTTTGAATTAGAAGATATTGACATGGCCGAAGAAGTTTAACCTATGACCTCATGTTATTCCAATTGTCTTCATATTTGCACCTTGGAATCGAATGATGTTTGTTTACTAGACCATGTCCTGTCCTAGACTGAGAAAGTTACAGCATTCGTGATGACCGAACGGACGTTATACGTCCCTAGCTATTACCTCTGCTTATTTTATGCGTGAACGGGGTATATTTACGCGTCCTCATGCCTCTTGCGTTCTTGATGCGTGGACAGGGTATATTTATACGCGTCCTCGTGCCTCTTGCGTTCTTGGTACGTGGACGGGGTATATTTACGCGTCCTCATGCCTTTTGCGTTCTTGGTGCGTGGACAGGGTATATTTACGCGTCCTTATTACCCCTTGATGCGTGGACGGGGTTTAGTAGAAGGCCATTCAATCGAACTAGTAAATTTTTATGCTCATTTTATGTATATTTATAAAACAAAATGTAAAAACAACTGTTCTGCACCTTGTATATTTCCATACGATGCATGTGATACGTTCTAAATCAAATCCAAATATTTATTTTAATTCTATTCAGGTTTTCTATATCTTAAAAGAGTACTATACAGTAATATAAAATATCAGTCCATATTTGGTAATAGTATGTATTTTAAAATAAATCTATAACCAAGATATAAATACATCATAAAAGGCATTTATTAAATATACATTCGCGTGCTACGATGTTTTATAGCTCAGGCTTTCGCTGCCAGCTTTATTTTATTGATCCATGTGCAATAATATATATTTTTTAAATTTATAAACTCTTTTAATTTAGTGTAATGAGTACAACTACGGTGGTACAACATTTATGAGCAAGCATTTAAATTTAAGTTGATTTGATTTGCATTTATTTGGAAAATCGTAACATACAGTAATAACATTAATAATGTACTGACGTACGTGAAAATGGGACAACTATTGAATATTTCGAGGAGAGCTCCACAGCGTACGGAGCTTAGTGGTTAATATGTGTCTATAGTTTTAAATTATAGGCCTCCTACTCTATTTTATTCAGAGATTACTCTCTTCTCTGATTTTATCCTAATGAATTGTGGGATATCATAATGAATTGTGGGATATCATCTTTTACATGCGAGTATTTAATATAAGTAGATTTTTCACCAAATGCTGAGTTGTTTTAAATTAAATATAAAATAAAACTAACGTCTTTGTAGGATGGATTGTTCGATATCAGATGGCCTGAGTATGTTTGATATCGGATGGCCTGAGTATGTTCGATATCGGATTGCCTGAGTATGTTCGATATCGGATGGCCCGAGTATGTTTGATATCGGATTGCCCGAGTATGTTTGATATCGGATGGCCCGAGTATGTTCGATATCGGATGGCCTAAGTATGTTCGATATCGGATGGCCTAAGTATGTTCGATATCGGATGGCCTAAGTATGTTCGATATCGGATGGCCTAAGTATGTTCGATATCGGATGGCCTAAGTATGTTCGATATCGGATGGCCTGAGTATGTTTGATATCGGATGGCCTAAGTATGTTCGATATCGGATGGCCTGAGTATGTTTGATATCGGATGGCCTGAGTATGTTTGATATCGGATGGCCTGAGTATGTTCGATATCGGATGGCCTGAGTATGTTTGATAACGTGAATATGCATTGGCAGTATCAAACTACTTATTTATATTCATGTTCAAGGTTTTGTATTGACATTTTTACGAATAATATAACACCCCAACTTCTTTTTCCTTTTCTAATTAAACAATCAAAATATTCAGTTATAAGGGTATTAAACGCGCTAACAACAAGCGCGCGCCCAATTCGATGCAACCCCCATCTTATACGTTGTCCGAATAAACTTCTCCCTCCAAGGTTTCGGTGTTTTTTTATGCATGCCTCTCCTTTTTTATTATATATGGTTTTTTTTATTCTGTAAGTTTAAACTTAACTACACTTTCCTTATATTAACTCACTCTATCAATGCATGTCTCATATACATATATTATCTAAAGTTACCATACTTATGATTTGTGCTGTGTGTCGTATTCCTATCACACAGAAATACTGTACATATTGGTTTCGTTATGTCTACTCAAATTAAATTTATAATTTTCTTTATCATTCTAGTGTTTTCTTTATTATAATTGGCTAACTCATGTTTCAGACATAAACCCGTCCACAATACATAAGGAATACATATTGCACTAAATACGTAGAAACAAATATCTTATTTTGGTATTATATCAATACAACATTACATATATATATATGTATATATAAATCCAAAGGCAAATTACTGAAAAAAATGACAATGCTGTGGGTATCAGTGGCTGGATCTCAATGGAGATACAAAAATAAAAAGCGAAAAGCTAAATCAAAACGATAAAGTAAACAGCCAGAAAAGTACGTATATATATATATATATATATATATATATTACATTAATAGCCCCTTGTTCAATTCTGAGGAAAATGTTAATAGGAGTGCAGTCCCCTGAAAACCCGGGGTCACAAAGGTGTGAAGATATTAAGCCTTACGAATATATTCGATCGGCAGCACCGACAAAACATTTAATTATATTTTTCATAAAGAATTCCTTATTTTTGGCCGCTGACGCCAACCATAGTTTTCGAACAAAAACCAATTCAGAATATCATTTATTAAAAATCAAGTAATTTCCATGGCAACAGATGACTCATCTGAGTCATTAAAGCGTTACGTATCTACTAATGAGTTATGGTGGTGATACTTGATAATACATTGAATGTTGTGTGTAAATAATAACTTGAATGTTGTGTACATAATACATTGAATGTTACATAATGCATCATTGCATTGGAAGCATTTATGTTCACAGGACTAAGACACTCATGTTTATTATGAACATTGCTTTTAGTACTCAACCTTCATTCAAATTTCCTCTTGTACAGTTTTAATATTTGCTAATACTAACACTGTTCGGATACAGAATAAAGAGTTTATTCCGACCTCCTCATCATGTGTCACCTATAACACCCATCATCTGCATCACCATCCCAGACTAGAGGTTAAAGCTTGGTTCCCACTAGAAACGCAACGCAAGGACGTAACGCAATGTAATTGATTTGATCAAACACAAGCGATGCATTATTCGAACAGTGGCTTGTCATTGGTCAACTCGCTTGCGTTGCGCGTACGTTTTTGCGTTCCGTCTCTAGTGGGAACCACGAATTAGATTCAGTTAATACAGAGAATCGGTTTAAACACTATAGTATGGAAACAAGAGCAATGTGACAAATAGAACCAGAGTTAAATAAATATGACAGCCTAGACGAATCGTTACAAGTTGATAGGTTAATATTCCCATTTAATGTAATATTTTCATGATGCAGCTGTCAAGCTATTTAAACGGATAACATCTTCGGGTTGTACTATTGATCCGTTGATAAGATGCGGCATTATATCGCTGTAGGCGTCTATTATCTAAGTACTTGCTTAGACGGTAATGCACCTAACTTCTCTTAACTAAACGAACATGATACGACAATTAGTCGTACATAAACATTTTAATTAGATGCGAGGTTGATGGATATTGTAAGCAGAATTCAACGCTGCTGCTGCTCGTCATTTAAATTGCTAATGTAAACAGTACATGAATACCGTAATTGGATCATTTTTACCGAGAATGTTTGTATGTTTAATGGCATTATGTATAACTAATACCGTTATCGTGTTTTGTAAATTATACTTTCAACACAATTAGAAGCACACACAAACATCGCTTTAAGCAATTAAAGTCATTCAAACATCAACAAGACGGTTACCCTTCACAAAAAAAAGAATTATTTGTAACTTTTAACGTTTTAAAGAAGTTGATCATACCAGTACCGTTTGGATTTTACGATCATTTGGGGATTTACCTTTTGCTAGCTTAGTTCGTGTTGACCAATCCCAAGCGACAGTTCGGAATATCCATCTTTTATGATTGGTCAAATCACATACGTTGCGCTTACGTCCTAGCGTTGCGTCCAAGTTGGCGGTTCATATAAAACGTATATTCCACAAGGACGCTATGCAAGCATGTAACCTCAACGCAAAATAAAATGTGTTAAAAATTGGTGTTTTGTTTACCGAGTATCAGTCCTTCAAACCCACATACTGCACTGAAACTAAATATTGTTAGAACAACACAAAGTCAGTTGTAATGGACGAATAGTCACCGTGAAAAGGTAGTTTTACAAGTACAACTTACAACAATAGACCAATCAATCCATCTACTTTTAGTAGTATAGTATCAACAATTCTATTTTGGTGTCGAGTCGAGTGACTGTGCAAAACCAGTCTTTTGACTAACTTCCTTGTCGTCTGACGTAATTTACATTTTTTACAAACAGGAAGAATTATAGTTTTAACAATAAGGAACTGGTGGTACTAACTCTTATTTTGTATACGTGCTATTATAGTAGATAGATGATAGTGTACAAAACAGACAATACCAGACACTTCTACCGCACGATTAGCACGTCCACACAGGGCAAGCAGACTATTGTTGTTGTACTTCCAACATTCGTTAAGGCCTATACCAGGGTATACCAGGTCTTCTTTGCTTAAGACTAGTACAACAGTACCGGTGTCTCAATATTTCTGTATTTACCAAGAAAATGGAGAGTTATAAGCAACTATTTTTATACATTGGAGTGTTTACTGCTGTTGTACTTTTTGCAACCGTTGACGCAACTTATTCTTCCAAGAAGTCAAGTAAGTATTAATGACAACATGCATTCTTTAGTCATAATAATTTGTTTAAAGAAAATCTAAGACTGTGATAAGGGGTCCTATGCCAGTGGGATGTGATAAGGGGTCCTATGCCAGTGTGATATAATGACAAACAATGCATGTTTGACAAGGGGCATGTTTGACAAGGGGCACAGTTGACGAAAACTCTAACGAGAAAGTTCCGTTAAACGACGACAAGGACTATGTTCGATGATGGGTCTAGTTATAAACGAGAGGTCCAGTCGACACGAAGACTCTGTTCGACGAGAAGGTCCTGTTCGTCCGACGAGAACCTTGTCCGACGAGGGGGACTGTTCGACGATTGGGCTCAATCATTGGATCGGCATTATAGTGTCAACAACACCAATTAAATCAGTATATTATATAATGTCTCCACCAAGGTTGTTAGGTAAGCTGAATTTGTTGTAAACGAGGGGGGCGTGATGTTGGCTATTTTGACCAGCCTCAACATCTATAAATATCTTTAATCTTCTAGAAACATGTTTTGATGGAGCACGTAACGTGACATATCGATGTGTCAACGGTCATTGTGACCCATTAGCGGCATTCTCAAGGTGTGAATGTGATCCGGGTTACTACGGAAAATCTTGTGATAAACACGACAAATCATGTAAGTTATCGTCATTTATAGTCTTGCGACGCGAGTATCATTCGCTATTTTGCTGTGTGTTAGTTATTGCCTTATTTACATGCAGATTCTTAGATCACTTCCACATCTTCCTAGCATGCAAAGCTGCAGAGTTTAAACACACTGCGTGCGTTTTATATGGTGTGCGCGCGCGCCTCCCAGTGCGTGTAAAAACTCGGGAGTTTTGCCATGCGATGTGAAATAGGCCATTATTAGAACGTAGAGAATGAAACAGTTTTTATTTTCGTATTTGATATAGTTTTGAGAGAGTCTATAATTGGTCTGATCATCCTGATCCCAGTGCTCATATGGATTATATTAAGAGTGTATAATCGTAAGTTGCCATTTTGATTACTAAGCTTTCGCGCATTGAACAACGTGTTATATCGTAGCCTATGGGCTTTAAAGTGACCCTGGCGTTTTTTTATATTTGCATTGCATTTGGCAGAAGGCTGGATTATAAATAAATGTAATCTGAAAAGTCAAATATGAACAACGCCTCAAGACAAAGTTGGTTGTCACTTTCATGAAAACTGTATTTAAATGAGACTATTTCAAAATAACATGAAAAGAGACACAACAATTTAAAACGCGCGTTTAAATATTGATGAAATATTAAGGTACGCGGGCGTCAACTTTGTACGTAGTCACTGTGAATCACAGTGACTACGTGATGCATTTAAAAATAAGTTGTACGATTAACAATGGTCGCACGTATCGATGAGTTTGTATTTTCTAATATAAGGGTTATTTAACTAATTCAAGTCACAACTAGAATGTGATCGTCTTAATTAGTATTGATACAAAACAAAATGAAGAGTCTTTATTTTAAAAGATAACATGCCTACGACCTTTCAATGAATGTTTAAGTAGCAAACAGGAAACGTGCAAATGCATTGCTTATTTATAATGATAATATGCCTGCAGGTTTACAACTTATATTACTTATTATTATAATATGAACTTGTCAAAATAATGTCAAATTGGTACATTATTTTCAAGTCCTTAACGATACAAACAATTTGCTTTAAAAGAAAGCCAATAAGTTAAGGTGAATTTGTTATTAACACGACAAAAAGGGCACTGTAGGCCTACTATCACAAGCGATTCATCAAGTCGCGACGATTGAGCAAATTACTTGCGCTGCGCTTATTATATTGCGTTGCGTAGTGGAATGGAAAACGGGTGGGGCATGCACATTTATTGTAAGGGCATTTGCGCGCATAGTAGGTAGCGTTGCGTCGCTAGTGGGAACTACGCTTTAACAAGTTTTATTCGCGGCGCTCGTTTTATTTCACGTGTGTTGTTAAATGTTTCTATTATTTTTGTATGGTTATTTTAAGGAGTCTTTGTTTCCTTAACACGATGAATCATCAGATTATTGCTTTATATAACAATTATTCACTCACTCAGTCCATCATAATAAACATCTGCTTTGTACAAAGTCATTGTATTTATCCTTTTAATCTCATCAATGCTATAATAATAATATATGTACATTGCAAATTAAGGTAGATGTAATATTTCACTAGTCTCCTTGATATATCATTGTACGTGGAATAGAAACCCAAAGGTAGTAGGCCTAAGGTGGGGGGGGGGGGGGGGGAGGGCACCGCCAAGTTCCGTTTACCACTATTAAGGTGGGGGTATCGGGACACCGCCCAGTTCCGTTTACCACTATTAAGGTGGGGGTATCGGGACACCGCCCAGTTCCGTTTACCACTATTAAGGTGGGGGTATCGGGGCACCGCCCAGTTCCGTTTACCACTATTAAGGTGGGGGTATCGGGACACCGCCCAGTTCCGTTTACCACTATTTCTTGTCAAATTAATCGAATCGAATCCCGTCCCAGATTTTGATTTGATGAGTTAGAAGACATTATTTTATAAATTACTAATTAAAATTTTTTTATTTTATAATTTTAGGAAAGCATAGAATTTCCCGCAACAGTTTAATACGTAAGCGACAACGTCCTAGAAGTACAAGACGTTCGGTCGAAGACGGTCATCGTAGGGACAACGACGACGGCAACAGCCAACCCGTCGACGGCGGCGACAACCCTCCGAACTACACGGAAGCAGTAAATAGCCCGGATGGTACATTATCACAACACCCGTACCCATTATTTATGATGTCATCGACGACGCAAACAGACACATTTATTTTACCAAGTTATGATGACGTATTGAAAGAGAAAGAACAACATGAAGGAGGAGGAGGAGGAGAAACGACGAAATAGTTTATTGGCCACAATGCGTGGTTGCCACTAGAGACGCAACGTATGGACGTACGCGCAGCGCAAGCGAGTTGGCCAATGACAAGCAACTGTTCGAATAACCCATCGCTTGTAATTGGTCAAATCACTTGCGTTGTGTTACGTCCTTGCGTTGCGTCGCTAGTGGCAACCGAGCTTTAAGACTATGGTAAAATGTAGTAACAAAGAATGTGTGTTGTCATTGTTAAATTAATCGCAAATAAAGCAATAAGGGAACGATTTCTGGATTATATAATTTTATAATATCAAAGCATTCAAATATTACAATTGGACGTTCAGGGATTTACTCGTTAAAGCGTGGTTCCCACTAGCGACGCAACGCAAGGACGTAACGCAACGACCAATCACAAGTGATGGCTTATTCGCTTGTGATTGCTAACTGTCTATAACTTCGCTTGTCATTGGTTAAAACGCTTGCGTTGCGTTTACGTCCTTGCGTTACGTTCTAGTGGGAACCAAGCTTTATAGATAGTCACCGAAAACAACACTATGTCATATATATCGGAAGAGAAAGAAAGATACACGGACAGAATACATTAATCATTGTAATATACGCAAGGAAATAATAAAACGAAACGAACGCTTATTATTGATTGTTTTTGTGTGTTCTATCTCATGGTATATGTGAATTCCCTATAATAGGAATGATTATTTTAAGAGTAGGCCTACTACAAAACTTTATATTATAATATAAATTATAATGTTCTGCCGTACTATTAAAATAATTTTAATTTTATCTCCTAAATTATTTTCAATCAACTGTTGACATCACACTACATATTATATATTTATTTATATATATCTCTATAAAAAATATTTGGTTGTATCGTAATTCTAACTGTTGTCTACATATTTTTTGATATTAGTAACACATTCGAAGTTACGTATATATATAATAGACAAAAACGCCACCATCTTCATGCCCTTAAAATAATCACTATAATTAAATAAACGGATGAACAAATATTACATAGGCCTACAAGATTATTAAATATTAACAAATAAAACGCTGCGGTTTTATTATCACTAACTATTATACCGCCCTCTATCGGTTTATTTTGAACTGTGCCCATCCATGCATTACTTCCGCGATGATGTAACGTTTATTTACAACACGGTAGATACAATCAACAGAGAATTGCACAACGGTTGAGAAATACATAACATATAAAAATGATCGAAATAACTTCAGCAACAGCCAAATCATTTTACACACACACATACTATACACAGAGAAGAACCCACCGACAACTGTAAGTATTTCTATTGAGCTATAAATATTATGAAACTGACTGAAACTACTTAATATAATATTAATAATAAAGGCTAGGCTGCAGTAGTGTTGTGTAGACAAGGCACAGTGTTTTAGGAATATAAATTGTCTATACTAGCTCTAGAAGAAAACAACTTTAGCTTTAGAAACTATAAGAATAAGAAAGGAAACTACAGCAATGTCGGTTTATACAGATAGATAGCAATTTCAGGTATTAAACGAAAAACTAAATATTTTACATTTCCATAGAAAAGTAAACAAAAACTATTATTATCATGGGGCAAAAACGTCAAAAATTTGGCCGTACAACCGGAGCAACGTTGAGACGACATCGTGGAGCATTCTTCTACAATTACCATGATTCAGAGGTTGGTCTGATACAAAAGCAAGTAGAATATAACAACAATGTAATTGAGTACGCAGAAAAAGAAGAGATATTGACAGAATTTGAAGAACAATTTGAAGATGGAGGATTAGAAGTTGGAAACCGTCCTGGCCGAGGTAAATTAATTTACTTGTTTACTTACAGCAGAATAAAATCACATTAATACATATCCACCTATTCAACAACAATACTTCTGTATCTGTAACAGTTGTATTTATTTTGCAGTCTCAGACATGTTTTCTGTTTTATAAAGCTCGGTCTACACTATCAAACTTTATGTGATGTGCACATATCTATACATGATGATGTCATTTCACTACCATATTTGGGAATATCACACTTCTTTGTCAAACTAGTTTGATAGTGCAGACAGAGCTTTAAAACACATTACTTGTAACGTTTGTTCTTTCTTTTCAGATCACACAATTCCCTACTCCCTTAATAAACACAAGCGCTGGCAGTTACCAAACCTTTTAAAGGAAAATATTAAATTTGATAGTTCGCACGAGACAAACAAATTTGAAGTAGTTTTAGTTGAAAACAGCGTGGGCTATTTTGGTAAATACCGAACAGATTGCATTGGGATCCATAAAAGTAAAGGAGAAATTCACTCAAAGACGCCACGCAAGAGGTACGCCCTCGCACGTAACCTATTAGAAGCGGAGGAAAACGCAAAAGTATCAAACGCTAAAAGAAATAGCGGAAATCGCAAGAAACGTACGATTAATCAAGTTGAGGAGGTTGAAATGCCAAAACCACTTCCACGTCTAAAGTACGAAATCTCTTATGAACGATCAAGAGACCAATTTCCAAACTTTAAAACTAGAGATTACAACCGACATTGCAGAGGTAAATAAAATATTAATTTTTGAGTGAAATTTATCATTTCTTTTGCTGGTTTCACAACACATTATTTAGTTTATTCTGTTTTTGTATATACTTTTTAAATATTTATTATATTGTTTGGGACCCATGGTTTCCTTTTGGGCTGTCAAATTTTTAATAAATAAATGTTTTAGGTTATTCATATATGTAATTATTTTCTCATTTATTTTCTTTTTAGATATAGGAAAAGTAGAAGTTAGAGACACCTGTAAGAAAACTCAAAACACGTTTTTCAACTCAGAAAAAATGGCAGCAGAAGACGCCCCTGAATATTGCGATCACTTTGACACTGATGACGGTTACCTAGGTGATGAAGAAAGCATGATCTATGTGCGAGATTCAGAATCACAAGCACCATCTTTAGGAGACTTTATTAATATTCTTAAAAAACCAACAAAATCACAAAAATCAGTCAAATTAAAAAAAGATTTGAAATGTGAGGAAAGGAAAAATACAAGAAAAGATAGAAAATACTTCATAACTCCACCAGCTACACCTACTACTACCACAAATACTGAGGCACATGCACCTGATGAAGTGGTAACCAATACGGTAGCCAACAGCGTTCCAACAATCTCACCAACAAGATCAATACTCATCCAGAAGCCTTGCACTACATCTGAAAACTTGACTCAATCATTCGGAAATGACTACATAGAGGGCGCTAGTACACCACGAAAGTTTATAATTGACGTGACATCACATCTTCTTGAGATCCTTAAAGAACGAAGAATGGAGAAATCTTGCAAGGAAATCAAGAAAATGGGGAAAAGAATCTTTGTCATTTTTTCTAACGATACAGAGGGGTTCACAAATTATTCATGGGCCGAGAACGAAGAGTCGTCTATTGAAGAAGTCGAAGAATTTAGGTTGGTCATTTTATTTGTTTAAATTCTAAATCAACAGTGGACGAGGTCTACATGACACAAATCCTAATATTACAACAGTATAAAATATGTTTAACATCAAATGTTTAATTATCACAGAGTTCGCTTGTTTGGGTTGAACACCACCGCCGATGAATTACTGATGAGTAACTTGCTGCAGAAAGACAACAGAAGCTTCTCTGTTACAGACATCATTGCCGTAGTCAAGGAGATTATGAAGCAGTTGCCAGAAAACTTGTAAGTACATTTCATCCTGCATTTCCTATTCTGTCACGTTTACACAATGTTCTGTTGAACTATAAATGTACTTGATGTTGTTTTTTGCAGGATTTACACGGACGTCAAAACGTTGAATAATCCTCTGTCGCATCTTTCCTTCAAATCACTTCAAACCCATCTACAACAAGTGTCAGAGGTTATAAGCCCAAATGACCTGTATCAGAGACATGCTAAAACAGTACCACCAAAGGTAAGTTTACAATCTAAAATACTTTCATTACTGTATGCTATGTTTCTGAGAGTAGGCTCATACATAACTTTCGTTTTGATATTTGGGAATCTACAAAGAGTTTTTTGTTCCTTAGATTACGACAGAAATTGTGCAGCAACCAGACACATGTGGAATCTGCTATGCTGATCTGCTGCCCTCTAATGGTGGAGTATCCGCAAGTGCTTTGAACTCGTGTCAGCATTGGTTTTGCGAAGAATGCTGGAGATGCCACATTCGAACAAGAATTGGACGAGGTGATTGCACCATCCTGTGTCCAGTAAGTCATAAAATGAATTGGACGAGGTGATTGCACCATCCTGTGTCCAGTAAGTCATAAAATGAATTGGACGAGGTGATTGCACCATCCTGTGTCCAGTAAGTCATAAAATGGAATTAATATTTTATGACACAAGTTGACAGTGAGAACCATTCTTTTCATACATGACCTGATTTGAACCCATGACTCTCGGATTGTAAAATAAGCACTAATCTATATGACCCCAATTAGAACCATCTATTACTATTTCTTTCAAACTGTAGGAATACAAATGTGACGTTATCGTTGCCACGCCAACATTAATGTCATTTACAACAACTGAACAATTCCAAAACCACACTACTCACAAGGAAATCAGAATGGTGGAAAGTGATCCAACATGGATTTGGTGTCCAGAACCGAATTGCGGTTACGTAGGGCGAGTGCAGCTGAGCAGAGACATGGAACAAGGGTTTGTTCCTTGCGAGTGCGGAAAATCTTGGTGTTTAGAATGTAAAGGCGACGTACATTGGCCAGCACTCTGTAAACAAGCTCACGAGTATGTCAGGACAATTAAAAAAATGGGTCAGTTTAAAACTAGTATTATTTCTAGTAAATTAATTCTACTGTATCATTCATTCATCTTTTTGCCCGAAAGCTCTGCTAACTTTTCTGGCTGGTTACTTTATCGTTTTGATTTTTTTTTTTTTTTTTTGTATCTCCATTGAGATCCAGCCACTGATACCCACAGCATTGTCAATTGTTCCAGTAATTTGCCTTTGGATTTATATATATATATAGATATATAAAAAAAAACCTACACCACATAGTCATGTTGTTAGAACAAATGTTAGTCATTTACTATATGAGTGACAAAACAATTGAAAGATAGCATATTGTCATTTTCTATATGAGTGACAAAACAATTGAAAGATAGCATATTGTCTGTAACCTCCGTCAGACACCAGAAAAAAACAACCTACAATCCTTATATTTCAGAATAAATACAAATTTAAGAACAATACTGTTATTTTCATTGCATAAATATTTTACATATTGTAATTTTTCAGAGTCAGACAAGCGAGAACACAGAATCTCCTCTGTACAAGTTAAACGGTGTCCACACTGTAAACGAGCTATGGAGAAGAACGGTGGATGTCCTAATATGGTGTGTGTTTGTGGCAAGAGCTTCTGCTGGGTTTGTTTAAGGCCTCACTACTATTCACCATCCTGCAACCAAGCAGCTAAAACTCATGAAGTGAGTCTTATTCAGATATTTAGTTTCATTTAATTACGATATAGGACAATGGTTTGATTTCCGTGATTCAACTGGTAGAGAATACCGGGATGCAACCCTCTACCCTTCTCTTTTTTTAATTATGCACATTTGACAGTATAAATAAACTGTTTATAGGCCAAATGACTTGTTCAAGTAGTCGAGAGTAAAAGTTAATAAGAGTGTTGACGTTCATATTTTGCAGGTCGTTGAACTGTACCCAGTAGCCCTTGGCGTTACTAAGGATGAGATTCTCACCAAAGCTACAGATTTCAGGAAGTTGTCAACCAAATCAATATTCACTAAAATTGAGAGAGGCGTCATTCGATTACTTACTAAAATGGTAATTATTCTTTGATGTGTGGTCGCCATAAAACAAGGATGATGCAACGCAAGCAAGTTGACCAATGACAAGCAACAGTTTGAATAATCCACCGCTTGTGATTGGTCAAACCGTTTGCATTGCATTACATTCTGCCATTGTGTCTCCAGTGGAAACAAAGTATTAGGAATAAGATTAGTTATAAAATTTTGTATTTTTTTTTTTTCAAAGCATACAAAAGAAATCCGACAGAACTCCGACAAACCCACAATTGCCATCAAAAGTACTTCAACATCTGGTGAGATGAGGACATGCAGTTGGTGCAGCAATGAAGAACATGACAAGATCCACAAAGAGGTGGTGACCATAGCACAAGAAATGGCAGAGTTCTATACAGAGGTATGTCTTTGATGAAGAAACAGAAAAAGTACAGTATAGTACACAATGCATCACACAAGTTTAATATAAATATTCACAACTATGAACACATTTGCCGGCATACGTTGCAAACATGGCATTGTGAACATTCTCAGAGTAGTTGTAATTTATGATTTTTTCATACTGTTCTACAACCATAACATAGAGTGATCTTACATTTTAATTATTCTGCTTTTCAGACATATCATTTGTTGGAGTGGACATTCGTTTTTCTAGCTTTTATACCAACCAACAAAATATTGAGGGCGGTATCTAACAATGTTGCGCAACTTATCTTTATTCTCGAGATGACGGATGAGGTTCGTACTTGATTCAATATTTGGTTTTATTAGGATGGCATAATTCAAATTGGATCAAACCTAAAAAGCTTGTCAACCAGGTTTGGTTTTTGGCAATAAATGTCAACAGGGGGAGGGGCATGATATTACAAGGTCGTACTAAGAGGTTAAAAAAGACGATGCATAGATGCTTTAGATATAATTATTAATATAAAATATGATGATCTGTGCTGGGGAATTGGGGTGGGTAGTGAAAATTAAAAATTTCAGACGAGGCACTTGCCTCATGCTGGCTGCGGACGTGCATTATTTAGTAAAAATAAGTTAATACATTTTTATTTAATTATTTCTAGATTATTACAAAACAGAGAGGTACTTCTGAGATGGAAACCAAGACAAAATTCAAGAAAATGTTGCAAAACGGCAAGAAATGTCGCCGATTGTTATATGAAACTATAAGCTGTAAAAGAAAGGAAGAACAATTACTAAATAGTGAAAGCATAAAAACTAAACAATGGAAAACAAAAACAGTCTAGCAATATTATTATTATTTAAATATATAGAGGTATTTATGAGATGGGAACAAAGACAAAATTCAACAAACTTTAGCAAGAAATGTCATTCAATGAAGGACATGCCAAGAAAATGACTGATACCAGCAGATAACAAGGCCAACAGCCATAAGTCGCGTGCTAAAACGCATAGTGATACCGGACCGACAGACCGACCGACCGACATAGTGAACTATAGAGTCGCGTCCACGCGACTAAAAACTAAAGTCTCGTAATATTATTTACAAGATAGATTATTTAAAAAAGGTCACAGGTATTTCTGAGATGGAAACCAAGACAAAAGTGTTAATATTAATTAGATATTTAAGCGCCAGTATAAGGGATTACATGGATGGATGGCATTCTATTACACACTGGCAAAATCATTCCTGAATAGAACAAAATTTATTTCATTATTATTTGGAAAATAAATGGAAACCAAATAAAAACATACAGTATAAATGTTCTACTACAGTATATATTTATTTGATTATAATTTAATACGGGTATTCAATTCTTTGTGCACAGGAAATAATACAGAAACCAAAAGGGAGAATATAAACATGCAGAGACATTATAATGCACTTTATGTACAGAAAGAGAAAAAGAAACAAAGCAGCTATATCTACAGCAGCAGGCCTTGTCTTTTAACACACTCCTAAACTGCCCTTGAGGAGTGCGATTTACAACACGTTTAAATTTGGTAAACTTATACACACCAACATACAAACAGCACACCTGAATGTATTGAGGAGTGCAATTTGTAGCACACCAATGATTTTCAAAGGACAAGGCCTGTAACTAACCTAATAATTCACCTTACTTCTTATAGAGCAGGGTGTGTATATATTTTTATCAGTAGCACACACTACGTAGTGGAACAAAATAAAACAAATGAATTAATATAATGAAAGAAAATACAGTATAAAAACACACACATAACTAAAAAAGAGCTTTGGAATAATTGTTGTAAAAACGTTTTTTTTTTAATTTTATTTTTTGAAAATACTTTTTAATTCTATTCATAGAATAATTTGTTGTTTGAATAATATTGCCAAACAGTTAAAACTACTGTATCTAAATCATACCCTTCTGTCAACAAATGAATAGGTAAATAAGATATGCTTTGGTTTGCTATATGGAAACCTCAAGGGTCACCACCAAGTATCTGGCCGTAATATTACAATACATTTTTATACTATAATATAGCATATTTAAATAATATTAAGGAGTTTTCATCAGAACAAATAAAAAATAATGGTAAAGTTAAAGACACCTTCCCTACAATTTGTGACGTTTTGTAAAAATAATAAACCATGTCATTCCTTGTCTTAAATGTACGTTTTATGGTAAATTATGATAAAAAGTGAGAAACAATGCACTACCTAAGTAGCTCGCGGCGACTGACCTCTCGTGGACGGTCTTTAGGCCTAGCCTAGCTAGGCTTAATTTTGTAGGCCTATCTGGTAAACATCGGTAACGTACAAACATCGTACGCTAGCTATATACCTAGCCTGACGTTGTATAGTTTCTGCATTAATTGTCTTTCTATTTTTGCCAGACTCCATTGATGCAAATTGGGGAAAACCCGGTATTTTCGCTGAAAAGTTAGGAGTCTTCCATTTGTTTTGGCCTCGCGATCGATCGAAAAGTGGGTTAATTACAGAAGAAAAGCAGAAATATCAATCCGTGCGCAATGCATTTTGGGATTTATAGCAGGCCCCTATAATTATTAGAATCGACTTATTTTTCACATTTTTAACCATTTAAAGACGAAAAAAGATATCGCAATAGGACCATATGGTATTATTTTTACATTAAATATAGTTTGTGATCTTAAAATAGATCTAAAAAACGTAGGGAAGGTGTCTTTAACCAAGGCAATCAGCATGCTGAGCTCTAGATATCAAAGGGTTTATCTGTGGCTGCGACACTATCAGTTCCATGCCCTCAACAAACACCCCGCAAAATGTACATAGTACAGTATTGTTGGTATTTGTTGCAGCCAGACATAAGATCAAAGGACTGTTACAAGTTCCTATCTTGGCAAGGCAAGCTCAGTGTCCTGTTATTAGATTGCCTTACATTACCTGTTTTTATTAAAGATTGAATACTTTGATGCTTAGCCACAACTTCAAAGTATTGAGGAGTGTAGTTTATTTGGATTGAATACTTTGATGCTTAGCAACAACTTCAAAGTATTGAGGAGTGTAGGTTATACCTATAACAGGTTCAAAGCTTGGACGAGGACTGCATTCAGGAAGTTCAAAGGTGAAACTCTGAAGAAGTCTCGACGCAAATATGTAGATCTCCATTTTACCTAAACTTTCTCCCAAACATGAGCGTCTACCTACAACAAAATTATGAAAACAGTTATATTTGATTTTTTTTTTAAACACACTGTCACAGCACATAACTGAATTGTGCATGTCTAACAATACTGTTCAATAATTTAATCACACTGTCACAGCACATAACTGAATTGTGCATGTCTAACAATACTGTTCAATAAACACACAGTCACAGCACATAACTGAATTGTGCATGTCTAACAATACTGTTCAATAATTTAATCACACTGTCACAGCACATAACTGAATTGTGCATGTCTAACAATACTGTTCAATAATTTAAACACACTGTCACAGCACATAACTGAATTGTGCATGTCTAACAATACTGTTCAATAATTTAATCAACACTAACAGATACAAACATAGAAATTTAAACTTTCCGCTTAGGTCAAGGGTCATATACTGTAGGCTACACACACACACCAATGGGCCACTTACAAAACATAACTATAGTATAACATTAAGGATAAATTTGTTAAACTAAAGCATTTAATAAACAAAAGATTAGAGGAATAAGACTTACCTACACCAAACGGCATAAGTATGTCGTGTTTGATGAAGGTCTTTCCGTCAGAATCCAGAAACCGATCTGGTTTAAACTCAGCAGGGTTTTCCCAATATTTTGGGTCCATGTGGATCAAAGATAGATTGATATTAAAAGTAGTATTAGCTGGTATATCATAGCCATTTACAACAGTATCAGCAGTAGTGTTGTGCGGGATAAGAACGGCTGCAATGTTGGATAGGCGTTGCACCTCACAAATTGTGGCTTCAAAATATGGTACTTTCGGTTTGTCTTGCAAGGTTAGGGGGCGCTCTCCACCAGTTGCGCTCTCTATCTCATCCTTGATCTAACAAAAGAAATTACATTTTTAAATGTTGTGAGTGTACTATTAACCATACAAATTTACTGGAAATAATTTTTTTTCTTTATTTATATTATGATCTTGCACTTGATATATTCATCTTGACAACATAGCACACACTATACAAGACCTTTAGAAGAAGTAGTAGTTGTAGTCATTTAAAAACAAAATACTTACTCGTTGTTGGACATCAGGGTAACAGATCATGTAGAGTAGGAACCACATAATGGTACTTGTTGTAGTTTCTGTCCCAGCTAAAAATAGTCCCAAAATGGCACGCCATACGTCATTTATATCGTCTGAAGCGGTTTTGCCTCCCAAATTGGCAGATTTCCCCGCTGCAGAGGCGTCTTTTTTTGCATCAGAACTGCCGCTTTCCGTGTTAGGAGATTCTGTTTTCGCAGCATCGTTTTCAGCACTAGCATCTTGTTTGAATTGGAGCAGTAACATGTCAATAATGTCCCGGATATTATTTTCATCGAACGTATCAATGTGTTCTTTAACGTGTGATTTTAAAAATGCTATTATGTTGTTAACATATTTGTAACGCTTAGAATGAAACCGCATTAGAAATGGTATTGCTTCTTCTATGCGAGCAAAGTGCGTGTACTTAAAGTAAGCGTTTACGTCATCAAGAAGGTTTTGGAACTTAGGGTCGTCATACTCGTATCGTTTACCAAAACTCATAGAACATATAATATTAGATACAGCGTTTAAAACACATGTTAGAGGGTAGAATTTACCTCCGTCTTCCTGTTGAATCGAATGACATAGTTGACGAGCTTCTACACTTATCTGTTCCTCAATACTTCTTTTACCCATTCCGAAAAATCGTAGACTTGTGACCAACCATCTTCGATGCCTTTTCCAATCCTCTCCATTTTCAAGTATAACACCACCTATCAAATGCAAGAACAATAATGACAAAAACAAACAAAAACACCAATCTGTATTGCAGCAGCCTAGATAGTAATTACTAATATTATTAAAAGGCGACAATAGCTTTTCATACCACCTGGTGACCTACATCACGTGACTTTAGTGTAAATAAAATAGTATTTTACTACTACTAGGCCTAGGCCCCTACTTACCTTTTACACCAAACTTCTCTCTTACGCCTACTAGGTCAGCCCTATCCGAAAAAACATCACCTTGTTTAATTAGTAAATCCTTAGCAAGCTTTGCATCATTAACAATGACATTCCTTTTAGAGCCTATGTAGAAAGTGACAATCGGACCGTATTGTTTAGCCCACTTCTTAAAAGTACCGATAGGATTCGAACGGTCGATCCACGGGATTGAACCGATTACAGGTAGCCTTGGTGGACCAGGTGGTAACTTTAGTAGGCCTTCGCTTTGACTTTGAGTATATATGATAAATACAGCCGTTAATAGTAGAATTATAAGACAAAGTGTAAAGCTGTTAATATTCTGAAGATAACCTTGAAACAAGTATAATGTCTCCACCATTATTTAGATAGAAAATAAAATCATGAAAGCATACAAAACTTTTCAGGTGGTACGTCAGCGTCTAAAAAACTTTTCTCCCGGGTATGGAACGGAAAATATATGGTGCGCTATACATGAAAAAATTAACAGAGCGGAAGAGGGCGTGCTATTCAATATTTCAACTATCAGAGAGGTGATATTAAGCCGAAGCTTTATAAGATAATATTTGCTTTCGACCCATTTTGGGATGATTTTGATAACCTTTTGTGACGTCGATGAAAGAAAGATTTCAATTTGGAAATTGTGGATTTATCAAAACAAAAGTAATATCTTTTGATGTTATATAGATACATAATAAGCACATTTAAAAAAAATATGTACAGCTTGTATCGCGAATGTTATTTTGTACACTTTATTGAATGGTTAGTAACGACTATTCAATATTATATTTTAATGTACACAATATTAATTCAACATTTATTAATTTCTATCAATGGTGTACAATGGTAAAAACAAAAGAAACAAATCGTAATATATAATTAAACAATTCACAACAATACCATCATTAAAAAAAGTTTAAAAGGTCATGACAATAACATTTAAGTTTAAAGGTCTAATTCGAATACAATAGGTCACTTGTTTAAAAAAAGTCTATAACCTACAAGAAAATATAATAATTTAAATGAATACTGAAAACGTAGGTTACACACACAAATGAACAGCAAACTTGAAATGTGATGCGTCAAAATACTGATGCGCACGCGTCCTGCGCATCCAGTCTCTATGTCGCATTTATTTTTTTTTTCTCTCTCATTTTTATAGCGCACATACCACTCAAGAGTGCTCAAGGCGCATTCAAAAAAATAAAAACAAATCATACAAATGCCTGACAAATAAAATGCAATTTCTTTGGAGGGTCCCCATCCGTTCTCGTTCTGTCGCGGTCCCGGACCCCTACCTAGGTGACCAAACAAAGGAACAGGATACACATTTGCCTTGCCACAGACGACCGGGTGCTCAGAGACAACAACCAAGACAGAGGCACCCCAAAGATAATGCTGGCCAGGAAAAAGTATACTATAAAATTCTAGAACTTTAAGAAACCTCATTATTTCCATATGCCTTAATGAATAAATGTGTTTTTAATAATTTTTTAAAAGTATCAACAGTTTATCGTGGTGTTGCTATGATCTCATAGTATTGAGGACATTGAGTGATCCCTGTAATCGGTTCAAAACTAGGCTGTGGGACTCCTTCTGGAAGTTCAAAATCATATCGCTGAAGAAGTCTTGACAGGAATATGTAGAGTTCCATTTTAGCGAGATTTTCACCAAGACAAGCTCGTCGACCTGAATGACAACAATAATATAATAAATTCAATTAAATCAATTTAATCTAAGTTCAGTAAATTGCATTACTGTACACTGCTAGCTCAATTGTAGGCTACTATCAATGACGAATGAGGTTAGAAAATAAAAAATTCCAAAAGGATACCGTACCTAGACCAAAAGGATACCGTACCTAGACCAAAAGGATACCGTACCTAGACCAAAAGGCATGAATGCCTCTTGCTTTACAAACATCGCTTCATCGTCATCAAGGAATCTTTCAGGTTTAAATTCCAACGGGTTTTCCCAGTATTTTGGATCAGTGTGAATGGAAGTTAAATTCAGATTGAAGTTGGTATTCGCTGGTATATCGTATCCATTGACGACGAAATCGGCGCTTGTGCAGTGAGCCAAGAGCGCAGGCGCAACATTCGACAAGCGTTGCACTTCACAGATCGTTGCTTCAAAATATGGAACTTTTAGTTTGTCTCCTGATGTTAGTGATCGCTCCTTTCCAGTAGCTGTATCAATTTCTTGTTGGATCTATAAGATAACGATTTGAATCATTATTATTAGGCTATTTTATTGCATCTTAAAGAAGAGATAAAGGGTTGTTGAATTAGGCCTAGGCCCATGTTTAAATACTAATTTTGTATTTATTATTTTGTTTGCATAATGTAAGATCGGCTGTTACAATGCAATAATAAGTACCGATACATAATGGTTTAGTGTTCGCTGTACGTTATAACTACGGTATACTACGGTACGTCATTATTGAGAAGCAAGCCGGTAACTAACCCGTTGTTGTATCGCTGGATAGCAAACCATGTACTGAAGAAACCATAGAATTGTACTAGTTGAAGTGTCTGTTCCCGCCAAAAAGATCATCAGAATTGCGCGCCAAAGAGACTCCACATCGTCCGTTTTGTTCACAGCAGACGATTTTCCCAACCTGCTTAAAGTCTGCTCTTCTTCAACCGATTCTTGCTCACTTTGCAACAGCAACATATCAATCAGATCCCGTATGTTGTTTTTATCGAAGTTTTTTTTATGTTCTTTCATATGAGAATTGAAAAACTCGATAATATTCGCAACATGTTGTCTTCTTTTAACAAATAGTTTCATGATTAGAGGCAAAAGTTCCTCAATTCTACCAAAATGTGAATAGCTGAAAAATGCGTTTACATCTTCAAGAAGTCCTTGGAATTTAGAATCGTCATATTCATATCTTTTACCAAAACTAATTGAACATATTATATTGGAAACCGCATTTTCGATGTATTTTTTAGGAAAGAATTTTCCAGATTCTTGATCAATTTCATGGCATAGTTTGTCAGCTTCTGTACTAATTTGTTCTTCAATACTTCTTTTACCCAATCCAAAATGGCGGAGACCGGTCACGATCCATCTTCTATGAGTTTTCCAAGCGATCCCGTTTTCAAGAGCAAGGCTTCCTAAAAAATAATAATCAATAAAGTTTTTATTTTGTTGACGTTATGGTTACTAAATGTCTAAAAAGATTTCATTACGCAGACGTTAAGCTTGGTTCCCACTAGGAAGCAACGCAATAGAGCAACGCAAGCGAGTTGACCAATCACAAACGAAAATTCAAATAATCCATTGGTTTTGATTGGTTAAATTACTTACGTCGCGCTTACGTCGTTGCGTTACGTTCTAGTAGGAACCAAAGCTTTACTACTGCTTTAATAAAGTATGAAAATCGAATTCATTAAATAATATTTAATTTGACCCTAAAAATGGATTCTCTGTTATTGATGAAATATTACTTTGCAATGATAACCTCCAACTATAAACGTTTCTTGTTTATTAAGCCTTGTCTAGACATCAAACTTTATGTGACAACAAAATGTGATGAAACCATATATGGACATGCTTTGTCATATCACTACCATATTTGGGAACATCACTACCATATTTGGAAACATCACTACCATATTTGGGAACATCACACTTGTTTTGTCAAACTATTTCAAGTCTCCCGGAAAGTTATCACTTCATTTTGCGGATATCATTTAATACTCAGGTATCCCGTCGATCAGAAGAATGCGGATTTAGACTCAGTATGTCCTTCACGAAAGCAAGGAACACGTAATTTAGATATTAAAATAATTATTATTTTTTATCATACTGTGTAACCAAAAGAGACAACAATCGAGCACAAACATTTTCCCTGTAATATTGTATATAATAAATGTGATAAAATCTATCTACCTATTATCATCATCATTATCTAATTATTTTTAAGAGTTATTGTTAAAGTACTATTGTTCTAATATTAAATCTATTGTTTTCTTTCACGTCTTTCCTCCTTTTTAAGAATACAGTCTAATTAGGATCTAAATAATTAAGTCACTACCTAGCTTACTAAGTTAAGTATTGTTGGTTGTAAAGTGTTGTTTTCTCACCTTCAACTCCCCAATTCATCCGAGCCGCCAGAATATCCGCTCGTTGTGAAAACACGTCTGCATGTTTTATCAGCAATTCTCGTGCTAATTTAGCGTCATTTACCAAAACAGACCGCCTAGAACCAATGTAATACGTCACAATCGGTCCGTAGTCTTTGGTCCAACTGGCTAGCGATTTCACAGGATTTTTACGGTCTATCCATGGAATCGAACCCAGTATCGGTACAGCAGGCGGTCCAGGAGGTAGATTCAGTTTACGTTTCCGCTTTGTTAAATAAATGATTGATAAGAATGCGAGTAAACAAACAACGATTAAGGTAGGATTCAGGTACAAGTTTGGAATCTCCGAAAAAAAATGTTGTTCTTCCATAATGGTGGAATGGCGTATAAAGAACTCGAGACTTTAAGTGAGTGCTTCACACCTGTAGGCCTAATGATACACGGTGTATTGTTGGCTCAATCAATCAATCAATCCGAACAGAGTTCTTCAGATTAACAATGTATTATTTGCTTGATTGGACCATTGACCGGAATTACGTAAAGATCTTAATGACGACAATACTATCAACCTTGGAAGACTATTCATTTATTTACCAAATACGTATAGCTTACAATAGTAGTGAGAATTAATTAATTTAATCACAAAACAAAATGTGTGTACACTACAATATACGGTTTGCAAATAGTATCTGCGCATTGCGTTAAAGGCTTCGGTTTACACGTACTTAAATTGCACGCAACGCAACGACGTAGGCACAACGCAACACGTGAATTTACCAATCGCAATCGCGTGATTGGTAAAATTACTTGCGTTGAGCTAGCTTCTTCGTCACGTCCTTGTATTGCGCGTACCCCTTGCGTTGTGCGTACGTCATTGCGTTACGTATGAACCAAGCTGTAGACGGACAACAATCAATCAGATAGCACATTTGTCTGTAACCATTCGAACGTAGCCCTGTTTATTTATCTCTACCAGTTTCTTATATTCACTCGGCATGTTGTGAGAGTTATTAAATTTACGAATAGATCTTCCGTCGTAGTGAAATGTAATTGTTCTTCCGTCAGGTGCAGTGTCGAACGGATAAAATCCATACAATGATATCATATCGCAAAACGGTAATGCTACTGTGTACAGATACAGCCCCGATGACGGACTGTTTGTAGCGCTCCAAAATCTAAAAAAAAAAAACAGAAATGAAATATGCAAATACATCGTGTAATGCAACAAACTGGAGAAAACATTTGGAAAAGGAAAAAGTCATGGTGCAGAATGCGGACACAGACGCGATATTCTTATGTGGAGATAATCAATAATTAAACAGAACAGAACATTATCATGACTATCTCATTGTGTCGTCAAATCCTTCCAATAAAATTGGTTTGGTAACTATGGCTACACGTTACGTTATTCTTACCGTTTCAGCAAGGGCTGTAAATTCCTGAACGGCGGGTACGCGATTAAATTATCCAAGTGATGCTTTCGAAAAATGTCTACCAATGTCTTGTAATCGGCTCTGCGCAAACGCGATTTTGAAAACCAAATAACAGCGTTTGGAAACTCGCGAAACCTTTCAATTCGAAATTTTGGATCACACGACTTATCGTCACTTTTAACGCAGTATAGTAGACGTCTTGATCCAAAGCCGTTGTTAGTCATTACGTTTGTTTTGTTGCCAACATCATTCACAAATTCTTTTATTGGAGCCAAGTTTGATCTCATCACAAAATCATGTGCGTCAATTTCAGCGCCACATCCACTGTTTAGCAGAATCCCACCATTACCTATGACTGCGCATGTGCGTTGTGGTGCAATTGTTTTTGCGTTACTTTTCAAGCTCTTTTTTTCGTGATAGTGCCTTGAAGGCCTCTTTCTTGTCAGCTTCTTTCTTGTCAGCTTTTTTCCGGTTGCTGTATTGCCATTTAATACAGTAGTGACATATTTGATTGGTTTGTCTATTTGATTATCCGGTATGAGTATACTGGAAGAAAATCCTTCTTTCTTTGCTCTGGTTCTGAAATTGAATAAGAAAGTAATTATTATGAACATCTAACAATCGAATGTCCGGTTTAGACACATTATATTTACCTTAGTTCTAACACTTTTTTTAAATTGATGGTTTTCTTAAACTTGGCTTCAAGAAGTGTTGTTAGATTTTTAATAGTCGGTTCTCTTGAAAGTCTGTGAAAAAGTTTACACATTATCAATAAATGTATTATTATTAATAAACTTAAACAAATTATCTAAACTGCGTGCGTATGTGCGTGCGACGTGCGCTAGATGCAATTGTGCGAGTCAGAAATGTGTCTTTGAGATAATTTTCTAGCACTAGATGGCACGCTCGCTTCGCTCGCGTACCATCTAGGTCGTGCCCACAGATGGTTCTCGAATACACAGTATTTCAAGCGCGAAAAAAATGGAGATTTCAAATGTACGTACCGCAGGACTATAATACATTGTCGTTTACAGAAACGAATAGATATACACAATGATTTATGTAGTCAACCAAAATTAGCACCCTGGGAATTACTTCCGAGAGAGAAACAAAATGAGTCAAATTTTTTTATTTGGACTCATTTAAAAAAACCCAATTTGTGTTTTGTATGTAACATTAAGGGTTGAGGGATGGGGGAAGAAGATAGGTACAAAGAGGAAACATTTTAAAATATATTCTTATCCACTCAGTAACGAAATATTGTTTTTAATGTTTTATAGGCCTATAAATAATATACCACTAAATACAGTAAAACATTTGCGATTTAATACGGTACTTTGTTAGAACTGTCACTGTCATAGTCGATTGAAATAGTAAAGTACATGTGTTACGATACACCACTACGACGTTTATATATTTTTAAATTATTAATTAATACAAACGTTGAGAAGCAACTGTCAGTAATAACGTTTATTTATTTGTATATTATATGTTTATAATCTAACAGTAGGGCCTACCACTCACAGTAATAAAGTTTATTTGTATATATTTTTATATTACATCTAACAGTACCAACACTCACAGTAAGAAATTTGCGATTCAAATTGCGATCAAAAGTGGTTAATACCTTAACAGTATTGTACAGCATTGCAATACTATTTATGTTTATTCTCCAAGGGGGCCCATAAATCTAAATCTATACCTCTATGGTTAAACCAAATAATTTGGAATGTTTATTTGTATATTATATGTTTATAATCTAACAGTAGGGCCTACCACTCACAGTAATAAAGTTTATTTGTATATATTTTTATATTATATCTAACAGTACCAACACTCACAGTAAGAAATTTGCGATTCAAATTGCGATCAAAAGTGGTTAATACCTTAACAGTATTGTACAGCATTGCAATACTATTTATGTTTATTCTCCAAGGGGGCCCGCCCATAAATCTAAATCTATACCTCTATGGTTAAACCAAATAATTTGGAATGTTTATTTGTATATTATATGTTTATAATCTAACAGTAGGGCCTACCCACACTCACAGTAATAAAGTTTATTTGTATATATTTTTATATTACATCTAACAGTACCAACACTCACAGTAAGACATTTGCGATTCAAATTGCGATCAAAAGTGGTTAATACCTTAACAGTATTGTACAGCATTGCAATACTATTTATGTTTATTCTCCAAGGGGGCCCATAAATCTAAATCTATACCTGTATGGTTAAACCAAATAATTTGGAATGTTCCATTCATCACAAATCAATACATTTGTAAAAACGTATATTAAATGTATCAAAATAGTATTTTTTAAAGAAAATCGGCCTGTCTTCAACATTATGATGCTGTACTCGAACTGTTCAACCGGTTTTCAGCTATTAAAAACAATTATCGTAGGAGGAGATAGGAAAATGCGAAGCCTCCTCGCTCGCGTACCATCTAGGTCGTGCCCACAGATGGTTCTCGAATACACAGTATTTCCAGCGCGAAAAAAATGGAGATTTCAAATGTACGTACCGCAGGACTATAATACATTGTCGTTTACAGAAACGAATAGATATACACAATGATTTATGTAGTCAACCAAAATTAGCACCCTGGGAATTACTTCCGAGAGAGAAACAAAATGAGTCAAATTTTTTTATTTGGACTCATTTAAAAAAACCCAATTTGTGTTTTGTATGTAACATTAAGGGTTGAGGGATGGGGGAAGAAGATAGGTACAAAGAGGAAACATTTTAAAATATATTCTTATCCACTCAGTAACGAAATATTGTTTTTAATGTTTTATAGGCCTATAAATAATATACCACTAAATACAGTAAAACATTTGCGATTTAATACGGTACTTTGTTAGAACTGTCACTGTCATAGTCGATTGAAATAGTAAAGTACATGTGTTACGATACACCACTACGACGTTTATATATTTTTAAATTATTAATTAATACAAACGTTGAGAAGCAACTGTCAGTAATAACGTTTATTTATTTGTATATTATATGTTTATAATCTAACAGTAGGGCCTACCACTCACAGTAATAAAGTTTATTTGTATATATTTTTATATTACATCTAACAGTACCAACACTCACAGTAAGAAATTTGCGATTCAAATTGCGATCAAAAGTGGTTAATACCTTAACAGTATTGTACAGCATTGCAATACTATTTATGTTTATTCTCCAAGGGGGCCCATAAATCTAAATCTATACCTCTATGGTTAAACCAAATAATTTGGAATGTTTATTTGTATATTATATGTTTATAATCTAACAGTAGGGCCTACCACTCACAGTAATAAAGTTTATTTGTATATATTTTTATATTATATCTAACAGTACCAACACTCACAGTAAGAAATTTGCGATTCAAATTGCGATCAAAAGTGGTTAATACCTTAACAGTATTGTACAGCATTGCAATACTATTTATGTTTATTCTCCAAGGGGGCCCGCCCATAAATCTAAATCTATACCTCTATGGTTAAACCAAATAATTTGGAATGTTTATTTGTATATTATATGTTTATAATCTAACAGTAGGGCCTACCCACACTCACAGTAATAAAGTTTATTTGTATATATTTTTATATTACATCTAACAGTACCAACACTCACAGTAAGACATTTGCGATTCAAATTGCGATCAAAAGTGGTTAATACCTTAACAGTATTGTACAGCATTGCAATACTATTTATGTTTATTCTCCAAGGGGGCCCATAAATCTAAATCTATACCTGTATGGTTAAACCAAATAATTTGGAATGTTCCATTCATCACAAATCAATACATTTGTAAAAACGTATATTAAATGTATCAAAATAGTATTTTTTAAAGAAAATCGGCCTGTCTTCAACATTATGATGCTGTACTCGAACTGTTCAACCGGTTTTCAGCTATTAAAAACAATTATCGTAGGAGGAGATAGGAAAATGCGAAGCCTCCTCGCTCGCGTACCATCTAGGTCGTGCCCACAGATGGTTCTCGAATACACAGTATTTCCAGCGCGAAAAAAATGGAGATTTCAAATGTACGTACCGCAGGACTATAATACATTGTCGTTTACAGAAACGAATAGATATACACAATGATTTATGTAGTCAACCAAAATTAGCACCCTGGGAATTACTTCCGAGAGAGAAACAAAATGAGTCAAATTTTTTTATTTGGACTCATTTAAAAAAACCCAATTTGTGTTTTGTATGTAACATTAAGGGTTGAGGGATGGGGGAAGAAGATAGGTACAAAGAGGAAACATTTTAAAATATATTCTTATCCACTCAGTAACGAAATATTGTTTTTAATGTTTTATAGGCCTATAAATAATATACCACTAAATACAGTAAAACATTTGCGATTTAATACGGTACTTTGTTAGAACTGTCACTGTCATAGTCGATTGAAATAGTAAAGTACATGTGTTACGATACACCACTACGACGTTTATATATTTTTAAATTATTAATTAATACAAACGTTGAGAAGCAACTGTCAGTAATAACGTTTATTTATTTGTATATTATATGTTTATAATCTAACAGTAGGGCCTACCACTCACAGTAATAAAGTTTATTTGTATATATTTTTATATTACATCTAACAGTACCAACACTCACAGTAAGAAATTTGCGATTCAAATTGCGATCAAAAGTGGTTAATACCTTAACAGTATTGTACAGCATTGCAATACTATTTATGTTTATTCTCCAAGGGGGCCCATAAATCTAAATCTATACCTCTATGGTTAAACCAAATAATTTGGAATGTTTATTTGTATATTATATGTTTATAATCTAACAGTAGGGCCTACCACTCACAGTAATAAAGTTTATTTGTATATATTTTTATATTATATCTAACAGTACCAACACTCACAGTAAGAAATTTGCGATTCAAATTGCGATCAAAAGTGGTTAATACCTTAACAGTATTGTACAGCATTGCAATACTATTTATGTTTATTCTCCAAGGGGGCCCGCCCATAAATCTAAATCTATACCTCTATGGTTAAACCAAATAATTTGGAATGTTTATTTGTATATTATATGTTTATAATCTAACAGTAGGGCCTACCCACACTCACAGTAATAAAGTTTATTTGTATATATTTTTATATTACATCTAACAGTACCAACACTCACAGTAAGACATTTGCGATTCAAATTGCGATCAAAAGTGGTTAATACCTTAACAGTATTGTACAGCATTGCAATACTATTTATGTTTATTCTCCAAGGGGGCCCATAAATCTAAATCTATACCTGTATGGTTAAACCAAATAATTTGGAATGTTCCATTCATCACAAATCAATACATTTGTAAAAACGTATATTAAATGTATCAAAATAGTATTTTTTAAAGAAAATCGGCCTGTCTTCAACATTATGATGCTGTACTCGAACTGTTCAACCGGTTTTCAGCTATTAAAAACAATTATCGTAGGAGGAGATAGGAAAATGCGAAGCCTCCTCGCATTTTTGTGGCGGGTATTTTTCAAGATGGACATCCATTAGACAGTGTATACCACGATCGGAAAACACCCCTATTTGGGGCAAATCGTTGAACCTAAATTCGTTTTAATCGTCAATAACTAATTATCTAACTTAATTTAATTAGTAAACAGGGTTACATCAGGTGGTTAAAATCAGTACCGAAAGTACGAACCAACTTTATATACCATCGAGTAAAAATTCTAGAAGTAAGGCGCGATTTACCGATTTTTGCCCTTACGTAAATTTATATATAGATAAATGTTACAACTTACCTGGGCTTCCTTTTCGTTGATGACGTTACATCCAATCCTGCCATCTGTCGGCGTTCTTTGAACGTTGTGCTGTCATAATTACCGTTTGACGAGTTTAACAAACCAACGTAGGAAGCAATAGAGTATCCAAGCAAAAACATTAACAACAAATGGATTGCTTGTATACGACAATGTGACGTAGCAATATGTTCAGCATTTCTATTTAGCAAAACATTTTATATGTCACCAAAATTTGTTTATATTTTGAAAATTCATCAAATGATGGAACGTCCAATATCAATGTTTGAACGCACGTGTCAAAGGTCACGGTTTCACAACAACAATTTGCCGTTAGGCTACTAGAAAGAATTTTATCACTAGAAAATATCGGAATTATGTATAGTAGAATGTAAGCCTTTTGCTTTCTGTATTGTAATCGTCTTTAATTATGTCTATAACTTTATTTTATATTGGCCTAAACATTAAAAACATTCTTCAATAGTTTTAGAAACATCCTCCTGGACCATATTATCATTTACTAGGCCTAGCAAGTAACATTCGATCTCGGTGCTTCAACAATGACGTGTCGTGTAAATCAAATAATTATTTTAGATAGTTTTCTTATTGTTTGTTCAAATTGTAAAGATGATCACTAATAATAAAGTGTCTTATAGTTTACCAACCTCTGTTTACGAACATGTCTATCCATGGCGTTTAACCGCCTTCGTCAGGTTCAATTAAGTACGGTTATTTTTTTTTTATTTCCCACATGCCCAATAGTATTCAAAACAGGCGATCGTGCGCATGCCTACTTTAGGCTTCATAATCTAACACATTGTATTTGAACACGATCATGCGCAAATGTACATTAGCGATGCGCGCGCCTCCGGACCAATGATTTGGAAACAAACAATACAATACAAACTTTAAATAATTACTTCATTTTATTTAAATAAAACTTACAATAAAAGAACAAACAAGGTCATTATAAATATAAAAGATATTAAAACGTGTAATCAAGATATCTAAAACAGTTTTAGTTCTAATAACATAAATAGATATTACAAATAATACATCAGAAACGTATGCATAATATAACCATGCATAGCCCTTCACAAGCTACATATAATTCCTATAAACTCAATTTGATCGACCATTTTTTTTTTTTCAAATGAGAAAACAAAATTGTATTTTTAATGACAATACCTTTTGTTCTTGTTCGTTCATTAACCACCAATCATTTGAGAAAACGTATGACGTCTTGGATATTCTTGCATCTTTGCGATCGCGAAATTTTCGAAAATTAAAGGCGCGCTATAATATAATACAGACAGTACTTATTATTTTAACGATGTTTAACTACCATTTCGAACGGCTGAGGGCTTAGGGTGATTCCGAAAATCGGTTCAAAATCAGGCCGTGAAGCACCGTCTGGAAGTTCCACTTTGAAGCGTTGAAGAAGACTTGAAGTGAATATATATATTTCCATTTTGGCTAAACGTTCTCCAAGACAAGCTCGCCGACCTTTTAAAAAAGAAAACAACATTAACGACATTATTTAACTTGGAGTGTATAGATTAATACACCAAGAAAACAAAAATACTTTAATAAGAAAATAGAAGAATTAACTAGTATAGCAGTTCCTAACCGATTCCAAAAGGCATAAATGCGTCCCGTTTTATCAACGTCTTCTGATCTGCGTCTAGAAATCTTTCTGGCTTAAATTGAAGTGGGTCTTTCCAATATTTTGGATCTGTATGAATTACTCTCAGGTTGACATTGAAATCTGTATTAGCAGGTATTGTGTAGCCGTCGTTCGGAGTGACGAAATCTGCTGTAGTGCGATGCATTACAACACCTGGTGCAACATTCGACAAACGTTGCACTTCGCAGATTGTCGCTTCAAAATATGGAACTTTCAGTTTGTCTCCAACCGTCAGAGAGCGCTCTCCACCGTTGGTAGCGTTGTCAATCTCTGTCGTAATCTGTCAATTATTAAATGTTGTAATAAAGTTTCATAATCAACCTTGCTCTAAAAATAAAGAAATATCTCTCACTAATATCAACAGCAAGTTATACTGAATGTAAGCCAACCTAAGTCGGTTTAGAAAGATGTCAACAGCAAGTTATGTGTAAGCCTATCTAAGACGGTTTAAGCGTGGTTCCCACTAGCGACGCAACAGAAGGACGTAACGCAACGCAAGTGAATTGACCAATCACAAGCGATGGCTTATTCGCTTGTAATTGCTGTCTATAACTTCGCTTGTCATTGGTTAAAACGCTTGTGTTGCGTTTACGTCCTTGCGTTACGTTCTAGTGGGAATCAAGCTTTAGAAAGATGTCAACAGCAAGTTATGTGTAAGCCTACCTAAGACGGTTTAAAAAGAGAAGTAAATGTTTCGAGTAGAAGCCTTTTAATTGCATTTACGTTACATAACGACCATTCGATCAACATAAAAAAGTAATTCTGCTCACCCTCAGCAGGATGAACGTGCGTGTCATGGAAACGGCGCGGTACTACAACCAGCATACTACTTACTCTTTGTTGAACCTCTGGATAGCATATCATATACTGCAAGAACCACATGATTGTATTAGTGGTAGTATCAGTTCCCGCCAAAAATAGCATCAACGTTGATCGCCAAAGGGAATCAATTGCTTTTGTAGAAATCAACTTTGAACTTCCGGCGTTTACCATCGATTCTTCTTCAATTTGTAGAAGTATCATATCAAGTAGGTCCCGGATGTTATTCTTATCAAAAGTATCTGTGTGTTCCTTCATATGAGAATCAAAAAACTGAATGACATTGTTCACATATTGTTGATGTTTTCTAAATAATTTCAAAATGATCGGCATAACGAACTCAAGTTTTCCAAAATGTGAACGATTAAAAATGGCGTTCAAGTTTGATAGTAGTTCGTTGAATTTTGCATCTGTATATTCATAACGCTTTCCAAAACAGACGGAACAAATGATGTTAGACACGGCGTTGTTGATACATGTAAGTGGGTCAAATTTACCACTTTTTCGCCCAATTTCTTTGCAGAGTTGTTCAGCTTCGGTGCGGATTTGTTCCTCCAGACTTCTTTTGCCCATTCCAAAATGACGAAGACCGGTCACGATTAGTTTCCGATGGGTCTTCCACTCTTCACCATTTTCAAAAACAACGCTCCCTATAGATATTAAAAGTTAACATTACTCTGTGATGATCAAGGACATTTTGCATTAAGTTAATAAACATTTAGTAGGTTTCATTTTTATAGCAGCCTGTCAATATTAGCAATATTAAGCTAACAAAAATAAATTTTTATAGCAAATTATATTTTATCATTTTAATACAATAGAGATTTTATTCAGTATATACGGGTCACCAGCCCCCAAGTGTTACATTGCAAGTCGTTATTATTATCTGTGTATAATATTATACTGTTAACAATGCAAGCGAATTCTCAAAATTCAAGCCGTACGTTGAAATGTTTTAAATTGTAAGATCTTCTATAAAACAGTCCTCAACATTCTCAACTAACTAAATAATGCATTTCTAAACTAAGTATAAATTTCTAAGCTAATTATGAATTTCTAAGCTAGACGATTTCTACAATCATTCATATACGAACCTTTCACTCCCCATCGCCGTCGCGCCACAGGATTGTCAGCTCTTCCTGAGAACACATCAGCGTACTTAATAAGTAAAGTACGAACTAACTCTGCGTCGTTTAACAATATAAACCTTCTTCTACCTATATAACACGTAAAGATTGGTCCGTATTCGCGAGCCCAGGTCACCATCGATTTCAACGGGGTTTTACGGTCAAACCAAGGAAGAGACCCTAATAGAGGTATCGAGGGTGGTCCTGGGGGTAAATTTAGTCGCTTTCCTTTACTGAAATGAATAATAGATATACCGGCAACGGATAGAAGCAGAATGCATCTCAAATCGCATAACGTTTCTAGATACGCTAGTATTTCCATGATATTATAATCTGACCGAGAATGTGACGTTGTAAGGTCGACGACAAGGAAATGTTATGAATTGTAAAAGTGATATTATTATGCTCCATAATAAAGAAAGTAGAAGCGCATTCATGCATATCAAATTATCTATTTAAATATGGGATGAATGGGCATATTAACAGATTTTGAGTGAATACACGTTTAGATACGGTTTACTAGGCCTCACATTACGTTTTTTAAAACTAATCTTAGATAATACCTCCCCGTATTAGTGAATAAACCTTTACTGGCCAATAAGAACGATTACTGACTCATAATATGGGTAATATGATAAATGAAACAACCTTCGTTTACGTATGCACACTGACAAACAGAGGATTACCGGTACTTCAAAACAGAATATGATAATTTAAAAAACATAAAGTTGCGAGATTAGGCCTACAATGTGTATTATGCAAATGAACTACGTTATTCCAGAAGGTTGGTTGCAGGCATTATTTATTTGTCTTTTATTGTATGATTTTATCTCAATTTTATGACACTTTAGTAGATAATAATGCACTTGTATTTTAGCCACTATACAACCCCGGTAGAGGTGCGTCATTTGTCCGATGTGCGTCGTGTACCCACTATACAACCCCGGGAGAGGTGCGTAATTTGTCCGATGTGCGTCGTAGTACTCACTATACAACCCCCGGGAGAGGTGCGTCATTTGTCCGATGTGCGTCGTAGTACCCACTATACAACAACCCCCGGGAGAGGTGCGTCATTTGTCCGATGTGCGTCGTGTACCCACTATACAACCCCGGGAGAGGTGCGTAATTTGTCCGATGTGCGTCGTAGTACTCACTATACAACCCCCGGGAGAGGTGCGTCATTTGTCCGATGTGCGTCGTAGTACCCACTATACAACCCCCGGGAAAGGTGCGTCATTTGTCCGATGTGCGTCATAGTACTCACTATACAACCCCCGGGAGAGATGCGTCATTTGTCCGATGTGCGTCGTAGTACCCACTATACAACCCCCGGGAGAGGTGCGTCATTTGTCCGATGTGCGTCATATTACCCACTATACAACCCCCGGGAAAGGTGCGTCATTTGTCCGATGTGCGTCGTAGTACCCACTATACAATCCCGGTCCCCCAGGAGAGGTGCGTCATTTGTCCGATGTGCGTCGTATTACCCACTATACAACCCCCGGGAGAGGTGCGTCATTTGTCCGATGTGCGTCATATTACCCACTATACAACCCCCGGGAGAGATGCGTCATTTGTCCGATGTGCGTCGTAGTACCCACTATACAACCCCCAGGAGAGATGCGTCATTTGTCCGATGTGCGTCGTATTACCCACTATACAACCCCCGGGAGAGGTGCATCATTTGTCCGCCGTGCGTCATACCTTATGAATACCATGAAACAAAAATGTGACTTACTTTTAGGTGACCATATGACGCACCCATTTGTCGCACTGTGAATATGTTGTTTATGATACTTTGGTGGTAAAGTAACGGACATTGACCCACCATTGTTCATTGATGTGACGTACCATCCAGGTTTTTGAAGCACCCCTGCGTCAGTCATTCTTTGTAAATGATGCACCTCTCCCGGGGGGTCGTATAGTGGGTCATACAATTGACAAGTTGTTCTAATCAAGTGATTAGAAAGGAAAATCATGAATATTCAAATTCAGAGGCGCAATAGAAGTGAATTGATCAATCGCAAGCAACAACCGTTCGGATGATACAACATTGCGTAACATTACTTGCATTGCGCGCGCTTCGTACACTTGCGTTGCGCTTCCTATTTGCGCTGCGCGTACATCCTTGTGTAAAACACAAAGTTAATTCATGAGATAGCACATTTATCTGTAACCATTCTAAAGTAGCCTTGTTTACTCATCTCCGTCAGTTTCCTATATTCACTCGGCATGTTGTGACTGTTATTAAATTCAACTTCTGTTTTTCCTTCATAGTGATATAAAATTGTTCTTCCATCAGGTGCAGTGCTGAATGGGTAAAATCCGTACAATGATATCATATCGCAGAATGGCACGGCTGCGGTGTACAAAAACAGGCCTGATGAGGGGTAGTCTGTCATGTTCCAAAATCTACAACAAAAATAACAGCATTAGATGAGAAGGCGATAGAGGGCATTTAATATGTTGGCCCATATTGATGATACAGATAACTCGAGATTTTAATAAGCTCTTGTGACGTCACCAATATATCGATTTTTTTCCACGAAGATCAATGTGCATGGTGTGTTGTTGTATGCACGTTATCCCACAAACAACTTACATGCAAGTTTTTTGGCTTAATAATCAAAAATAATCTTCTCGCTTTGGACAAATATGTCTCTTTTTTGGATTAGATTCGTAACACGTACCCATTGAATACACTTTCCAGTTGCTAATTATATGCCTAAGCACATACCACCTAACGATAACCAGTTTCAATGTGTACTAATGAATGGTAAAGTACCTGTACTAAGTATTCTAATTCTTACCGTCTAAGCAATCCCTTTAAATTCTTGAACGGGTAAGCAACTAAATTATACAAGTTATTTCTTCGAAAGAAGTTGACGTAAGTGCGATGATCGAGAGTGGGCACGCTGGTCAGTTTAGAAAACCAAATAACAGCGTTTGGAAACTCACGAAACCTGCCAACTCGAAACTGTCCTTCACACGACTTATCGCCAGTTTTAGCGCAGTACAGTAGACGTCTTGATCCAAAGCCGTTGTTAGTCATTACGTTCGTTTCGTTGCCGACATCATTCACAAATTCTTTTATTGGAGCCAAGTTCGATCTCATCACAAAATCATGTGCGTCAATTTCAGCGCCACATCCACTGTTCAGCAGAATCCCACCATTACCTATGACTGCGCATGTGCGCTGAGGAGGAATCAACTCTCCAGTTTTCTTAAGTCTGTTGCTATGATACTGACTGCTATACGTTTTCTTTGAAATCGTTTTGCTTTTCAACTTCTTTAGTCTTGTATTGCTTCCGTTGACCTGTTTTGATGCTGACCCGGTAAAGTAGGTGACCTTTTTAACCGGTTTATCTCGTTGGTGTTTGGGTATCTGTATACTCGTTGAAAGACCGTACATCGTTGCCCTTCTCCTAAAGAAAAAACCAGAGCCATATATAGAGAAAAAAACCCAGTGGATTATAACAAAAACTGTAGAATACGAACAATGTGTTACCACTATACGGTCAGTATGGAAAAACATACCAACTAAAATTAAATAATCCCAACAATACATTCAAAGCTAGAGCTAGGCTTTCACAAAACTAAACTGTTTTTCTTTTGTTGTATTCAAGACATTATCACAATGCAAAACAGGTTTTCTTTTATCTGATTGTTTAATCCTGTATACAGATGTTGTTAAATAAATAAATTAATTAATCCCTATATTCAGGGGACACTCATAAAAAAAATACAAAAAATGTACACAACGCAATTAGCAACATTTTAAATACTCCTAATGATTATGCTGTAACTATGTTTAGGTTGTGGCCGTTTTGTGTGTTGTCCTTGTTATACCTCTTCCTCGATCCAGTCACTGATTGTCATTAACAAAAGAAATGTGCAGTTTAATCAATGGTACGTACCTTAATTGTAACACTTTTTCCAAAACTATTGTTTTATTAAATTCATCTTCAAGAAATTCTCTTACAGTTCGCTTTCTTACAAATCTGTCAAATTGAATGTTTAGAAATAAAAATTAAACTTTACGACAAATAGTACAATGAGGTTATTGTTAGCAGCTAGGCCTATTTATAGTATCAAAACGACTGACATTTTGTTTATGAATATAAGACCATTTTCCAGATCAATAACTTACTCAGATGTTGCCGTCGTTAAAGTCTTCGTCGAAAAAGTTTTAGTCGATAATCTTGGCATCCGGCCTCCTTTGAAATCGGTCATTTCAAATTTGCCGTACGAATTCCATATGCCAGTGTACGAAGCAATTGATAAACCGACCACAAGCGACAACAACAAATGAAAAACTGTTTTTCTACTAAACTTTGCCATCGATATATTCCCAGCGTTCCTGGGGAAACAGAAAAATAAATAAAAACACTTAGGCCTACATCAATGACACCAACCAAATAGATCGAGGAGTCGAAACACGATTCCTGAAGGCCTACCGTATCTATCAAACAGAACAATTCGTGCGTATCCGCATTGGTGATTAGGCCTAGACCTCTTCTGTTTTAAGAATTTATAACGAACCATTTTATACACATTTTAGCTTTTTTTCTAGATTGAAAGCTAGTTATAACTATAATCAAATTAATGTTTCCTACATAAATGATGCCACAAACGTCTGTTTACATAAGTGTTTATCAATGACGCTTAGTTCACACACTAACTGAATTTCCCACAATGCATTGTCAAAAACACAGGTGGACATACAGACTATATGTATACGACACAACATTGAGATTGATACGATCATGCGCACATTATACTTTTATTTTCATCTCTTTATAAATACACGTCATGTCAGACTATCGTTGTTTAGAGAATACATACAACTGGACATAGTTTAGCAATATTGTACAACATCGTTTTTAATTGCGGAATAAGAAAGATATAACATCAGACAATTCAAACAAATTAATTGTTTTTTGAACAATAATGCTTAAGTTTAACATTAATCGAGGCAAAAGATATTCATTCATAGGATCACTGATTTTTGAAGAACACATTTCTCCGTCAGCATTCTGAAGTAGCCGCCATCCTTGCTCATTTCTAGCAGGCGTTCATATTCTCGTGGCATGTTATGGCTGTTGTTGAATCTGTCTGGATACGTGCCATCGTAGTGGTATACGAGTGGCCTACCGTCAGGCGATGTATCAAACGGATAGAATCCATACAGAGAAATCCTATCACATTTAGGTAACGCTACAGTATATAGGTATAACCCGGATGACGGACTACCCTTCATCTTCCAGAATCTAAAATAACAATATCCGTAAAATAAAAACAAATTTTAAACAATAATTTAAAATCAATAATATTTTGAAAATAAAAATCAATTGTAACCAGTTTTAATAATTAATTTATCCAGGGAAGAGTTAAATTAAAAAAAAAATTATAATTTAACTCTTCCCTGATTTATCGTACACTCCATAGATGATGTGAGAGCGTAGGCGCGCGTAAACGTGCGTAATTTTTATAGCAACGAAAGTAAATAGTCCAATCACAAGTTCGTATATAGCGTCGCTTGTGATTGGTCAAATGTTTTGAGACTTCTTTTTATAACAATATACTCACCTTTTAACCTGCGTCATCATTCGCTTGAATGGGTAAGCAACTAAGATGCCCAGGTTGTTTTGTCTCAGATAATTAACAAATGTTAAATGGTCTCTAATTGATATGTATGCCAGTTTGGAGAACCAGAGTACAGCATGTGGGAACTGCCGGAATCTAGCTACTTGGTAAAACGGCTGACACGACTTAATTCCACTCCGAATACAATGCAGAAGTTCTTTTGTCTCATGGTAATTAATACTCATCACATTTGTTTTGTTTCCAACATCTTTTATAAATTCTGTTATTGAAGCTAAGTTTGATCTCATCACAAAATCATGTGCGTCAATTTCAGCGCCACATCCGCTGTTCAGCAGAATGCCGCTGTTACCAACTACTGCGCATGTACGATAAGAAGGGATTGTTTTTCCGCCTTTTCTAAGTCGAGATTTAACACTAAGTTGTCGACTGGTCTTCTTTTTGGTACCAAACCTTGTCACGTTGTACCTCTTGTTGCTGTGAACCCCCGTAAGGCGATTTAACGTGACTTTACTCCTTGTTTTCGGATTTTCCATTTGATGCTCTGGTATCAGCACATTTGACGAAAACCCTGCCTTCGTTGCCATATCCCTGAAAACAAACAAAAACATTAACAATACCCAAACTCAACATATTGTGTCGTTGGACATTATAGGCTGATAATACATAGTGACTGGCGAAGCTTACATAATATTACCTTCAGTAAATAAAGGAGGGGTGGATTTAGACTCACCTCAACTTCAAAACATTTCTTAAATTGATAGTTGTATTAAAATCGTTATCAAGTATTTGTTTAATTGCTTCGACAATTGCAGCGTGTTCTCTAAATCTGTCAACAACAACACATAATTGTATGAGTGATTACAATATTTAAAAGAATAAGTCATGGCCGCTACTTGTTGTGAAGCTCTGTCCACACTAAACTAGTTTGACAAAACGTTGTGATGTGCCCAAATATGGTAGTGATATGACATCATCACGTCCACATCATATGGGCACATCACATTTTTTTTGTCACAAGTTTTGATTGTAGACAGAGTTTAAAATCCATTAACATCGCAAACTATGAATAATATTAATAATTAATAATATTCCTGTCTTAAAGATAACCTATCTAGAAGTATTATTATAAATATAATTTAAAATCACTTACTCGGTTATTGTTTCTGTTGGTCGGTCTTGCTTGACAGCAGAAAACTTAGTCCTGTACATGGTAATGTTGCCATAGCGATCAGTCCAATATGATAGCGCCATTAGCGCCACAAACGAGAAACATAGCAGTAACATCAATGGCATAGTAAACCTACAAAGGGAACAAAACACATTCATAGTAATCCATCTGATGTTATTATGTTATACAATTTAAAAAAAAGGAACATCAGTGTGAAATCGTTACTGCCGTCTAAGAAATAAACACCATGCCGCGGAGATGTAGGCCTACACTTGGTGTTTGTCGCAGCCAGACATAAGATCAAAGGACTGTTACGATTTTCTATCTTGGCAAGGCGAGCTCACTGTCCTGCATTAAGGAAACACTTCCTGTAAAACGAACGAGGTAATATTTGTTTTAAAGGCCAGGTGCGGGCAAAAAATTTCTATTGATCATACATTCCAATAATTATCGATCTATAGTTTCCCCTATGTTTCATAATTTTGGGATTTTATTTGTGTTACACGAGCTTTTTGAAAATAATCACTTTCTTATCAGTGGGGGGATAGTTCAAATTACACAGTAAAATCTCTATTCTTTCGTACACAAATTTTGTAAATAGAGAGGAATTTAAAAAAGCTATGAAAAATAAACGGTGTGGTAAAAAATGTTATCAGATGACTAAATATAGGTAATATAACTTGAATATTAAATTTCTGATATTTTTATTCAACTTCAGATTTTTATTTTCATGCTATAGCAAAATTTATCCACCGTATATCCACCATCTTTTTTCACCGTCTAGGGAGTCACCAGACATGTTATTACATTAGGTTAACTACCTAACTACTGAAAAAAAGTCTTCCTGGTTTTTATCGAAGAATTTTGCCAAATGTTGTATTTGACCATATTAAGGGAAATTCATGTTTTTTCGTCTCGATTTCTGTTACAAATATTTGATTTATGTACATTTAACCAAATATTATATTTAAAATTCATGCCTGTACCTGAGCTTTAACAATAAGGTCAACCACTAGGCCTATCAGGGGACATTCCTATTAAGAGGAAACCTCCATTGGGTCCCCAAAGGTATGATCTTAATATGGGTTCATAACCATTGTGTTATATGGCTAAGCTAAGTCAACGCTAAGTCAATAGAACACGCTATAACACCATCTTCCTTGGTATTTAATCTAGTAGGCATAATTATAGCATTCAAATTAAAATGAAGATGTTTACCCTACCTTTGATTAAGCATTGTTGAGTTATTTGTCTTTTTTGCTTCTCTCTCAAGAAGATGGTTGATGTTTTCTGTTATAATTATTACGCACATTGAGCACACAGGTGGAACACATCGTTCAGCTATTTCAGTCAATCCAGGCCATACAAACGTTTTCAGCATAGATCGTTTAGACAGAATCACATAACAGTAGCTTTTGTGACTGTCTTCCAACAAGACTTTTACGCGAATCGAAAGCGTCGATTTAGCCGCATCCGATGCGTCTAGTGGAAAAAACTTCTATGATTCTGCGCATTTAATCTGAAGAAAGCTTTCTATAAATTACAGGTGTTCAAAAGGAAGCAACTTAAGCACGTTTGGTAGAGAAGTGTGCGCACATTGCAAATCTTTATTATTATTTCTATCATAATACACATTCCGTTTACTTGTTTCGTATATTTTATTATACCATTCTCGACATAGCATGGGAAGTGATGGGAGGCAGGGAATTATGGGAAGGGGAAGGTGCGCGCACCAATTACAGGCAAGGGTAAGACCACAAACAATACGTAATGAACAACATGGGTCCTCTCCTACCTAAAACAGGGTCAAGCTACTTTTTGTTACTGGGCACCCCAATTAATAAGGTGTGCGGATCATATATTTGATGTTTACTTTATCGCTTGACAACAATGTTATCGGCTAACTAGGTTAATAGTAGAGATACGTACGGAGTCCAATCACAATCTACTACTATTTGTATTGTTTCCCAACCAACACTGTGGTTTCTAGGACACTATTTATAAATTGTATTCAGTATTTCATCACAATTAAAGCTATAGTTTCCCACTAAGAATTCATTGGGCCGTGATTGGTCAAATTATTTGCGTCCTAGCGTGTACATCGGTACAACAAATTAAGGCAAGTAGCATAGTTCAAAATGAATTGTATATAACACTTTACAGTCGTATCGTCCACTTTAATATTCTTCTTTCTTTTTCACTTTATACATGAAATAAATGTTAATGATCATTCGAAATAAAGTATTTGAACATTCAGTAAAATAATATTAGTGTAATTAATAGTTATTTACCAAAATATATCTAAATTAAACGTTAGGAAAAAAGCAGAATGAAATGGCAATTCCTTTAAAGAAGAAAAATTGTGATAAAATGTGAATAGAAAGTAATCTGTTTTCTTTATCTTTATCTGCGTTTCATAACTGGCATCAGAATGATGCCATGACATTTCCAATCATAGCATGATTGAAGTATTATTTTCTGGTTACGTTGCTGCAAACAACGTGAGGAATAGTCTAAAACAATATGGTAGTGGTAGGCTGGTTAAACCTGTTGTTTGGTACGTGGTATTGATTGCATCGTTGCTGCTGTTGAAGGTGAACCTTCATGTGTTTCGACAAATGATCTGATCTAGAAAAACGTTTATCACAAACACTACAACAGTACGGTTTGATACCAGAATGAGATCGTTTGTGTCGTGCCAATTCGTCAGATCTTGAAAACCGCCATTTACATCCCTCCCAAGTACAGACAAACGGCTTCTCACCAGTGTGACGTCGAAGGTGTGCTTTTAAGTGCGAACTCTTCGAGTAAGTTTTGTCACAATTTTGGTACGGACATTTATGAATTTTCAGCTCATCTGGTGTTTTCTTGCGAACTTTTTTGGATTGATCTTGTAAAAGTGCAGGGTAGTAGAGCTTAATATGTTGCTGGTGAGAAGTTGCATGAGGAGCAGCTATCATCTGAGATGCTATTGGTACGTGAGTTATTCGAACTCCAGACGGTGGCAACACTCTAGAAGTATAGTTATGACTAGTTCCATTGTCATTGTTATTTATTAATAATTCAAGTTGCTGGGTTAATCCATTACTGGGAGCGGTATTGTTCTCTTGCGATTGTTGCAGAAAAGTTTCAATTGGTGGGGCACTTACGGAAAACGTATTTTGGATTTTGATCTCGGGTTGTTGAATTTGCTCACACCGTTGAACGACTTCTTCTACTGTATACACATCATGTACATCGTCAGCAGCAGGGACAACCTGGTTTTCTGCTGCTACTTTCTGTTGATGTTGCTGAGCAATATATTTCTGTCTTTCTTTGCCATACGTCTCTTCGAACGTTGGCAGGCCTGCAGGCTGCTGGTAGATTGAAATCTGATTCAACGGTAAACATTCTGCCGCTGTTGAAGCGGTATCAATATTCGACGATACGCTCTGCTTGTGAAGAGAATCTGCCAATTCGTTAGAAAACAAATAATCTATAAATAAATCATCGTCTTTATTAAACGCATCATTAGAAAAACTTGCAATACTTCTTGATGATGAACTGGTACTGTCAGAATCATCTCCAGACGAATTCAATCTCTGCAGCGTAAACTGTTCTCTTTCTAAGCTAGAAATTGTTCGTAGAAGGTCCACCATTGTCGACGGTTTTAATCAGGAATTGAACCGAGAGCAAAGCCGTACGATGCATGCACGTTAGAGACTGTTAAAGGTCCGGTGATAAAATGTCAAACTTTGGAATTTGTGGCCTTTATTTGTTAGATAGTATCACTCCTGATTTATAGTGCAAACATGTTGTGTGTTTACTGTGCATCTAAACATTGACACATCCCAGGTACGCCCTCACAGAAGCACTAGGAGGTACAATCATTCTGTTAGCACATTACTATCGTTACCGATATCGCAGTGATAGCATGCTTCCGACAAACAATAGTGTCGATATATAATCTGGTAATTTATTACATTATCAGTAAACTGTGCAATCTCAAAGTGTGATGTGATAGAGAAAACCTCAATTATCAAACGTTCTTGCAAAAGCAATGTTGGTATAACAACTCATTTATTATTTACTAATTATTTTGATGTTATTTACAGAGATCTCAGATCAGTCTTCGACCAACACATACTTAACATTATTTATTATTTGCTAATAGTTTATGTTATTTGTAGATATCTCACGCCATTCTTTGACTAACACGTACTTAACATTTATTATAAGTTCGTATTATTATAAGTACGCACTACAGACTTTAAGTATTACATGATTTTATGTATATTGGGTCAAAATAAAAAAGAAAGTTGTCCAGAGCCTTACGAAGATAAGCTGTAAAAAACTACCAAATTTTACTTAGCGTAAACCGAGCGTCTGCGTCATGTACGTAGCGTTTACGTTAAGCCTGTTTTGCTGTCGACGCTATTTAAAGCTATCGTCGTTGATCGTTAACAGTTCAACGACAAATCGTTTGAAAACGATCAAATCGTTAACATTTCAATGTTTACGTAGAAGATAGCCGATTATTGTTAACGATAGCGTCAAATAACGTCAACAGGAAAACAGGCTTTATGTACGTAGCGTTTACGTTATGTACGTAGCGTTTACGTTATTTACGTTACGTTTCCAATCGCGCGATCCGTAATTGATTGTGCGTTCGCGTAACAAATGCGCTTTATGCAAATCAATATTATTATTATTTTGTTTTTACTTCAATACTCTTCGAACAGCAATCAAAACTCTTCGACCATTGGATAGCAAACAACCCCTTTGTTATAGTAAACTTACAGCTGCTTCTCGTACGGTATCACATCTAGCCTCAAGATCTGCATAACACAGATCTTCTCAACTGTATTCTTTATACGTGGAAAACAAAACTGAATCTATGTTGGCTGTTAACTACTTTCTAGATGGTGTTTTTGATAGCGGGGTGGATGTCCAGCTATGTGCTGTGGTTACTGGGCGTCCTTTGAGGTGTCTTGTTCAGTTGTGAATGAACGTGTTTGGCAAGTCAATTTGTAAACCAATCTCCACAATGCTGTCTCACAAATACCATATCTTATTTACTACAGTGATAGTATATTACGTTTTAATGAATTTCATTTTTTTTCTGGATAGAATTATGATAGTAAATATCCCAAATAAAAATTAAAAATGTAATTTTATGAAACTTAAGTGAAATAATACTGCAACTCCTCCTCTTCTTTGTTTTGTTTTTCTTTTGATCTGTCAACTTTACGTTTCGTTTGCGGTGGTTCAGAACGAAATACAAGCTTTCTACCAGTCTGTCAAAAAATAAGTTATTAAATCATTATCATCAAATATTCAGACAACAACTTGTAAGCATTAATGTACTAAGACTTATACTATACTACTGACTGTGTATATAAATAATGCCATATATGGAGATACAGTACAAAGCATCAATGGCCATATTCACCATTCACACTTAGGCAAATACTTAAAGCTTAAAAAATCTCTATCTAAGTGAATACAATTTAAGGGAAATACTTATTTACTAAGATACTTTATTGACTAAAATACTTCAATATTTATTGAGTTAAGTGTAATACGAAATATTTATGGAAAATATCTCACTTTATTGTGATTGGTGAATGCGGCCAACAAGGCATGGCTGTATTAAGACTTAGCCCTATGATATTATATAATGATAATGCCATATGGGGATACAGTACAGAGAATCAGATGGTCAGATCCAATGGCACCATTGGGTGAACAGGACCCACTGATGTCAAAGGTCAACCACTGTACAATAACAACTTACAGATTTCTTGGGGTCAGCCTGTGCTCTCTCCAACGCTCGTCTAACTCGCTCTTCTTGGTGCAGTCTCTGAGCTTCTAACTTCTCCTCTCTCAATCTTAAACGTCTCTCTTTTTCTTTGGCCTTTTGACAAAAAAAACCCAAATCAATGACATACAAAAAGCTTAAATTTTATCAAATAATCTGAAGTACCAAAAGAAAAATATTTTAAACTGTTAAACGGTTTCTATTAGGGGAAAAAGATATCGAACGTGAGGTACCTTCTCCGCTGCCTCTACTTTTTCTTGTGGCATCATCTCAATACTTTCAAAAAGTTCTTCCAAGCGATTTTCAATGTTGGTTAGCATCTGCAAAGTGCTGCAAAAACAAAAACATTTATTATCGTTGCAGGCTGGCTTTATCAATCATGGCCTGTAATGCATCTCCCTGTCTATACAGGCTGGCTTTATCAATCATGGCCTGTAATGCATCTCCCTGTCTATACAGGCTTTTATTTATTACCTTAATGTAACTAGTTTTTAGTGGGCCTTCTATCACAAGCCCCTTGGGGTTTCCTGGAGGTTTCCCTTTCATCTTCTTTAAATGTTTGACTGCTTTTGTGTATTGTTTGATGGAATGGATAAAGAGATTGAACAAACAAAGAAAGTTAGCTAAGAGGTTCCACTTGAGCCATGCTCCTCCTCACCTGATATTGGCTTCATTATCTCCTATTGTATTCCTGTAGACTTCTTCAACTTTCTTGTTTAACGATTCTAACATCTCCTCCTGTCAAATACACAATCATTAACAAAATATGTTGACAGAGTAGTATGACCGAATATAGTCCCATGGAGCTTGAGGTAAAATTACTCAAGCGTGAAGTAATATTCGTTCATATTGTAATAATATATTTTAAGATCACACACAAATTGTTTATTTAGCTAGAGGCCCCCCAAGACATCCTGGTGACATGACATGGGAGCGCACGTCTGTCTTAAGACATCCTGGTGACATGACATGGGAGCGCACGTCTGTCTTAAGTTTGGAAAGTAATAAAACAGTCAAAAACTTGAATAATAGTACAAAATACGAACCTGATCTTCCGACTTGAATTCTCCAAATGAAAACATCCTATAGAAAGATATAAACTAGTTAGTAGGGAAAACAAGCATATCACAATGTCTCAAAATAAATTAAAGAAATCGAATGATACAATTTAAATGAATAAAAAGACGTACTTTGATTTATGCTCCAACTCTTTTGCCTTTTCTTCCTCCCTTTCAATCGTCAATCTCAGGATGTTTATTTGTCCTTTCAGAATCTCAGTTTCACGATCCCTATCAAACAAAATATATTTATCAAAGAAGGATCAGTGTTACCCGAAAGCTCAGCACTTTCTTTCTGGCTTTTTTATTTTATCGTTTTGATTTAGCTTTTAGTTTATTGTATGTTTATTATCTCCATTGAGATCCAGTCACTGATCCAATCCAATTATTTTCAGTAATTTGCATTTTGGTGTAAAATACATAAATGGATAAGTAAAACTTAATAAACAAGTAAAGAAACATACATCTTAGTGTGTGTGCTTTGTATCGTTTGTCGTATCTCCTCTAATGACTCCTCAGTCTCCTGGCTATTCTGTATCAAAGACAAGTTTTGCTCCTCAAGCTCCTGAAATATATCCAGCAACTGTTGGGGATCTGAGAAATACAATTCAGGTTCCTAAAACAAGATTTAATATTTGTTATTATTTGATATTTTTATTGAGTATAAAAAACAAAAATAAACATACTGAAAATACTGTATATTAAAAAAATTTTTTTTTTCTTTTTTAACTACAAGACAACCAACAGCGAAAAATCGCCAATTATAGGATTTCTTTATGTACATATTACTTTTCATGTACTGTACGTCAAGTATGGTGCTCTCTTATTGAAAAGATAAGAAGAGATTGTAGTAATAGTTATAACTGTTTAAATAAAAATATTTACTGAAATGTACCAGGGAGATGTAAACATCTCCCTGAATGTACGGTGTAACAATATAACTATGATGAAGATTATGTGGTTCAAATGGAGAATGGTAGTCTGGGTTCCAGACGGAGTTTTGTCTTAATATTAGTAAAAAGATAAATATTTTGGCACATATGGCGTTTCATACGTATACTACTTGATTTTGGATACTCCGTCTGGGGAAACACGCACAAGTCACGTGGTTTGACACCAAGAATTCTTGGTGCATACGATTATCCGGTTGACTAGTTTCAGCTGCATGCGATTGGCTACTCACTCGTACACCGTTTTAATATTCATATTTCAGAATTTCAAAGACTCAACAAGATGATGCGCATGCGCTATGTTACGCAAATCAAACATTGAATGGATCATTTATTACGCGGAGATAATTTTGATTTAATTCCCACCCAGACCCTGTCCTGTTCTGTGTGGTGGTGTAGCCCTGTTGTGTGCCGGTGGTGGTATGTAGGGCTACTTTATTGGCGTTTTATTTGGCAGGTCATGCGTGCGAGTTGAGTGGGACCTACGAAAGAGGCCTAGGCCAAGGACTAAACAATTAATAAACAAAACAACTTGGCATTACGATTTTATATTTCAACAGTCTCGATCATACATTCAGCACTGTACGTACGTCTCGATCTTTTTCATTTTGAAACAAAATGATCATTGGTTGATTCGAAATCCATATTTACATACCGCCCGCCCCATATAGCGAAATACAGTATGATAACCTACGTCATTCTTATCGGATGTTTGCGGTCTGCAAATCGATTTCTATACGTGTTTCACAAGTCTGTATTTTCAGACAAAAATCGCGGTCGAAATAAAAACAAATAAATAAAAAAAAAGATAATACAGACTTGGGGCAAGTCTAGGAGAATGGATGTAAAGGTTACACACTGACAAAAGGAAAAACAAAACCAGAATGACTAATTGAAAGATGATAGCACCTAGCAACAGCATCTTACCTCATCTGAGCTATAGTCAGAATCACTGTTCACACTTTCTGTTTCATTTATCACGGAAGACTTTCCAACAGACCTTAACAAGAAAGGATTATTATTAATTGGGTAATAAAATTGGATTAACAAAATTGATATTAATATAAACAAAACATTTTGAGACTACAACAAAAAGACTGAAATAAGTTATTATTTTTACGAGTTGCTTGCCTGTTAAAGTTAGTGCTATGGTTTGGATATCAAAGTTTATAGGCTCAGATATAGTTTGATAAAATAAGCAACAAAACTATATGTACAGAAAATGTTGTTAATTAAATGTAACCTTTTCCCAGCGGATCCTTTCTTGATAGAGTTTCTTGAAGCACTTGACCTAATACTAGCCGTCTCAACTAGATATAAACGAGAGTAAAAAGAGAGAATATTAAATTTTATTATTTTAATAACATTTATGTATAAGAGTTGATTTATAGTAACTGATTTATAGTTTTGTGTTTTTGAGATATTAAATTAAATGTAGGGGCAAGTCAAGGACTTTTTAAACTAGAAGCACAAACATATAATTAATAATATAATACTAATAATTAATAGTCTGTCAGAAATTCAAAAAGTATTTCATAATTCCATTTCAGATGTCAAAAAAGTGGGGATGACTGTAATGTATTCAATGTAAATGAAATCTAAAACTTTAATTAACATCTACCTTTTCTTTTGACAACTGATGTTTGACCTCTATCCACATGTTTCTTTTTTTTCTTCTCTTTTCTTTGTGTCTTCCTTTCATTTATCCATTCTTCTGGTGTGAGTGAATCAAGGAACTTCTTATACAGCTGGTATTCCTTCAGAAGGTCCTCATTCTTTGAAATCTCACTAGAATGTCCAAGATAACACATTATATATAAACATTTAAATGTACTTCAGTTATGTCATGCTTCAGTAATCAGAAGGGGGGGGGGGGTGATTTGATTTGATTTGATTTATTTCGGCATCAGTACATAAAATATCACAGACATACAATTAAAATTGACAAATATAAAAATACCAATATAAAACAAGGATTCCAAGGATAACTCATAAAAGTCCTCTACGGACTTGTTTCCAATGAGGTCCTTTGAAAGAACAGCAAAAAAGACAAACAAAGCAACATAATAAAAATGACAAAAAACAGCAAAAAGGACAATCGAAAAAAGAAGAAGCGCTAATTAAATAGTTTCTAGAGCTAGTGAACGTTCCTGTAGATACTTTTTAACTTTACTTTTAAAACAACAAACAGTTTGTGATTCCTTAATGTTAATTGGTAAATTATTCCATTCTTTAATAGCATTGTAAAAAAAGGTCACATGTGCCATTGGCTTGATAGTTGGGATTCTAAAATTAAAATTGCATCCCCTAGTATTGTAATTATGACTGTCTGAAATTCTAATAAAACGATTGCATAAATAAGGTGGACAACAATGATTATATATTTTAAAAACATGACAGACTCTAAGAAATTCGACACGGTCTTGGACTTTTAACATACCTACGTCGTTTAGCTGAGATTGACCAACATGAGATCGGGGACCTAACTTTTTTATAAAACGAACCATTTTGTTTTGAGTCGTTTGTAATTTTGATTTTAAATTTTTATTTACCGTAGAAGACCATGAGCAAACCGAATAATCGAACATCGGTTGGATTAAAGCAAAACTAAGAATTTTGCGACAATGTGAATTAAGAAATGATGATTACCTTCTAATCGCCATGATTTGGGAATTGATTTTCTTGATTTCATTAACCTTTTCTAGTTTGGCTTTTGTTTCTGCTTCAGCTCTGAAAAAAAATGGGATACAAATGTTTTTTGAATTATTCAAAGTCTTGGATAAAGAAGAGCAGACAAGTCTGTCTTATAATGGCTCTCACATTGCATGATTAACACAAAGTTTGGAAATACTACATGCAATAAAGTCTTCTCATATAAGGACTAAACTGTAGGTCTAGTGTACACAATTATAACCTGTGTGCACTTTAAAGAACCTAGTTCATCATTTGAGACAAGTAGGGGGTTATCCCCCGGTGAACTGGTACACAAAATAGTCCCTGTATCATTTATAAAATAAATAAATAGAAATCAGTACATCTTGAAAAGCCATATACTCACACTTTGATAGCCTCAACTGAGTTTTTATCATTTTCCTTTAGGAATTCATCAAACATGGCCGCATCTTCCTCCAGGTATTGCTCCGCTAACTCCAACTTTCGTTCTTCAGCTTGAGCTATCTCTTCTAATTTGCGCATCTCGTCACGTTTGACGCCCAACGAGTACTGGACTAGGAACATCTCACGTTTCTTAGCAATGTAGTCCGTCAAACTCTCTTTCTCAACATGGCGGTCTAAAAGTTATCAAAAAGAAAAAAAAACACATTTACTTGTTTAAGCTCTGTCTACACTATCAAACTTTATGTGACAACAAAATGTGATGTGCCCATATATGGACATGATGATGTCATATCACTACCATTTTGGTACATCACACTTTTTTTTGTGTAGACAGACCCTAATAACTAAAAGAATCATGAATAAATGTTTGTGTTATACCTCGGGTGACAGCTAGTGTATAGGTAGGGTCATCTTTGACTGCTACAGCCTTATCGTCATTTTCTGCATTTTCATCGTCACTAAGACCATCATCTTCAGCTACAGGATTTCTCATTGAAGATGTTTTAGCATTAATGCGTGAGGCATACGTTGTTTTCTCATGTACTTTCAGCCCTCTCTGGTGTACTCTTTCCTATATTTAAATTGTAATAAAAGTTTATTTTAATAATGTGATATGTTGTACACTATTATAGTTCAGAAAAAATGTTGACATAATTATACTGTAATATATTATTTATCGGTTTCATTAAAAAAAATCAATTATCACATTATAAACACATAAAAAGAATAATACATGCATTGTGAGCCGGGCTAAAAATGTACTGTTTACTGTTGTGATTTTAACATAGAATCACTCACCGCTTTTTTTCGTTGCCTTTCTTTGTCTCTTAGCATAAAGATGTCATTTTCACGAGGCATTGCAAAAGGGTTGTGATTTGGTGGCAGATCTTCAGCACCTGTAAACATCATTTACACAAAATTATCTTACAAAATTTAAGAATTTATTTTAAAAAAACCAGTGATGTAAATACTATACTGTTAATAATACTTACGAATAAGTGCAGAGCTTGTTTCAGATTGAATAGACTGTGGAAATGTTACACGACCTGATTGGCGCGACATACTTTCAGCTCCTAAAATTAACAAACACTAATGATGAATGCAATACAAATTGGACATGCACTCTACACACGGAATAATATCACTTATTATAATATTTCCGATTTAATATCAAAGGAATATTTTTTAATGATTTTGAGGGTCCACTTACGAGATTTTTTGTCGCCTGAAACTATTGAGTGAGGAGATCCAGTCTCTGCTCTTGATACTACTCCCGACATTTTACACTTTTTTATCTAGAAAAAAAAATTAAATCATGAACTGGCCCTCCTCATAGGCATATATTCATTTATGTATAAAACAAATAACATAGCCTATGCTATATATAGGCTATGCCTACAGCATAGGGCCTACTACTACTACTAGCCTAGCTAGGCTAGCTAGAGGAGGGCCTAACTTACTATCTAACTAAACTAACACAGTAACAGGGAATAATTTCGCCAGTGTAGCATAGCAAAAAGCTATACAAAACAACCTTCTTGCTACACATTTCTACAATTGTGTAGCAAATATACTATAGAAAACTATGTTTCTCGACTCTCGACATCAGTTTTATTAGCAATATTGCTAAACAAAATTTTAAGAGGAAATTTTTCCCTGCTAAAAACTAAGCCCCTACTAACCTAACTTAACTAGCTAGTAGGCCTATAAAATATTACAATTTTAAAAGTGAAGTGTTATTTTATAATCGTGATTCCAATATAATATTAGAAATTCTAAGCATACTCAGTACTACTAGGCCTACCACACCACCAGGCCCAACGCAGCCAGCAGGCCAGGCAGGGAGCCGTACGGCCTCCCTCTCTCTCTCTGCTGAAATGAGGTTAGGGCCTGGCCTAGGGCTAGGCCTAGGCCTAGCTAAAACAGGCAAACGAAACGTCTTAGCCTAATGTATTTGAAAATGACATGATAGATTAAATAGTAATTAAGTATATATCACCAGCAAACCACTGGCAGGCCTCCTACCGAATTTATTACCGTAAATAAAAAGTAAATAAGAATTTGTCAACAAACAAGTTTACCGCAGCGGCAGCAGAGCATTTTGTTGCTTTGGAAACGATAATATTATATCTTATATTAATTAAGATATGAGGAGTACAGTACGGGAACCAGTGAACTAAACTACCAATAGAGGGGGTAGTGGTGTTTTTTGCTGCTATCATAATGGTTGAAAATCAAATTTTGTTACTTTACCTTACTAAATTAATTTGTTTAAAGCAAGTAGTGGTCTATCTATGATAAGGTGCTAAGATACTAGTTTCATGAAGTATTTTTTAAGATTAATAAAGATGTATTAATAGGAAAATAGATTGTTTCTCCTATATGGGAGTACGGGAACCATTGAACTATTTATGTGATAAACAATAGAGGGGGTAGTGGTGGTTTTTGCTGCTATCATAAATGGTTAAAAATCTAATTTTGTTATTTTACCTTACTAAATTAATTTGTTTAAAGCAAGTAGGTGGTCTATCTATGATAAGGTGCTAAGATACTAGTTTAATGAAGTATTTTTTATGATTAATAAAGATGTATTAATAGGAAAATAGATTGTTTCTCCTATCTGGGAGTACGGGAACCATTGAACTATTTATGTGATAAACAATAGAGGGGGTAATGCTGTTTTTTGCTGTTATCATAAATGGTTGAAAATCAAATTTTGTTACTTTACTTTACTAAATTAATTTGTTTAAAGTAAAGTAGTGGTCTATCTATGATAAGGTGCTAAGATACTAGTTTAATGAAGTATTTTTTTATGATTAATAAAGATGTATTAATAGGAAAATAGATTATTTATCCTATAGGGGAGTACGGGAACCATTGAACTGGCAATGTGTTTAACAATAGAGGGGATAGTTGTGTTTTTTGCGGCTATCATAATAATTGTTTATTATTTATTGACCTATACCTTACTAAATTAATTTGTTTAAAAGCAAGTAGTGCTCTATTATGAATAGATGCTATGGTACTAGTTTTAAATTAAGTATTTTATTAATAATAAAGGTATATTAGAAGCAAAATAGATTATTTATTAATATTATCTATTAACTGTTAGCATTGGCACGCCACAAGGGTCTGTTATCTCCCCAATGTTGTTTTCACTGTTCACCAGCAGTTTCAGAGCCAATTCAAATGAATTGTAGTGCCGCTACACAGATGCTTAAGCGGAGCGCGTCGCTCTAAACACCTGGACGCGCTCCGCCGTGTGTATCTTGGAACGTCAAGTACGTTAGGGACACTTGAGAAGTCGACGACGGAAACTAAACCTATATTATTACTACTCACTCATTATTATCATACAAAGACTATTATAATGGTGAGTATTTTACGTTGTAGTCTTTTATCGTAGTTAAGGAACTAAACCAAGAGACTAGCAATCTCTTTATTGGCGACGAGGATTAATTAAAATGAAACGCGATATTTTTCTGGCGAAATATGACGCCGAAAATACGCGAATCTGGACGTGCGTTGTTTATTTATTTACATTCAATGTATCGGCCCTCGCCAATTCATCACCGTCTCGAGGATAAGAACGTGAATGTTTCTTATAAGTTCATGTTCTCTCCGAGAGTTGGGGATGAATAGTAGATTAGGATTTATTATTTTTATTTTTTATATTTAATATTCGACGAATGAACGATTGGCCTATACTAGATGAAACTGTAGTATAAGAATATTATTATTCATGCTCGTGACATGAATTTCATGCTCGTGACATGAATGTTCACGCTCGTGACGTGAATGGGTTTTGTATGTTAACCCGCTGGACTCGTGATTCCAGAACGAAACGACATGGCCCGTGTTTCATGTCCGATTTCGGAAAATATACGATTAGGTTAGGCTAGGAAGTATTAGTTATCATATTAGTGGGCCAGTTGTTTACGTCGTTCCTTCACTGGAAGTCGGCAGTGTTGGAAGAATTTATTTATTTATTTTATTAGTTTATCATGAACCGCAAAAATAAATTAAACCTTTGCCTTTTTTGAAAAAAAAAAAAATTTCATTAGAGGGAAGATGGTTGAAAATGTATTTAAGGTATACTGGTCAATTGTATTAGGCCTAGATCCTCCGAGTCTTGGGCGATAGTTTTTCGATATTGTTTCAGATCTCATCCAGGTCTTATTCCATTCGAACAAACTGCCGCGCAGTTCTTGGACATCATACGATTGGCTAGGCTACAGCAACCAATCATATCATTGCATTCGCATAGTCGCTACCTGAGAGGGTCGTGCAGCGCGAGCTGTGCACTATCCAGGGAATGAAAATGCAAGCGATGATGACGCGGTTACGTGCGTACTCTGATTGGTTGAGCAATGAAAGAATTCTATGTACTAATAGTTCTGATTGGCTATTTACTTTACGGAAACATCCTATTTTTAGAATACTATTTTTAGGATGTGGATGTGAGTTTTAGTTATACGCACGCCGGTACGCTCTGGCGAATGCTCAGAATTCTATTATTACGCAGTTATTTACTGTTGGGTTGTAGTTGTTTTAGGAATCAATGAAGTGGACATTTATTTGAGATTATAAAGAATTTATTATTAGCTTACATTGTGATATTGTTCTGTGTGTTCTTTCTAAATGTGTCTACTGTATTCATTGGTGACTAATTCAATCGAAAGATTCCAACGGTAAATTTAGTTCAGTCACAGTATAACTCGGTAATTCTGAACGAGTATACTAGAAGAAGGGCGAGTTTTATGGTAAACTAGTTCGCTCAATGTAAGAAGACTGAGGGCAATGATTCGAGGTCGGAACGAGTTCTTGCACGCGATCGGGAGACGTAACATGAGTTGCGGATCTAGATAGCTATGGCATCAACTACGTGCTTTATTCGGTGTTTGCTTATAACGAAGAAAGCACCGGCTCTGTTAAAAAAAAAAATAATAATGCGCCGACATCGGCGAAAATCATAAAAGGATAGTACTGACGAGGTCTTTGAAGGGTCTGATCTTGAAGTTAATCCTAATAATCAGGTGACTTCAAAGAATGCGTCGATTAGTTTTAACGGGAAGGAGGAGCAGTTATTCCTGACGTTAACTCTGTGTCGAATGTAACCACGGATAGGTGGTTTAATTCCTGTTCCAACTACGGTACTCCTAATGGGGATATCTGAAATCGCGACTCTCATTATCCGGGCGATGACAACATGCGTTTCGATGAACGAGCTGGCGGCGAGTCCAATAGGTTTGTGCCTATGGAACGCGGTCGAGTTCCTTGGCGATCAATAAATCGTCAAGGGGGACGCAACAGATCGAGAGTCCGAACGACGGTATCCTAATCGAGGTCGTAGAATGGGAATGTCGCCACAGGGGTACATCGACGGTAATCGCTATAAACGCTACTCGGACGATGTCGGTCAAGTTCGGACTGATTGTCGAGGTTTCGATTACAATGATCGAGATCGCGGTAATGAGGACAATACGAACGAGTACGTCCGAAGAGAGAGTAATGGCGGAAGTTTCGGACGTGATCCGCGCTGAGTTCATTATGTGGATAGGGACCACTTGCGTGGTTGATACGGTCATAATGAAGAATGGCGAGGTGAGCGTCGGAAAAGACTACTTTTCCGCCCTCAGAGAAACCTGGAATTTTTCGGTCAAAATGACTGGTACATTTTCTGGGATAGATTTGAGGGGTATGCCCGAATTAGTGGATGGAACCTGGCGGAGAAGAAGGAGGCTTTTCACTTAGGTAAGAAGGGGAAAGCAGCCATGTACTACTTACGTTGTACATTCTTCACGGCAGTGACATCACAAATAACTCGGTAACTAGCTCTGAAGAGATGTTGGAACTCCTCTGGCGGAAACGATGATCACTATTTGTTACAGGCGCCAGAGTTTTCGTCCCAACAATTTGTAATCGAGGGGTAGAAATACTATCTTGTACTAAACTTGTGTTTTGCCTCTTAATGTTTTACAGATGGATAACTGCACTACTTCCGATCGAGTACCGGTGGAGGAGGAATTGTTCCTGCTGCAGGTGGAAGACTTCCCGCCGTTGGGCAAACCAGCTGCGAAACGAAAGTCTCCACCTTCACCTACTGGATTGGAAGAAGATGATGTGGCGATGGAGGTCGGGGACCCAGATCCGCCAGTAGTTGAGGGCAGAGAGACGCCAGAGGTCTTGGCAGGATCGCCGGAGAGGCCAAAGTCCCCCTCCATTTTTCGTAAAGAGTTGCTTCCCGCCGCGCCAGCCGTGAAGGTATGGCGAACTCCAGGAAGTAAGGAGTCGGACTTTGCGTGCCGAGACGTCCGTCTCGTTGGTACGGCGACCAGTGCTGTTCCACCTAGTGCTGGGGCGGTACCAAAAGTTAAATCTCAGAGAAAGGCCGACAAACGGTCGAAAGACAACAAAAGACCTCATCCTGAAGGCGGTCAGATGGAATCGGGTAAACGGTCACGTCGGGCATTCCTGTGTCCAGTGGCAGGATGTGGCCGGGTGCCCGAAAACCCAAAACAACACCTGGCGCACCACATACCGCCATTCATGACGGAAACATCGCCGGAGGTATCGTCGACCACCTCATCTCGGCGCTGGAGTTTCATCCAGGAGTTAGTGAAACTCGTTCCGGAGTGCGGCGGGAGTGTCACCAAGGCGGTAGCACTTTTCAACGCCGAGGGGAGAATCCAGCCTGGATTCTTCTTCACCAAATCTCTAAGGAAGATGATGGAGTCGATGGGCGAGGCGGCGGGGCTCGAGATGCCCGAGTCGAACACTCTATCGCCGTTAGTGTCACCGCTGGGTCTGCTCCACACTCGGTGTCTCCTTTTCCTGGTGGCGAGAGCCACTAGGGATAATAAGGGGGCATTTGTGGAGCTGTGCCAGAGGTATGGTAGGCCTACCTCGGCGGAGCCCAGACGCCGTCGATTTCCCAAGCCAGCTGGACCACTACGTCAACGGACCGGACCATCATCACGCCAAGCACGGTGGCAACCGAACGTGGAAAACAACATCCATTCACCCACGCCACTGTTATGCCAGTTAAGGCGGGCCGACAGAGTTGCTCTGCGGTCGGCATTCAATGCCAATCGGGAGGTGGTGGAGCGTTTGGCTCAGCCGGGAAGTGGCCAGCTGAGGGCAGCGGCGGTTAGGATGTTGGAGGGATTCTTGGAAAACCTCCACTTCCACGCCCAGTTTGCCTATGAATAGGTTAAAAAAAAAAAAAACAAAAAAAAAATCCAAGACCAAATTAATGAAAATTTATTTAAAGTAATTTTAAAATTAATTCCAATTAGTTCATTTTTTTAAACAAAATTCTTATCGGGTTCTTGGTAGTTTCTTTTTCTGGAATTCTATGTATGTATGTTGTGTTATTGTTGTGTTTAAAAAAAAGAAAAAAAAAAAAAGAAAAATGAAGTGGAAGAAAAGAAAGAAAGAGCAAGTACGTGTGTAGAAGAACAAGAGGGAAGACAAAAGAAATAAAACAAGGAGGAATGTAGTGCCGCTACACAGATGCTTAAGCGGAGCGCGTCGCTCTAAACACCTGGACGCGCTCCGCCGTGTGTATCTTGGAACGTCAAGTACGTTAGGGACACTTGAGAAGTCGACGACGGAAACTAAACCTATATTATTACTACTCACTCATTATTATCATACAAAGACTATTATAATGGTGAGTATTTTACGTTGTAGTCTTTTATCGTAGTTAAGGAACTAAACCAAGAGACTAGCAATCTCTTAAAGAGATTGCTAGTCTCTTGGTTTAGTTCCTTAACTACGATAAAAGACTACAACGTAAAATACTCACCATTATAATAGTCTTTGTATGATAATAATGAGTGAGTAGTAATAATATAGGTTTAGTTTCCGTCGTCGACTTCTCAAGTGTCCCAAACGTACTTGACGTTCCAAGATACGCACGGCGGAGCGCGTCCAGGTGTTTAGAACGACGCGCTCCGCTTAAGCATCTGTGTAGCGGCACTACATTCCTCCTTGTTTTATTTCTTTTGTCTTCCCTCTTGTTCTTCTACACACGTACTTGCTCTTTCTTTCTTTTCTTCCACTTCATTTTTCTTCTTTTTTTTTTTTTTTTAAACACAACAATAACACAACATACATACATAGAATTCCAGAAAAAGAAACTACCAAGAACCCGATAAGAATTTTGTTTAAAAAAATGAACTAATTGGAATTAATTTTAAAATTAATTTAAATAAATTTTCATTAATTTGGTCTTGGATTTTTTTTTTTTTTTTTTTTTTTTTTTTTTTTTTTTAACCTATTCATAGGCAAACTGGGCGTGGAAGTGGAGGTTTTCCAAGAATCCCTCCAACATCCTAACCGCCGCTGCCCTCAGCTGGCCACTTCCCGGCTGAGCCGAACGCTCCACCACCTCCCGATTGGCATTGAATGCCGACCGCAGAGCAACTCTGTCGGCCCGCCTTAACTGGCATAACAGTGGCGTGGGTGAATGGATGTTGTTTTCCACGTTCGGTTGCCACCGTGCTTGGCGTGATGATGGTCCGGTCCGTTGACGTAGTGGTCCAGTTGGCTTAGGAAATCGACGGCGTCTGGGCTCCGCCGAGGTAGGCCTACCATACCTCTGGCACAGCTCCACAAATGCCCCCTTATTATCCCTAGTGGCTCTCGCCACCAGGAAAAGGAGACACCGAGTGTGGAGCAGACCCAGCGGTGACACTAACGGCGATAGAGTGTTCGACTCGGGCATCTCGAGCCCCGCCGCCTCGCCCATCGACTCCATCATCTTCCTTAGAGATTTGGTGAAGAAGAATCCAGGCTGGATTCTCCCCTCGGCGTTGAAAAGTGCTACCGCCTTGGTGACACTCCCGCCGCACTCCGGAACGAGTTTCACTAACTCCTGGATGAAACTCCAGCGCCGAGATGAGGTGGTCGACGATACCTCCGGCGATGTTTCCGTCATGAATGGCGGTATGTGGTGCGTCAGGTGTTGTTTTGGGTTTTCGGGCACCCGGCCACATCCTGCCACTGGACACAGGAATGCCCGACGTGACCGCTTACCCGATTCCCTCTGACCGCCTTCAGGATGAGGTCTTTTGTTGTCTTTCGACCGTTTGTCGGCCTTTCCCTGAGATTTAACTTTTGGTACCGCCCCAGCACTAGGTGGAACAGCACTGGTCGCCGTACCAACGAGACGGACGTCTCGGCACGCAAAGTCCGACTCCTTACTTCCCGGAGTTCGCCATACCTTCACGGCTGGCGCGGCGGGAAGCAACTCTTTACGAAAAATGGAGGGGGACTTTGGCCTCTCCGGCGATCCTGCCAAGACCTCTGGCGTCTCTCTGCCCTCAACTACTGGCGGATCTAGGTCCCCGACCTCCATCGCCACATCATCTTCTTCCAATCCAGTAGGTGAAGGTGGAGACTTTCGTTTCGCAGCTGGTTTGCCCAACGGCGGGAAGTCTTCCACCTGCAGCAGGAACAATTCCTCCTCCACCGTTACTCGATCGGAAGTAGTGCAGTTATCCATCTGTAAAACATTAAGAGGCAAAACACAAGTTTAGTACAAGATAGTATTTCTACCCCTCGATTACAAATTGTTGGGACGAAAACTCTGGCGCCTGTAACAAATAGTGATCATCGTTTCCGCCAGAGGAGTTCCAACATCTCTTCAGAGCTAGTTATCGAGTTATTTGTGATGTCACTGCCGTGAAGAATGTACAACGTAAGTAGTACATGGCTGCTTTCCCCTTCTTACCTAAGTGAAAAGCCTCCTTCTTCTCCGCCAGGTTCCATCCACTAATTCAGGCATACCCCTCAAATCTATCCCAGAAAATGTACCAGTCATTTTGACCGAAAAATTCCAGGTTTCTCTGAGGGCGGAAAGGTAGTCTTTTCCGACGCTCACCTCGCCATTCTTCATTATGACCGTATCAACCACGCAAGTGGTCCTTATTCACATAATGAACTCAGCGCGGATCACGTCCGAAACTTCCGCCATTACTCTCTCTTCGGACGTACTCGTTCGTATTGTCCTCATTACCGCGATCTCGATCATTGTAATCGAAACCTCGACAATCAGTCCGAACTTGACCGACATCGTCCGAGTAGCGTTTATAGCGATTACCGTCGATGTACCCCCGTGGCGACATTCCCATTCTACTACCCCGATTTAGGATACCGTCGTTCAGGCTCTCAATCTCTTGCGTCCCCTTGGCGATTTATTGATCGCCAAGGAACTCGACCGCGTTCCATAGGCACAAACCTATTGGACTCGCCGCCAGTTCGTTCATCGAAACGCATGTTGTCATCGCCCGGATAATGAGAGTCGCGATTTCAGATATCCCCATTAGGAGTACCGTAGTTGGAACAGGAATTAAACCGCCTATCCGTGGTTACATTCGACACAGAGTTAACGTCAGGAATAACTGCTCCTCCTCCCCGTTAAAACTAATCGACGCATTCTTTGAAGTCACCTGATTATTAGGATTAACTTCAAGATCAGACCCTTCAAAGACCTCGTCAGTACTATCCTTTTATGATTTTCGCCGATGTCGGCGCATTATTATTATTTTTTTTTTTTTTAACAGAGCCGGTGCTTTCTTCGTTATAAGCAAACACCGAATAAAGCACGTAGTTGATGCCATATAGCTATCTAGATCCGCAACTAATGTTACGTCTCCCGATCACGTGCAAGAACTCGTTCCGACCTCCAACCATTTCCCTCAGTCTTCTTACATTGAGCGAACTAGTTTACCATAAAACTCGCCCTTCTTCTAGTATACTCGTTCAGAATTACCGAGTTATACTGTGACTGAACTAAATTTACCGTTGGAATCTTTCGATTGAATTAGTCACCAATGAATATAGTAGGCACATTTAGAAAGAACACACAGAACAATATCACAATGTAAGCTAATAATAAATTCTTTATAATCTCAAATAAATGTCCACTTCATTGATTCCTAAAACAACTACAACCCAACAGTAAATAATCGCGTAATAATAGAATTATGAGCATTCGCCTGAGCGTACCGGCGTGCGTATAACTAAAACTCACATCCACATCCTAAAAATAGTATTCTAAAAATAGGATGTTTCCGTAAAGTAAATAGCCAATCAGAAACTATTAGTACATAGAATTCTTTCATTGCTCAACCAATCAGAGTACGCACGTAACCGCGTCATCATCGCTTGCATTTTCATTCCCTGGATAGTGCACAGCTCGCGCTGCACGACCCTCTCAGGTAGCGACTATGCGAATGCAATGATATGATTGGTTGCTGTAGCCTAGCCAATCGTATGATGTCCAAGAACTGCGCGGCAGTTTGTTCGAATGGAATAAGACCTGGATGAGATCTGAAACAATATCGAAAAACTATCGCCCAAGACTCGAAGGATCTAGGCCTAATACAATTGACCAGTATATTTTCAACCATCTTCCCTCTAATGAAATTTTTTTTTTTTTTTCAAAAAAGGCAAAGGTTTAATTTATTTTTGCGGTTCATGATAAACTAATAAAATAAATAAATAAATTCTTCCAACACTGCCGACTTCCAGTGAAGGAACGACGTAAACAACTGGCCCACTAATATGATAACTAATACTTCCTAGCCTAACCTAATCGTATATTTTCCGAAATCGGACATGAAACACGGGCCATGTCGTTTCGTTCTGGAATCACGAGTCCAGCGGGTTAACATACAAAACCCATTCACGTCACGAGCGTGAACATTCATGTCACGAGCATGAAATTCATGTCACGAGCATGAATAATAATATTCTTATACTACAGTTTCATCTAGTATAGGCCAATCGTTCATTCGTCGAATATTAAATATAAAAAATAAAAATAATAAATCCTAATCTACTATTCATCCCCAACTCTCGGAGAGAACATGAACTTATAAGAAACATTCACGTTCTTATCCTCGAGACGGTGATGAATTGGCGAGGGCCGATACATTGAATGTAAATATAAACAACGCACGTCCAGATTCGCGTATTTTCGGCGTCATATTTCGCCAGAAAAATATCGCGTTTAATTTTAATCCTCGTCGCCAATAAAGAGATTGCTAGTCTCTTGGTTTAGTTCCTTAACTACGATAAAAGACTACAACGTAAAATACTCACCATTGTAATAGTCTTTGTATGATAATAATAAGTGAGTAGTAATAATATAGGTTTAGTTTCCGTCGTCGACTTCTCAAGTGTCCCTAACGTACTTGACGTTCCAAGATACACACGGCGGAGCGCGTCCAGGTGTTTAGAGCGACGCGCTCCGCTTAAGCATCTGTGTAGCGGCACTACACTCTTTAGAATGTTGTACAGTAAAATATGCAGATGACACAGTCATCACTGGATACATTACTGGCAATGATGAAACAAGCTATAGACAACTAGGATGTGATTTTTATCACTGGTGCTGCAATAACAACCTGAAACTAAACATAAAGAAAACAAAAGAAATGCAAATTGATTTTAGGAAAATTAAAGAACCCTTAGAACCTCTGATTATAAATGAAAATGAGATTGAAGTAGTAAATGAGTACAAATATCTGGGTTGTATAATTGACAATAAGCTAAATTGGATAAATAATGTAAATAAAGCCACATGCAAAGCCAACCAAAGGATGTTTATTTTAAGAAAAATGAAGTACCTACTAATTGACAAAACTATACTTAAATTGTTTTATAACTCTGTAATTCTCAGTGTAATACTTTTTTGTAATGTTTGTTTTTATGGTAATACAATGCAAAAAGATAAAATTAAACTTAATCGAATAGGAAATAGAGCAATTAGACTAGTAGGAGAGCACTTACCTGATGTTGAATCCTTGTATAAAGAAAATGTGTTTAAAAAAGTAAAAAGTATCATTGATGATGAAACACATCCTCTTCACAAACAATTTGCTCTCATGAATTCTGGCATAAGACTACGTGCACTTAATACCAAAACAAAACGGTTTAGGTGCTCGTTTGTACCTAATGCTATACACTTATATAACTCCAGAGTACAAAGGTAAAATGTAACCGATAATTTTTATCTAATTTTAACAATTTTTAGCCTCTTAACTTTTTGTGTGTGTTTTTGTAAATTGTATTTTATATTTTTGTATTTTGCCAGTTTTCAAATCACATTTCTGTTTTTTAAATGGACAATAAAGTATATATGACTATGACTATGACTATGACTATTTTTACTATCGGAGAGTACGGGAACCATTGAACTATAAAAGTGATTAACAATAGAGGGGGTAGTTGTGTTTTTGCTGCTATCGTTACGGGAACCATTTGACTCACTGCGACTACCAACAATAGAGGGGGTAATTGCGGTACTTTATATTCTCCAGCCGTTTGATGGCGCTTTGTTTGTTGCCATTGTCATGTGATCATTATCATCGGTCATAAAAAAATTGTTTTGATTTCGAGGAGTGATATAAAATCGCTTACAAAAATGGATAAACAAAATATATTTACAATTTTGTTGTTTCAGTTAACTACAATAGTTATTGGAAAACATGTTCCAGTTATCGGATGGTCAAATTCCAGGTTAGATTTTTAAATATAAATCTAATAAAATAAGGGTATGGCTAGCCTAGTCCCACCAGCCAGGCCAAGTTTACTACTTTCCCCTCTGCTCTGCTCTAACCTGGCTGATCGCTTGTGATGTAGTAGGCGGTGTGACTGTGGTCGTTTCGCCACTTGGTTTTTGTGCAAATGGTTAGCCGTTTTAAGGTATGTTGAGTTAATGATTTTCAGTAGTGTTTCACATTTTAATTTATTAAATTGTTATAGGTTGTTGGAAAAAACTCCTACAATTCCGGCTGGTCACTTTGTTAACTCCGACTTCCTTCAAAAGAATTACTTGGATAGACTTGTTGCCTCAACAGCACCACATACTATATGTGTTTTTGTCATTGACAAGGTAAGAATATATAATCAAACATAATGTAAATACTATGACTGTAACTAATTATTGAAAACATTAATATATAACTACTTATGCTCTAACTAAACTGCTACTTTTTTTCCTACCTACAGCTGAGTATTGATGATATTACGAAATACAGTGACGCGTACAACAGCGACAGTACTGGAAATGCACTTGCTAATCTAAGGGTAAATTTAGAAAATAAACATCTAAATATTCAGTGATATCCGTTTGATAATTCAGTTATTATTCACTTTGTATATTTCTGTATAATGTCATCCACAGGTTGCTTTGGAGACGTCTGCATCCTCAATTGTCCTACCATCTGTCGATTCATCACAACTGGGATCGTACTTGAGTTCAAAGGTCAATGGTCAAGTGATTGAGTTAATTGACCCATCATCTCTTAAGGACAAGTCACTGGACGCAACTAAAACAAATGTTATAATCTTTCAGCTGACCACCTCCCCAAACACGTAGGTTTTTAGCTTTGATAATTGACCTGTTGTCACCTCAAATAACACTTTTAAAACCCTAAAAAAACACTATCTTTCAAAATCCAAAAATAAATCATAAAACTTAATGCACAATATCACAGTAAATATTTTGTTTTTCAGCAATGACCGTGAGAATGAAATACGAGAAGCTGATAAAATGATAGAAGTTGTAATGTCTGAACTTAATTCGATGTCGACACCATATACAGCATTGCTTACAGCTCAACAAGCCCCTATAAAGGTACATATGACATCTATATCGAACTGGAAAAAAGCAACAGTTCCAGTAAACAATTTGTTCATTGAAATTGTTTTCTTATTTTTCAGAAAAAGCTAACCGTTAATTCTAAAGATTCGGTGAAAGTCGGTAGGCATATTTTAGAAAGTAACGGCCAAGATGACAAGTTTTTCTTTGCCAACTACACTGAGGGCGCTTGTCAGGTGTTTTTTTACAGTGAAAGTGTGATCGTAGAAAAAGCTGATGGCAAAGATTCCTTGCCTCAAGAAACATGGGACACAACTGGATCCAATTGTACAAGTACTAAGAGTGTATTGTAAGCAACAAACACAATACATATCGCCCTCTATATTACTATTACAAAGCAGGCACTTTATCCGCAAACATTCCTTATCCTTAAATTCCTTATCCTTAAATTTTTAGAAATAAATGTAACCTATGACAGGAACTACCCTCAAATGTCCACAGTGAGCGATACTATTTCACATAATGTACACAAGATGATAATAAAATGTTATTTCAATTTTAGTTTGGTGATGTCAAATGACAATGGTACAAATAGTTATAAGTTTGAGTAAGTACAACCTATTATTACATTTCAGAACACTCAAAGTTCACCACTGAAAAACAAAATGAATATTGCAGAGACATTGCTGCTATACTTTATGCATTCTTTCTAATATTGTAGCTTTATGCATTTTTATTTACAGGATGGATATTCAACTAGATAAATACAATTTCTGGAACGTGATAAATGCAACGTTTACCATGGATACAAATGGGACTCAACTAAAGCAAGCTATTGACATGACGTTTGTAGAGACTCCAAAACAGTTCTCGTACCATTGTGTCCAATCAGAAGCAAAGGGCACAGGTAGTGGTGACTTGAAAGTTATATTCAACGACTTACAGGTTAGTAGTGAACAATGCTATATCTAATATTTAGTGCTGCATATCAACTTTTAAGTGATAATTGTATTAATATATATTTATTATAATTTAATACTACATATTGCCTACATTGGACAATATTACCTACATTGGACAATATTGCCTACATTGGACAATATTGCCTACATTGGACAATATTGCCTACATTGGACAATATTGCCTACATTGGACAATATTACCTACATTGGACAATATTACCTACATTGGACAATATTACCTACATTGGACAATATTACCTACATTGGACAATATTCATGCTATTGCTGTGTAACCTTCATATTTTCATAGAATAAATAATAAAACATGTTTTTCTTTTTAGATGCAATCATTCAAAATCGAAAATAATCAATTCTCGTACCCGAATGATTGTATTGGTTTCTTTTCCGAAGGGATTTGGATGGGATTAGTAACCGGCTTAATTGTAATCCTAATCCTGGCATTCGGGTTTGGAATGCTCGCGAGTCTTTCAGTCATGGATAAGTTCGACGATCCAAAGGGAAAAACTATAACAGTTGCGCAATCATCCGAATAGTATTTTTTGGAATATTTAAGTAGTACTGAATTTAAATTATGAATATATTACATTTCAATTATACATTTTTGTGGGTGGTGTATACTGTTGAAATTATTAGCAAATGTTTTGTTTACAGACTTGTCTTTTCACATCTATTTACCGTAAACATGAAAACATTAATTGCAACTAAAGGAAGACATAATTAAATATAAACAGATAAGTAGGGATAGAGTAAGGTGCAATTTAGTTACAAGCTGGGAGGTTTAATAAAACAAAACTTGTGATGGGGTGGCAACTAATATTTATGTCTATAGCTAGCTACACTTGGCCTGCATTTAAATGTCAATATTAAAATACATAGATTTCATTTAATTCACATTTATTTAGTCATCAATTACAGTACAACTAGACTAGTGTGAACATACAAGTACTGCACTATAAAATCAAAGACCAACAATTTATTTACTATATTAGTGAAATCAAAATCATCTAATAGACATTGTGATGTGGTAGATATGGTAATAAAAAATATGATACATTATGCGATATTTGTTGTTTTTCTTTTTACATTGAATGTTTACACTCTCAACATTGTTTGTCATTAAAAACATTCTGTGTTTGCTGAATATACTAATAAAAATACAGATACTTATAGACCGTAGAAAAGAGAGGGGGGGGGGGGAAACAGATACGTATGAAATTTAGTAAAATTTACGTAAAACTACTTATAATGTAATCCATGTGAGGTGTAGCGCTTGAACGCGTTCTGAGCGGCGATGTCGTCTTTGGCTTGTAACTGTACTAGTGATTATAACCTGTGTACCGGTTAGATTTATTGACAAATTAAAACAAATAAAACACCATTATTCAACAATAATATATACATAATACATACAATATTATTCATTATTTAATTACAGTATAGAGAATTTACTTTAATCGTAATGGTGCTTACCCAATGTTCTCCGTTATTGTTCTTTATTAAATATATCATAAATAATGTTCTTCGTATATTAAATTGACATAAAATAAAGATATTGAAAGGTTAGGTCGGTTCTAATGATGATTTAAGAATGTAAGCCTATTCCTATAGTTTTGTTCTTACAGCCCTTTTGTTTTTAATATCTGAACAGTCACGTGACTTTTCATTTTTTTGACGGTGGTAAAATCAAAATGAAATGGTAAGTTAATTGCTCATTTAAAATCCATTAAAATCCTTCATTATGATTCAGTCTTGCAAAAAATGACTATAAATTGTTGTAAAAAAATGGTTATAATGTAGCTTCCTTTGTGTTTGATAAAGTTTTTATACGTAGAAAGCAATTTTTATATGGTTTTGAGCCCTAGGCTAGAACAGATAATGCCCCGGGGTAGTCGTCTGCTTTCTTTACCGAATGTATGGCCCCTCGGGCATGATCATCGAATGCCTTATTATAGGGCTACATTTATCTTAATGTTATTTAGCACAGTACGCGGAAGTAGTCCCATTGATATAATATGTTTGATCTTAAACATTCCAGTTTCTTTTTAATTTAATTTTAAGCACAATATATGATGCAGATTGTGGAAAAATTCTAGCCTAAAAAATATCGCACCACACAGAGCAGCAGCAGAAAATGGATGGAACCACCATGATCACGAAGAGGCAGTGTCTGGTTGTCATCTTGCCTAGGCTACTTCTTGTAAGTATAGGCCCTATTATTAGTATTTGATTATTAATAAAAATCATACAATATATTAATGTCTTGTGTACCACCGTCAATTTTATTTTTAATTTTATAATTATTATTAATTATTACAAAGGTCAAATAGGGCCCGAGGCATATCTACATAAAAACAGACAATACAAAAAAATAATGATAGAAAAAATACATTTTAAATTCACAATTGAGTGAAACTTTAATTTGAGTGAATACACCAATTATTATTATTATTATTAATTATTCATATTAAATATATCATTGATGGCTACTTAATTAAAAATAATTTTGGATTTAAAATGTAAAACAAAATTTCAGCAAAATAGACCAAGCCAAAAATACACATGGTTATTATATTACATTAATAAATGCTGCGAATAAAAACATATATATTATATTTCATTTTCTAATCTATAGATAGATATATGTTTGCAGAAGGCAAATAAAATTGTGAAATAAAGTTTCTTTGACTCCTTTATTTCACATCTGGCAAAGCCCAAGCTTACTATTTCAATATTTAATAAAGCATGTGGTCCTCCAAACATAGATAGAGATATTACACTATAATGCCAATGAGCCACAAGTACTGTTTTGGTTGCTTCATCCAACTTCTTATCGGCTTTTTCCACTGGTCTGAACCACTCAAAGTCAGCTTCACTGCCACGCCCACGTCAGCTGCACTGCCATGGCCACAACGGCTATGAAACACAAATATACAACATAACAGAATATTTTTGTAGAGCAGTAATTGCTTCTTTATTGAGCTTAATCACATAGCAATAACAACTAAAACAACAACAGTATATCATATATATACCGTTCATATCTAAGCCTAGGTCTGGGCACCTCTGCATATATCAAAGCCTAGGTCTGGGCACCTCTGCATATATCAAAGCCTAGGTCTGGGCACCTCTGCATATATCAAAGCCTAGGTCTGGGCACCTCTGCATATATCAAAGCCTTGGTAGGTCTGACCACCTCTGCATATCTAAGCCTAGGTCTGACCACCTTTGTATATCTAAGCCTAGGTATGGACACCATTGCTTATCTAGGCCTTAAATCATGGAGCTCTAAATGACTTCATGCTCAAATCATGCAGGCTGTATTCCACAAACTAAATAAATGGTTCTTCATTGATACAGTAGACTAAACTACCTGTAGCCCAACATACCGTAAGCTGTAGCTCCCTATCCACTCATCTGGACTGCAAGTGAAGCCTTCTAATTCCTATTTTCCTTTCTTTCTTTTACTTTATGCAAATTGTGTAGCCTATTGTTGTAAGCTGCAAGCTCACCTGGGTGAAATTATCTATGCAAATTGTCCTTAATGTATTATGAAGAACATAACAAAAAAAAAAAGTTAAATTGAGTTTTGTACTATATCCTTCATAAATAAAATACTACAAGAGTAATTTAATTTATTTTATTCCAAAGTTAAATATGAAGCAAAAGTGTCTACTCTTTATTGGCCTTACGTATTAGATTCAGGCCAAAACAACACTCATATACACAAAAACCAGGTTTGGTATATTACCAACTATATATCGGTGTACTAAACAAACGCACCACTAGCAAATTTTCTTTAGCAATTTCCTATTTTTAAGCCAAATTTAAAAATGATAATATCAAAGTAAAACTGTTTTTGTGCCATGCCAGTATGCAATATGGCAATGTTTTTGTGCCATGCCAGTATGCAATATGGCAATGTTTTTGTACCATGCCAGTATGCAATATGGCAATGTTTTTGTGCCATGCCAGTATGCAATATGGCAATGTTTTTGTGCCATGCCAGTATGCAATATGGCAATGTTTATGTGCCATGCCAGTATGCAATATGGCAATGTTTTTGTGCCATGCCAGTATGCAATATGGCAATGTTTTTGATTTACAAATTGTTTCAGTATTTGGTCAGATGTTTGCTTTACTCTAACGTAATTTGTACTTTATATTAAGTACATTGAGAATACTTGCGTTATTTTATTTTTTACTGCCACCACCAATCCAAAATGTAGGCCCTAATGAGCTGGCATCTCACACACAGTCTCCCATTGAAAATTCCGAAGCATGCTGGCCGTGTCATGGTACTGTAGATTGATCGCGAACATTAACAAGTTTAAAAGAAATGCTTGGCGAATCCTTTGCCCAATAAACCATTTAATAGACATTGTAATGTATCTGTTTAAAGTAATTATTTCTTCTATGTTGTTAAAAAAAAATAGCAGTGCCTCAAACCTTGTGTGCGTTGAGATGTTCCTTGGTAGATCCATTCTTTGTAGAGATAAAAATAAACAAGTACAGTCAGGGTCATTCCATGCCAAATCAACCAGTGGCTCAATGCTTCACCATCTCTAATGTTGCTGAAAAACGAATCACATGTACCTTGATTAGTGTAATGAAAATTTCCTTAATAACGGTGGTGTTATTTAATAACTTATTAAACACATGCCTCAATCGCAATTTTATTTTGTTTATTTACACCCCTAAATTGACTACCGCGTGTTCTGTATTCAGGCGACTACTGTATTTAAATGTATTAAACATGTGCTTCGACCACAAATTCAACTTACAAATAAAAATGACACAGTAATGCATAGAATAGAACAGAATTGGGACTTTCATAAAAATGTGACCTTCACGATTAACGGGCAGCAGAGTTTGACTTAGGTGGTGGATTCGACTAAACAACAAAAGCATGTCAAAATACAATAAACAAAAAAAATCCAAGAAGTCCACCGCAAATTCTATTATTGATAAGCAGTTATTGATATTCACATTTTTTAATTGAAAATATCTATAAATTGAAATTTGATTTATAATTTTACTTCATTTTTATCTTTTAGCTTACTGAAGAAAACCATTGAATTGAAAGATGGCTGTTGGCAGACGATCAGTAAAAACCTGTGACTGAGAGTAGTGAGACTACACAAGTGATGGGGATCAGTAAACAGTTTCGTCTTATCATGATGGTCCTCCTTCGTCTTTGCACACAAGCCAGATGTGTACACGCAACCTCCAGTTTATTGAAAACTCGTTCAACCACCAGAATATTCGGTTCGCGTATCTAGTATAAATAACGCTCGCGAGTCTTTTGGCGATAGCAGCACCCACGTTTGAGTCGCGATGATCTCGTTACTTTGTCCAATTGCCATTGTGCTTTAATAGCCCATCCTCCTCAATAAAGTCAATCCCTGTGTTGTGTCTTCACTCTTTAAAGCTATACAGTAGACCCTTATTAGGTGACACTTTCCCGCGAAACAAGGCGAAATATATGCTTAACATCACTACAAACAACCTTTTCTAGCATAAATGCATCAACAAATTATATTCATTATATCGTTGTTAATACGCAAATGGATATCATAATAATTGTGATAATAATTGACACTTTCTCTAGCTTGACAAGTTTTCATGGTGAAACATGAATCAACTAAATCTTTCAATTCTTATTTTATTGTTTAGTGTTTTATTTATTTTATTTTTGCGGAAACCAGGGGACAATTTCTTGTAAAATATCTTAAATCTGAAGGTGTCCCTTAATAGGGTTCTACTGTATACTAGCTGTACGTACACCCATATTTAGCAGCACCTATCCTACACTAACATTTGAGTCGCGACCCAACCAAGTCAATCCCTGTGTTGTGTCAATTATTTTCTCTGTATTTAAGTTATAATATACAATACATGCACATAGTATTTATCTTTAGTGATAGGCATATACAGTATTTTCAGTATTGTATCTATTTTTTACTTTAAAATTTACATGTCTACGATTATTTTTCAGGCAGTATTTATACAGTAGTATAGTAGGCATATTTGTTACGTACCATTCAACTGTTATTAAATACAGTAGTATAGTAGGCATATTTGTTACGTACCATTCAACTGTTATTAAATACAGTAGTATAGTAGGCATATTGTTTGTTATTCAACATATATAGAAATATTGTTTGTAGGTAGGCAGCATATGTATCACATACAGCAATTTATTAGTTTTGTAAGGGTGCAACTGTACGTCTTTGTGTGGGGGTAGACATCAAAATAGTAAATACAACCATTCTTTGGTGTAGTAGGAATATTCTATTTTTTACATTAGTTGGTTTAATATTTGCTTTGTATTTTTCAACTTTCCAAATTGTTGTATTATGTATCCATTATAACCTTGTTTATAATTTAGTTACTATTGTACAGTATAGGCATATTGTTTTAGTGGTAGGCTTATATTAATTTTGGTAAGGTAAGTTTTCAAATATACTAACCTGGTAGCCAGTAACATTGACAAATCCAAGATTGAGGTAAGTGGATTGATTGTATAGTTCTACCAAAAACGCCCTCTACCGTTTGATAAGTGCACTCCTGCTCATAGAGGGCATATTTTATAACGCCTTAAAAATAATGAGGGCGCTATTCAAAATATAAGCTTTGTAACACCGCTACGCTCATTTTTTTTATTTTGAGCGCACTCCCAACTACAGAGGGCGTATTTCTATAATGGGGTTTATGTTAGGGGGCGCTGTTTGATTGATAGCTTTGTAGGGGACCCGCACGCCCTTTTTTGTTTAAAATGAGGGCGCCCTTTGCCATAATTAACGCCCTCTTGCGATTGGAGTGTAGCTTTGAAACGGGTGAGGGCGTCTTTAGGTTGAACAGTGATCGGCCACAATTAATAAAAGACAAGAGACCAACATAACCTGTGTGTTGTTTTATTTGTACAAAAAAAAAATGCATCTCTCCACAACCCATGTGTGCCCCACTACACCAACGAGTATCAACCCACTCAACTACACAGTGAATATGTCCCCCAAGTCATGCTGTCACAACCACCATCGGAAAGAATGTTTCAAGACATCTAGAAAGTTAAAGATTCAAGTTTCAATCGAAGACGATTAAAGTTCAATGTAAACTACAGACCGACCAAACACAAGTGAGAACCCAATACTCCAATGCAGGGACGCTGACACATGAGGGAATCGCCCTGGGCACACCGGACGTTCTCAGGAGTGGAATTATATGCTGTTTTAGCATAGGAATTTAGACCTATATTAAAATTTGATACTAAAATTTTTAATTTATTAAAATTACAAACAGAATTTATAAAAGAAAAATAAGTTTTGATTTTATTAAAAATTGTACAGATATAACTAATAAAAGAATTTTGATATCAATTATTATTATTTTAAACATAACCAGAAGGTTACATTGTAAGCCTAAATTAATATTATACGGTTCAAAAAGGTAAATGGCTTAAAGACTTAATTCCCAAAACACCAAACTAGACGCATTTATGTTGAACGAAGCTTGTCTTAGTTTCACACGACACAAATGCAAACAGGTTGTTGTTGTGGAAAATAAAGCCTGACTGGTTTCAGAAAAATTAGATGTCAATAATTTTGATGCTTATATTAGCTCAAGAAAACAAATTGTGCAGTACATAATTTGGATTATATAATTTAATAAGGTTGACTCTCTGGTAATACCAAACCCAACGACTTCGTTTTCAGGACAGCACAGTGTAATTGTTATACTGCCCAACTCATTTACCCTTCAGATACGGTACCAACTATTCCTATCTTAAGAGAAGCCATTTTTTATTTCAGTGTAAATTTGTCTATTTTTTTATTATTATTAATGTTTGTAGTAACCAACTGTGTGTATGTTGTGTTCACTGTGTGTAGACCACTGTATGTATAAACTCAACCAAAACAAACTATTAAGCTACAATTCAATGTAATTAAATTATATTAATTAAATTATGTTATTAAGTATAAATTCACCACTCATTGGTGACTAAGTTTTAAAGACCCTTACTGGCAGCAAAGTTTGAATAGCCTCTTACAGGCACGTAAGTTTGAATAGCCCTTTACGGGCAGCTAAGTTTGAATAGCCCCTTACAGGCAGCTAAGTTTTAAAAGCCACTTACTGGCAGCAAAGTTTGAATAGCACCTTACAGGCACCTAAGTTTGAATAGCACCTTCAGGCACCTAAGTTTGAATAGCCCCTTACGGGCAGCTAAGTTTGAATAGCCCCTTACGGGCAGCTAAGTTTTAAAAGCCACTTACTGGCAGCAAAGTTTGAATAGCACCTTACGGGCAGCTAAGTTTTAATAGCACCTTACGGGCAGCTAAGTTTTAATAGCACCTTACGGGCAGCTAAGTTTTTATAGCCCTTACAGGCAGCTAAGTTTTAAAAGCCACTTACAGGCAGCAAAGTTTGAATAGCACCTTACGGGCAGCTAAGTTTTAATAGCTCCTTACAGGCAGCTAAGTTTTAATAGCCACTTACTGGCAGCTAAGTTTTAAAAGCCCCTTACGGGCAGCCTAGTTTTAAAAGCCCCTTACGGGCAGCTAAGTTTGAATAGCCCCTTACGGGCAGCTAAGTTTTAAAAGCCACTTACTGGCAGCAAAGTTTGAATAGCACCTTACGGGCAGCTAAGTTTGAATAGCACCTTACGGGCAGCTAAGTTTTAATAGCACCTTACGGGCAGCTAAGTTTTAATAGCACCTTACGGGCAGCTAAGTTTTTATAGCCCTTACAGGCAGCTAAGTTTTAAAAGCCACTTACAGGCAGCAAAGTTTGAATAGCACCTTACGGGCAGTTAAGTTTTTATAGCTCCTTACAGGCAGCTAAGTTTTAATAGCCACTTACTGGCAGCTAAGTTTTAAAAGCCCCTTACGGGCAGCCTAGTTTTAAAAGCCCCTTACGGGCAGCCAAGTTTTAATAGCCACTTACGGGCAGCTAAGTTTTAATAGCCACTTACGGGCAGCTAAGTTTTTATAGCCCCTTACAGGCAGCTAAGTTTTTATAGCCCCTTACAGGCACCTAAGTTTGAATAGCCCTTCACGGGCAGCTAAGTTTGAATAGCGCCTTACAGGCAGCTAAGTTTCAAAAGCCACTTACGGGCAGCTAAGTTTTAATAGCACCTTACGAACAACTAAGTTTTAATAGCCCCTTAATACGGACAGCTAAGTTTTAATAGCACCTTACGGGCAGCTAAGTTTTAATAGCAACTTACGGGCAGCTAAGTTTTTATAGCCCCTAACAGGCAGCTAAGTTTTAAAGCCAATTACGGGCAGCTAAGTTTTAAAAGCCCCTTACGGGCAGCCTAGTTTTAAAAGTCCCTTACGGGCAGCCTAGTTTTAAAAGCCCCTTACGGGCAGCTAAGTTTTAATAGCACCTTACGGGCAGCTAAGTTTTAATAGCCACTTACGGGCAGCTAAGTTTTTATAGCCCCTTACGGGCAGCTAAGTTTTAATAGCGCCTTACAGGCAGCTAAGTTTTAAAAGCCACTTACGGGCAGCTAAGTTTTAATAGCACCTTACGAACAACTAAGTTTTAATAGCCCCTTAATACGGACAGCTAAGTTTTAATAGCACCTTACGGGCAGCTAAGTTTTAATAGCAACTTACGGGCAGCTAAGTTTTTATAGCCCCTAACAGGCAGCTAAGTTTTAAAGCCAATTACGGGCAGCTAAGTTTTAAAAGCCCCTTACGGGCAGCCTAGTTTTAAAAGTCCCTTACGGGCAGCCTAGTTTTAAAAGCCCCTTACGGGCAGCTAAGTTTTAATAGCACCTTACGGGCAGCTAAGTTTTAATAGCCACTTACGGGCAGCTAAGTTTTTATAGCCTCTTACGGGCAGCTAAGTTTTAATAGCCCCTTACGGGCAGCTAAGTTTTAAAAGCCCCTTACGCGCAGCTAAGTTTTAAATTTAACTGACATAAACATAAAAAATACGCCTAAATTTATTTATTAAATTTAACTATTCAAAACATTAAATTGTCAATGCTGTAAATAATTTACATCACCCAAATAAAGTTTATATTATTAGTCTGCCTATTGCATACTGTATCAACTGGTTTATCCTACTTGTTATAATAAGGACACTAAAAGAGTGCATTTAATTTATTTTTGAATGTTAAATAAATATCAATGCTTTTTAAAACAACTATTCCTAGCTACAGTAATTTATCATTATTGTTTGTTTTGGTAGAAAATACATTTGAATGATGAATGATGCTTTACAAAATACTCAATATGACTTCTCCTTGAATTTGTGCGAACCAAAATAAATTATGCATTTATGCAGAGTTTAATTTATGTATTTATAAAATTGTTTTATTATATTTGCAACCAAAAATTAGAGTACTGTAAATGGTCAGCAAATCTACTTCATAAATTAAAGCTAAGTTTTAAATTTCCCCCTACAATCACCTAAGTTATAAATTTCCCTTTACAGGCACCTAAGTTTTAAATTTCCCTTACAGGCAGCTAAGGTTTAAATTTCCCCTTACAGGCAGCTAAGTTTTAAATTTCCCCCTTCAAGCAGCTAAGTTTTAAATTTCCCCTTACAGGCAGCTAAGGTTTAAATTTCCCCTTACAGGCAGCTAAGTTTTAAATTTCCCCCTTCAAGCAGCTAAGTTTTAAATTTCCCCTTACAGGCAGCTAAGTTTTAAATTTCCCCTTACAGGCAGCTAAGTTTTAAATTTCTCCTTACAGGTGGCTAAGTTTTAAATTTCCCCTTACAAGCAGCTAAGTTTTAAATTTCCCCCTACAAGCAGCTAAGTTTTAAATTTCCCCCTTCAAGCAGCTAAGTTTTAAATTTCCCCTTACAGGCAGCTAAGGTTTAAATTGCCCCTTACAGGCAGCTAAGTTTTAAATTTCCCCCTTCAAGCAGCTAAGTTTTAAATTTCCCCTTACAATCAGCTAAGTTTTAAATGTCCCCTTACAGGCAGCTAAGTTTTAAATTTCTCCTTACAGGTGGCTAAGTTTTAAATTTTCCACTACAATCAGCTAAGTTTGAAATTTCCCCTTACAGGTGGCCAAGTTTAAAATTTCCCCTTACAATCAGCCAAGTTTTAAATTTCCCCTTACAGGCAAGTTTTAAATTGCCCCTTACAGGTGGCTAAGTTTTAAATTTCCCCTTACAGGCAGCTAAGTTTTAAATTTCCCCTCAGGTGGCTACGTTTTAAATTTCCCCTTACAGGCAGCTAAGGTTTAAATTTCCCCTTACAGGCAGCTAAGGTTTAAATTTCCCCTTACAGGCAGCTAAGGTTTAAATTTCCCCTTACAGGCAGCTAAGTTTTAAATTGCCACTTACAAACAGTTATGGTTTGATTTCCCCTTACAGGCAGCTAAGTTTTAAATTTCCCCTTACAGGCAGCTACGTTTTAAATTTACCCTTACAGGCAGCTAAGGTTTAAATTTACCCTTACAGGCAGCTAAGGTTTAAATTTCCCCTTACAGGCGGCTAAGGTTTAAATTGCCACTTACAGTTGGCTAAGTTTTAAATTTCCCCTTACAGGCAGCTAAGGTTTAAATTTTCCCTTACAGGCAGCTAAGGTTTAAATTTCCCCTTACAGGCAGCTAAGGTTTAAATTGCCACTTACAGACAGTTATGGTTTGATTTCCCCTTACAGGCGGCTAAAATAGTTACATTAATAATTTTTTGTTGCAAATATAAAATTGTTATATTTTTGTATTGTGTGTAATGTGTGAATTGCTGTTTAAATTTAAAGACAGAAATATAGCTAAATTATGTAATTGTATTTAATTAAATTGGTACCATATCTTTGAGATAAATATATCAAGCACACTTTGAGAATAGTATCGTATAACTTCCTGCCTGCTTACTTAGCCAGATCGAAGAGGAATGTATCACAGAGTTTGTCTAACCACCAAAAGTTCAAAAATATTTTTTGTTTGTACATGCACGCAATGTCTTTTGAGTTATTAAATTATTTAAATTGGAAACAGAACCATAAAACATACTGAAACCAGTTTATTAAGTTATTTAACTCCTGATTTGTCTAGTTTCAAACCCATACACTGATGATGGTGCCACCGCCACAATGCCAACACCACAAAGGACTGTAAAGGACTCTCACAAGCATTTGGTCAAAATGTAGTTTACATAGAACATGAAACAATTTTCAAAAACCTTCATAGAAAATCTCAAAACAAACTCACCAATTAGCAGGAGCAAAGAACACGACCCGAGGAAGCATCCACCGTGCGGCCGAGCGTGCCGACACCCATCAGTGCAGCTGAGCACACAGATGGGTTGCAGAGAGATGCATTTTGTACAATGTTTAGAGTTTGAAAAATATCTGAAACTAAATACAATATATATTCATTAAACTACAACATACAAACAGAGTGAAGTGGAATCTATATAATTATGAAGTTGTCCAAAACAAATTGTGTTCTTTAAAATCTGTTTCAAATTTAGAATACAAATTAGTTTAAAAGTTTAAATGAGCTACCACACCATAATTAGATGACGTTGGTATTTTGCAATTTTAAATTTTGTTTAAGTAATCAACACAAATATAAAATAACTTGAATAAAATAGTAAATATATGGCCATCCAAAAAATGTTTGTGTTTAAAATTTGTTTCAAATTTAGAATAAAAAAATAATTTAGATATTTTCCAAACTCTTTAAATAAATTGGAGTTGCCTTTGATTTGACGGCAATGATCAATTTTAGATTTTGTTAACAACTTATTTTTAAAATAAATTGCCAAATTTAAATAATTTTGAAGTGTTCCACTTCACCGAACAATTACAATATTGCAAATAAATTATGTGTTTGTTGATTTTGAAATTGGTTGCTGGCCGATGCAGCAAGTCTCTCCCATGGAAACGCTCCTCATTCTGCGAGTAGTACCTGAAAGATTGAAATTGATAAACAGTAATTCACAGATCACATTTAATATTGTGTTTAGTTTATAATGGAATAAAGAAACATTTTGAACAGGAATTGCTAGAGTTTTGAGATGTTGAAACTACTACTAGGATTAAATTTGATTGTAATATTACAATCAAATTTAATCCTTATGCTTTTGTAAAAGTTGCAGTAGCAGAGTATCATACAGAAAGACACAGGTTTAATTGACTCCCAGTCAACTCAGCTGTAAATGAGTACCTAGTTGAAAGGGCATCATTCTATGCTATTTATAAATAATAAGCCAAGATAAAATATTGCAAACATACCATTCCAACATGTTGACATCATCTTCCTCTGCGGCTCAACTTCATCTGTATGTGTGCTTCAGTTCCATTCCTTCTTTTCACATTTCAAGTGATCAACAAACACTTTTACATATTAAAATAGATGTGCAAAACCAAATGTATGTAAGCTACCGTACTCACTCACTATGCAGTGTTAACACAAACAGCAGCGCAGCTTTTTACAGTTTTTAAAACCTTTCCAATCGGGATGCTTCAACCAGGGTTTACGCAAAGCGAGTACGGTATTTTTCAATTTGTAGAAAACAAGAAAAAGCCTCATCAACCTAAACCCATTATAAACAAAAACTAAATGGACGTGTAGTTAGCGGTTATTGGTTGACAATGTGAAGGGAGTGCGCCACCAATTGGTTGTACCAGCCATTCACCTTTCTGCTTTATAACAGTTGATTGTACACCATGCAACAAGAGCATTGGTTACCATCCCTTCAGATCAACTGTTGCTAATGAAGAAAGGGAATGTCTGCTAGAACTGGTTGGTGGCGCACTTCATAGACATCAACAAACGCAATAATCGTTAATTCAAGAACCTTTAGTTTGTTTACATTCAGGGAGATCACCATATGAATTGAATTTACTTAAATTAAAGTGAAATTTTAAATGTGAATTATCCCCAAAAACATGATAAATTAGGATTAATCTAATCAGACTTTGAATATGCCATTTCGCATACATAAATAAATGGTTAAATTTAGTCAATCTATATTAGGAAGGAAAGCAATAAAAAAAAAAAAAATTGAATAAAAATTACACTAAATTGTTCAGTTAATGAGGCTTTTCCCTTTACAATAGTGTTCCTAAAATATTTATCTAACCCAATAAACCTCGTTAGCAAATGTAAATTTTAGTAGACAAGATTATGTCAAATTTGCTTATTAAATTTTGTTTTGTAAATTTAATGTAATGTTTTACATACACTTATACAGTATGTTTACAGTATAAGCTACCATCCTTAAATTGTAATTTGATTTTGATACCATTTAGAACCAAAATACATAAATGAAAATAATAATGGTATCAGGGATTACCCTCGATTTTCACAGAATCCTGAATGAATTAAATTTGAAGTTATAATTTAAGAAAATTAAAGAAAAATAATTATTATGTAATATCACAATTATTATATATATTTTGTTTGCTAACGAGAGTTTTACAGAATATGAACTCTAAACATTGCACCCATTGAAAAAGAACCTCATCAGCAAAAACAAATCTCAACATTGAAATATTTTATCTGATACCAAATAAAACGAAAATAGAAATGTAAAATGCAAGAAATCATGGTATCACTATCAGGGATTATCCTGAAAATCCCCAATGGGATTAAACTAGGATACCAATTTGAAGAAAAACATATTTTTGCTTTTCCCATAAAAGAAAAACAACAAATATTGTTTAATTTTGTGGTATACCATGTAAAATGAAAATATCCAATATGCCAAGTAAAAAAAAACATGGTATCAGGAATCTCCAGATGGGATCCCTTTGTAATTAAATTGAATTTAAGTATTTTCTTAAAATATTGCAGAAAAGTTTCTTTGTGCATTTAAAATTCAACATTATATTTGTTTGTTGCTAGTGAGGATTTACTAATACAAAGAGAAGAAACCAGAACCTCATCAGCAAAAACAAATCATCAGATTCAGGAAAATTTGTGTAGAGAATTAAGTAATAAAATGTGTTAACTGTGGTTTAGTTTTGATACCATTCAAACAAAAGATTTTATTATTAAGAAAATTGGTATCAGATGGATTACCTTTGGGAACATGTCCTGAGATTAAATTTGAAGTTTTATAAGATTACAATTTTAAGATAGAAAACCAACTGATTGTGTTAATTGCTAAATGAGGGTTTGGTACACAAAATAAACATAAACACAAAGAAAGAAAAATAAGAACCTCATCAGCAAAAACAAATGATGTCTACAATTGACATTGTTTAATCTAATATAGTTCAATTTTGATTTGAATTCTTTTGATACCATGTCAAACGAAAAGAACCATTAAAATATTAATCATTGCATCAGGGTTCACCCCAGCAGGATGGGTGATATAGTTGAAGTCAATTTGAAATTGAATTTTAAGAACTATTGTTTTTTAAGATAAAAAAGCTAAATTTCCAAATTAATTTGTTCATTGCTAATGAGGATTTGCAAATTACACATTAAAATAATAAAAGAATCAAAAACAGCTGGCCATCTCCAATCTTGTTAAACTGAAACAAAGAAGAAAACAAAACATTTAAAGTAACACTTAATAGGTGTATTAGGAATAGGGGTGACCCTCTTTAATAGTGGTGTCCCAAAAGAGGATTCTACTGTATAAAGTAAATGATGTAATGGAGAGATATTAGGGTACAGGCATGAATTCAAATTCTTTGATGCTTTTAAATATGTTCATTTATTGCCTTATATGGAATGGATGTTAAGTCATTTATTGCCTTATATGGAATGGATGTTAAGTCATTTATTGCCTTATATGGAATGGATGTTAAGTCATTTATTGCCTTATATGGAATGGATGTTAAGTCATTTATTGCCTTATATGGAATGGATGTTAAGCCACTGCTACATGTGTATAATTAATATAAACTAATGTTTAACCCCACTTGGATCCATTTAGACCGTGTGTGAACAGAATCCAGGATCCTAACCACTAAAAAGACAAGTACATGAGAATTGTACTGATTATCAGCATGTGTCTAAAGCTCTGTCTACACTATCAAATTTTGAGACAAAAAAATGTGATGTGCCCATATATGGACATGTCATATCCCTACTATACAAGGGGACATCACACTTTTTTGTCAAACTAGTTTGATAGTGTAGACAGAGCTACATGAAGTCTCAGACTTTATGTCAAATAAAAAAAATACCTCGAGTTCCTTGTGACAGCTGATCAAAAGCAAGTAGCTTCTAGTAGTCCAGTCTTCAGATCTTCTTATTGGTTTAATATTCTCTGTAAAATTAAATGATTTAATTTGATTTATTAATAATATACAAGTGGACCAGTTTGAAAGTAGCATGAATATGTTGTCATATCCATGGTTGTTAATTTGTAGACATTTAAAATTGAGGGTGGCCATTTTTAAATGTTACTCATTCAGAAAACACAGATTGTTTTCAAAAACATTTCATATCAACTTCAGTTGAGCAAAAGGTTGACAGATAGAATGAATAGAGGCCGTGCAATGTATATCTGACATTAAACCTACCAATGTGTTCTTTTATTATTTCTTTAGTCTGGTAATTATAAATACTTCATTTGTTAAAAGTGGATAATCTGTCATCATTCTGTATTTGCCATCATGTTCTGATTGGTGCTGCAAGCTGTACCTCCTTCTACTGACATTGGCTGGCTAAAAACAATATCTGTAAAATTATAAAATATTTAAACAAAAATTAGTTACTTGGCAAGTGCAGGGAAATTTCTTGCATTAATTCAATTGTACTTGATAATGTTAATCAAACTTCCCAATATTTTCTTTATATCCTTAAAGATAATTGCAGATTGAGATTTTCTAGGGTTTGGAACTCCTTGCTTTTTGTTTGTAATTGTTGGTGTTATTTTAAGAAGAAAATATGTGATCACTTTAATTTAATAAAATGTAATAATTTCATAAAAGTCACTTTATGTTGTTGGATGCATAGGAAATTAAAAAAATATTAAAATTGTTTATATTTGTTATACCATGGAGGTACTATTACTATACAAATAAAATAGATGTGCAAAAACTTTATACATTCAAATATATTTTAAATTTTTATACCTTTATTTTTATATTGGTAATCGGCTAGTTGACAGTTTTTTTTTCTCTTCGGTACTTCTTTTTTATGGATCACTGAAAGGAATAAATAAATAAAAACATAAAATGTGACTTTATCATCACTGCTAACATTAACAACTAAACTTACTTACCAATATATGACTAAACCTGTACAAAGTTCTTATCAGCTCCACAGTGGCAGCTTACCAAAAGGTTTAGTATTAGGCTTAGGCCGCCCTAATAATTTAGTTAGGGCCTAGTCATTTTTTAATCGCCGTGGTTAGGCAGATCTGGGTTAGGATTCCGGCACCGGAACTCAACTGCCCAGCGTTAGGGAATCCGACACGCTATTGCGCATGTCCAGAGCTCTGGGAAGAAGTGAATTATAGCTTGCACTAATTCCGGTGCCGGAATCCTAACCACGGCGTTTTTTAATCGCCGTGGTTAGGATTCCGGCACCGGAACTCAACTGCCAACCGTTAGGGAATCCGACACGCTATTGCGCATGCCCAGAGCTATGGGAAGTGAATAGCTTGCACTAATAGTGCCACACCACACCACCACACCACGGAGAGTCGAAGTGTTATAGGGATTTACTGTAGCCTAGATAGTCGTTCCGCGAGCGAGAGAGCGATGGATGAAACTTAGCCTATGCCATACAAGAATTAATAATTAAAATACGACTACGCCACGCGTTAAAATAATTATAATGATATTATTATTAATAAGTATCAGTATCTATTTTTTAGCGTTGTGACTATGACTTCCCGAACAGTTTTTTCACATCCACGCGGTGGCTGCCGTCAACAAATCAACTTGTGATTGCATGTTGTATGTACAGTATAATGCGTTATGAAAAATCATAAAACTAGTCATGTAATTATATAATTCATAATGATATGAAGTTTATATATGAATGAAGCAACCACTTTTTAATTACAAAATCAATAGGCCCACTGGTCACGTCTAACTGGTAGCCCTAGCTTAGATTAGTGGATCCCGTATTAGTAAGTAGGCATCTAGGCTAGTTCGCCGTGTGGCGCAGCTATGAAATGATCCATCGCGGTTGATAAGTATAGAGTCGCCGATTACCTCGCTCTGGGCATGCGCAATAGCGTGTCGGATTCCCTAACGGTGGGCAGTTGAGTTCCGGTGCCGGAATCCTAACCACGGCGTTTTTTAATTAAAGGGTACTGCTGTAAAAATCAAACAAATAAACTTACCAACTAGGCCTAGGTAGGCTAGGCTACATCTTCTTTCATTACTAGATTTCATCTAATACAGGCGAATTTGGCTTTTGCTACGCCACCAAGGCACACATGTGCATACTTGCCATCAAGTCCAGGGTGGTGGCAGGCTGCACCTCCTCCTCCTGGTGGTGGTGTGGTGGTGAGCTTGGCTAAAACTCATCAATTATTCCTAACAAAAACGAAAAAATAATTAAAATACTTACCAGAATATGGTAACAGATACATTTATTAGTATGATATTAAGTATTAGATAATTTAAATCTGTAAAAATTGTGAGATTTTAGAAGATTATAAATCATCTTACGCAATTTTCAAGGAGAAGCGCTGCGGCGTGGAAGCGAGATGCGGTGTCACGTGGGTCCAACTGATAATAATGATTGGCTGAAAACGTTTAGAAACATGCGCAGTGCAAGGTTATGAACAGGGGGTGGGGCTAAAAACGCCGAAAGATGATATGCTAATTTTTATGAAACTTTTTGAGCATGCGTAATAAAGGAATTGAATATGATTGGCTGAGAATTTACCGCAGCGTGACGGCCGTGCCAGTGACGTGTCTTGCCGGTGGGGCGGGGCTGTTTTCAATAGATTGCGCAGTTCTGTCTCTATTTTTGTGATCAGTGACTGGTTTGTGCGCAAAGAAGGCGGGGCTTAAGTCTGCCGCCCTCAGTTATTGGTATTAATTCGATTAACGACTTCTCTGATACTGACAAATATCGGTCTGCCGCCCTCTGTAATATTGATAATAAAGTAACTGTAGATTTAAATATTCGTAATTAATTGCACTGCAAATGAATGAAATTAAAACAAACAAATTACTAATCAATAATTTATCTTTTTATTAAGTGTTTATATTTGAAATACAAATAGTTGTACATACAATTCCAGCTGGATTATTTAGACTTGTTTGACAGGTTTTCCTGGCGACATCAAATGTTGATATAAAATTTGCGGTATATATTAGTTCTGAAAAGAACTGTTGAGTTTCTCGACGTTTTGATCAATATGCTTCGATCGTTCTCTGGAGTGAGAATTTTTTTTTTAGTTGATTTTGTCTGAATGACAAATTATTCAAACAAAGCCCCCGGATTTGATGACATTTCAGCAAAAGTTGTAAAGGAAGTAAAATACAATATTTTAAAGCCGCTGACATATATTTTTAATTTATCACTTCAAACTGGACTAAATACCAGGGAAGTTGAAAATTTCCAAAGTAGTTCCTATACATAAAAAAGGGGACCGCCATTTGGCCTCAAACTATCGTCCCATATCGCTGTTGCCCATTTTTTCGAAAGTTTTTGAAAAGATTATCCATAATCAATTATACAATTATCTTACAAAATGTAAAGTGTTAAGCAACAATCAATATGGATTTAGAAACAAACACTCAACTTCTCATGCTATGATCGACTTGGTCCATAGAATATTAAATGCATTTGAAAAAAAGGAATATGCACTTACTACCTTTATGGATTTGTCAAAAGCGTTTGACATTATCGATCACAGTATTCTGTTGAGCAAATTGGCGCATTATGGTATAAGAGGCATCGTTTTAATGTGGTTTAGAAACTATTTAAGTGGTCGCAAACAATATGTTTATGCCAACGGTAGATCATCATGTTTAAAAGACACCAATATAGGGGTGCCACAGGGTTCTGTTTTAGGACCACTTTTGTTTTTAATTTACATCAATGATATAAGTCGAGCAAGTAGTAAAATAGATATAATTAGTTTTGCTGACGACACAACTTGTATAACAAGGGGAGATGACCCTACAATGTTAAACCATACTATGAATATTGAACTAGAAAAAATAAACGTATGGCTTAAAGCAAATAAACTGTTACTGAATGTCAGCAAAACTAATTACGTTGTTTTAGAACTAACCAAAAGAACTTTGACAAAAACCAGTTTAAAATAAAAATGAATAATGTGTTATTACATAGAAAAGAAAATGTGACATTTCTAGGTGTAATTTTAAACGAAAATCTGGAAACATCACATACAGCTTATTAGGAAAAAAATGTCTAGGGCAATTGGTATACTTTTAAAAGTAAGAGAATTCTTTCCTCATAAAGTCCGTATTAGTCTTTATAACACCTTAGTATTACCTCACCTTCAGTATGGTAACTTAATATGGGGAAATACATACAAGAGCACGTTAGAAGTAATACTAAAACTCCAAAAGAGAGCTGTAAAATGCATTACCTTCTCTAAATCCAGACAAGCCTCAGAGCCACTGTTTAAGAAACTAAAAATATTAAACGTTTATGATATTTACAAAGTAAACGTCATAGGATTTATGGCAAACGTAAAATTCAATGAATTACCACATCACATTTTAAATATTTTTAATTACTGTGACAGTATTAGGCCTACTCATAACCTCAGAACAGAAACTGAATTCGAAATTCCCTTCACAAGACTAACTTGCAGTCAACAGTTTATACACATATATGGACCAAAATTGTGGAAAGAATTCACTTGTAATGGTGGTAATAAACCGGTTATCTTAAAGAAACAAAATAAATGTATAAAAAAACAGGTCAAAAAATACTTGTTATCACTATATGCTGATTAACAACACCTTTGTTTATTTAAGTTCTATATACTTGTTCTTATGTAAAAGGGTCCTACAAAAAAACGAAGCTACAGCTTTTTTATGCAGGATCCCTGTTTTCAGTTGTACTGTAATTATGATGTACTGTAATTGATGACTAAATAAATGTGGAATAAATGAAATGAAATTACAGATTAAGACAGGCTTGAGCAACAATAGCATTTGTATGCCTAATATGTAGTTTATTTTAAAACATTCAGCAATTTCTTTCAACAAATCTACAATATATAATACATTCAATTATTTATTTTTCACAAACAAAAATTAAATATAAATTTTATTTAAATATTGTTTATTTTAGCAAAAGCTTTTAAATATATATGCAAAAAGAAAAATTATTTCATCAACAATAATATATACATATAATTACAGATTTATGAATAAAAAATAAACACAAAAATAGAATAGTACAGTATATACGTTGCCTTATATAAGGATCTACTTGGGGGCCGCCGCACCAAGGTACTGTTATTTCTAATAACTGTAGTTATAGGCCTTTTTGTACAGAATGATTTCATACGATACAGGGATTTCATTGTTTGATCCTAAAGGTCATCATCTTAGTATAAACAGGCCTTTAACCAAAAAACATAAATAGGCAAAGTGTATGGATCAAACATTTAATCACACCTACTGTTATAAAGTAATCATTTATTAAATTTATTCAGCAGTTCATTTTTTAATAGATTGTTGATGGCTAGGCCATGTAGAACAGCAGCGGTCTATAGAGCAGTTGCCCAAGGCTAGGCCTGACCTAGCCTTGGATGATGATTTAAGATAGATTTATTGAATAAAAGTTTAGTCTAGAACAGTAGGTTTGTTATACAACAATGAAGGAATGTTCTGAATTTGTTGAACGGTGAAAATATTTGTTGAAAGATTCTCATCATTCAACATATAAACATTGTATAAAAAAACATAAGAATTAGTATAGTATAGACCTATAAACATATACAATTTGTTGGACGGAATAATTGAATGGAATCACTGTAGTGGAAGAGAAACCACATACGTATCATTGCATAATATAGAATTCTATGTAAACAACACTTAAATGTAATATTATAAGGTAAATTATGATGGCCAATTTATCTATCAGTCGTCGAGCTGACAGAGCATGGCAGTACCTCTCTTAACCCAGTGTCGACTGTCGATAGCAGTTGGTAAATCAAAGCCTAATACAAAGTTGGTAGATAAGCCTGTTGTTGACAGTGTACCACGCCTCTCACTTGTCTTGTACAGAGGACATCGGTAGTCTGTCTTCGCCTTGAAATTCTCTTGAATGCCTGAAAATTGAGGTTATAATATTAATGGACGATTCAAATTGCTGTTTAATAAATATACTTTAGTATGATATTAGTTTGATAGTGTGGATAGAGCTTTAGTGATACTGTATTTTGAACCAGATGAACTTATGTAATAGCTTTATATGTATTGGTCGTGATTAATGGGCAATTACCGCAAATATACTTTAGTGTTTTTAATTTCAGCACATTATTCTATTGATAATAATAACAATAACATTACCTGGTTTAATAATAACAATAACATTACCTGGTTTAATAATAACAATAACATTACCTGGTTTAATAATAACAATAACATTACCTGGTTTAATAATAACAATAACATTACCTGGTTTAATAATAACAATAACATTACCTGGTTTAATAATAACAATAACATTACCTGGTTTAATAATAACAATAACATTACCTGGTTTAATAATAACAATAACATTACCTGGTTTAATAATAACAATAACATTACCTGGTTTAATCCAAATAACAGGCATAGAATCAAAGAGAACCTTTGGTAATTGTTCTGCTAATACACCCCTGAAAAGAGACAAGTTAATCATCATCACAACTCAAAAAAACTAATACAAATTACAACTATCTATGATGGCTTAATGTCGTACACCTAATAATAATAATAATAATATTTATTTATTTAAGTTAAGAAAAGTATATTTTAGTTGCAGTAAGCGATAGGAATGAGCGGAAATAGAATAACAACTTAATCTATCATCAATAAAATATACATAACAAATTAGTACAAAGTTTTTTCACAAAACTACAGTAATAAGAGAAACCTGTTCAATAAATTAGCTTTTAATGATACAAAATTATAAATCTAAATCTATGATATGATGATGCTTTAATGTTCACCTGAGTTAAATAAACCACTGTAAATTAAAACAACTAAAACAGAACTGGAGAAATGTACGACGTGTCTAAGGTAACTTAATGTGCATCTGTTCTAAGTTAAATAAATTAGTAAGTTAGAAAAATCCCTATCTAGTCCTAAACATTAGTTTGGTGTTGGTCTATCTAAGATTGGTGTTAATTTAGAGCAAAACTAAAAGATATACTTGCCGCCAAACTGGTGAAATTGGCTCAACTATTTATTGATATTGGTTGGTTAAATGCAAAGCAACGAAATGTATTAAAAAGCGGTGATTAAAGCAGCTGCTGTTTAAGCACGAAAGAAAGTACATTCTATTTTGGATTTAAACATGCAATGACAGGCATGCAAGAGATCTAAACCCCGATGACATGCAATGACAGGCATGCAAGAGATCTTTAACCCCTCTAACATGCAATGACAGGCATGCAAGAGATCTTTAACCCCTATGACATGCAATGACAGGCATGCAAGAGATCTTTAACCCCTATGACATGCAATGACAGGCATGCAAGAGATCTTTAACCCCTATGACATGCAATGACAGGCATGCAAGAGATCTTTAACCCCTATGACATGCAATGACAGGCATGCAAGAGATCTTTAACCCCTATGACATGCAATGACAGGCATGCAAAAGATCTTTAACCCCTATGACATGCAATGACAGGCATGCAAGAGATCTTTAACCCCTATGACATGCAATGACAGGCATGCAAGAGATCTTTAACCCCTATGAATCTACTGACTTACTTCTTTCTATCCCATCTAGCACCATCTAAGAAAAGACCGTTGATGTACACTCCATCTTCTGGCGATACATCACTTGTCTCCCGTGGCAACACCTGTAAACAATTAACCAATCAATCATTATTTAGTTTGAACAAAAGAGTACAGTCTTTAAGATGTCTGTAAATTTATTCCGTCTTAACACCTTTAAATGTAATCTTTTAAACGTTGTGCCGTAATTCACTGCTTATGGTACAGCTACGACCAATCTTGTGAGATTGTACATTTTATGTGCATTTGTGCGAATAAAAGTACCAGAATATACAATGCAAGACTTGGTGTATACCTACTGTATATATATATTCAGACACATTCTTGTAAATTTAAAAGCTTACCTCAAACTCAAACGCTGTTTTATCAATTGGTATTGTGTACTTCCGTGCGTAATTCTGCCTCGTGCCCGTCAAAAACGCCTGTGTGAAGTAGAACCCTGACAACCAAAACACGCATGGTTTGCCCGAATCAAACCAATCCTGTAAAAACTTGAGTCTGGCTAGGAAGTCATTCACGTAACTTCCAAGAGGTTTCAAGCTTGGGTATGAATTCTTGGCCCACATTTCCGGTACCTAAGTTTAAGTTTAATGAATAAAGGAATTTCAATGTAAAACTTTAACGTAATAGGCACAGCTAGGCAAAACAAATATTGTATTTTTCAATATAAAGACTGAATAATAAAGTCAATAGACAATGAGTGTTACCTTGCCAATAAGCAGATTGCTAGCCACTGCCTCCAAGTCAGCTGACATCACAACTAAACCCTTTATTGCTTTCTGTAGGTTCTGAAGGCTCACACGAATTACTGACATCAACCTACAAAGAAGAAAAGAAAAAGTTTATTAAAGGAATCTACCTATGTTGTAAGTAAAAGGACACGTATGCGCTAAACCCAGGATCCCGGAGCTTACAGTGGCCCCCAAGCAGAGCCCAAAGGAAACAACAGGCATTAAAATATGTTGAAACGGCTAAAAATTAAGGTTATGCCACTGTATGTGTACACTCTTGGATATCAGGGGTAAAGATGACAAGGGTAAAGATGACAAGGGTAAAGATGACAAGGGTAAAGATGACAGGGGTAAAGATGACAGGGGTAAAGATGACAAGGGTAAAGATGACAAGGGTAAAGATGACAGGGGTAAAGATGACAAGTATAAAGGTGACAAGTAGTCTTACTTGTTGAATCTCTCCATCTCTTGCACCAGTACAGTGTTCATACTTTCTTCATACACCACTGGGTACTTCTTCTGAGCTACTTCTAAGTCAAAGTTTGCTGGAAGCTGAAACAAAAATGATAGATGTTGATAGAGTTTGTCAAATATCATGTCACAGGCAAGAACATATTAATATTATACTAATTTGATTGTATTCACAATAGATAATTAGTAAATTGTTTGTTTTCCTTTTTAGACTAATTGTAATTGGTGAATACCAGTCACCGGTATCTAAGTTTAAACTTAAGTAGATGTAAGTACCTAAGTTTAAACTTAAGTAGATGTAAGTACCTAAGTTTAAACTTAAGTAGATGTAAGTACCTAAGTTTAAACTTAAGTAGATGTAAGTACCTAAGTTTAAACTTAAGAAAGATGTAAGTACCTAAGTTTAAACTTAAGTAGATGTAAGTACCTAAGTTTAAACTTAAGTAGATGTAAGTACCTAAGTTTAAACTTAAGTAGATGTAAGTACCTAAGTTTAAACTTAAGTAGATGTAAGTACCTAAGTTTAAACTTAAGTAGATGTAAGTACCTAAGTTTAAACTTAAGAAAGATGTAAGTACCTAAGTTTAAACTTAAGTAGATGTAAGTACCTAAGTTTAAACTTAAGTAGATGTAAGTACCTAAGTTTAAACTTAAGTAGATGTAAGTACCTAAGTTTAAACTTAAGAAAGATGTAAGTACCTAAGTTTAAACTTAAGTAGATGTAAGTACCTAAGTTTAAACTTAAGTAGATGTAAGTACCTAAGTTTAAACTTAAGTAGATGTAAGTACCTAAGTTTAAACTTAAGAAAGATGTAAGTACCTAAGTTTAAACTTAAGTAGATGTAAGTACCTAAGTTTAAACTTAAGTAGATGTAAGTACCTAAGTTTAAACTTAAGTAGATGTAAGTACCTAAGTTTAAACTTAAGAAAGATGTAAGTACCTAAGTTTAAACTTAAGTAGATGTAAGTACCTAAGTTTAAACTTAAGAAAGATGTAAGTACCTAAGTTTAAACTTAAGTAGATGTAAGTACCTAAGTTTAAACTTAAGTAGATGTAAGTACCTAAGTTTAAACTTAAGAAAGATGTAAGTACCTAAGTTTAAACTTAAGTAGATTTAAGTACGCTGTTGTACCTTTGATAGGATGTCTTTAGCAATTTCAAAAAGCACATCATCAGTTGTCTTACTGCCTCCTCCTCCACCAGCTCCACCTTGAGTCAGCAACAAAGAATCAAAGAGCATTCTGGTTTCTTGCAGAGACTTGGAAATGTCAACATTGTCATGCATACCAAACACCTCAGGCTTTTGTGACAGAGGCAAAGACTAACAAGACAAATTAAACCATGTTTATAAACTTAAAGAAATATTAAGATAGCCATAAAATGGAAAACACTGACATCAATAATAGATCCAATATAAAAACTGTACGGTATAACAAAAGACACAAACAAAAATAACTAAAAGATGCAAGCAACAATAAATAATTTATTATCTTCTTCTTACCTTAATAAACTCCATATATTCTTCATGTGATCCTTTTGGAGGGGCATAATACAACCCGCTGGGTGAGAACTTATACTTGGCATCGTCCACTATTTCAGGGGTGTAGAAATCAGAGAGGATAGTGAGTAAGCAACGACGATCCCAGTCATCCGTGACACGCCCTCCGTAGTTGCACTCTCCAGTTAAGTACGCAATTGCATCAAAAGGTACTTCTTTATACTCATTTACAAACATCTAAACCAGATCAAAAATATTTTCTTTGTAAATACAGAATAAAAAAAAAATATTATCTCTATAAATTCACTTCTACTGCTAAAGCTCTGTATACACTATCAAACTAGTTTGACAAAAAAAGTGTGATATGCTCAAATATGGCAGTGATATGACATTATCATGTCTATATTTGGGCACATCATATTTTTGTTGTCACATAAAATTTGATAGTGTAGACAGAACTTTAGAATTCATCTTGTTAGATGATTGCAGACAGAGCCAAGCAAAAGAAACAAGTAAACAGAGACAAATGAACAGATGCCAAGCTCTCTCACCTGCACTTGTCGAACACTAATACGCAAATCCGACTCATTAAAACCATAAGGTATATTCCATCCCAGTGGTCCAAACTTTCTTCTTTCCTGAACCAAGGCATGGAAGAAACACAAGCCAAACAAGAGCTTCTCAAATACCAATTCTTTACCAGGACAACCTGAAAAGAATTCATGGTCACTGATTGGATCGTTGAGGTAAGACTGCATCATGTTCATTCGCAGGCCAGTCGGTGGTTCATTGGTCATTTTCACGCCGTTTTGCAGCACGGTCACTGGAAACTGAGAAAAAGAAAACAAGCTTTTTGATTAAAACACAAATAATACATAATTAATAGCCATCAATAATATTTAGTCAATAAATGCACCAATTATGTTCAAATAAAATAGAATACTCCTCTCATTATTTAATAAGGTTTATCGCAAATAGCTAGCAAAGAACGTCATTGTACAATGCATGATGGGAAGGGTAATCAAGTAATAGCGCCACCGTTATAATAACAACGTTATATACTGGTGTGGCGATATTGGTCCCAATTTCTTCCCATCATGCATCGCTCACGCTATTTGCGATAAACCTGTTTCAAAGCAAGAACAATGACAGACTCATTTATTTTACCTTGTTTGATGGATAACTGGTAAGCCATAATCTAAAGTCAGGATGTACATTATCAGGACTAAACTCTTCACAGAGTTTCTCCATCGCTGGCATCCATGAGACGGCAAGATGACAGTTCTGCAACACTACCCATGTTCCATCTTTGACGGCTGCTTCTATTAGCTTCGCTGCCACCGGTCCCTAGGCAGTAGAAATAACAACATCGTTTGTTATACGCTAGATATATACATAAAAAAAACATCATAGATACTATGATAGTACAACTCATAGAGGGTGAACTAGACATATCTGATTGGTTGATGTGATCCAGCTATATTCTGTGATTTTTCGCCAGCTAAGATTACATTGGAGTTGCGTAATCTCTTTGATATACACACCCCACTACCAAAACTATACTCTCTTTCAACTGTTTCAAAAACCAACTCTCTTTCAACTGTACCAAAACCAAACTCTCTTGTAACGCTACCAAATCCAAACTCTCTTGCAACTCTACCAAATCCTAACTCTCTTGCAACTCTAGCAAATCCGAACTCTCTTGAAACTCTTTCAAAACTAATTTTCAAAACTAACCTGTCCTTGTCCAAGTGATATAGCATTGAACTTATCCCCGCTGTAGCCTTTGTCACCAGCAAACTTCAACAGCGCTGCCATGGGATCTGCTCCTGGAGACAGGACAAAGATCAGTGGAGCACTAGCTTGGGAGTCCATGTAGCTCTTTGCCAAGTCAAATGGTGGCGGCTGTACAAACTTCTGGCCGAGCTTAGCTATCACGAAGTCTGTCACCATTGGCGCTACCTGACAACACAAAAATAAAAGGTCAAATATTACCTTATTTGGTAAGTATTTGATTAAAAGTCTGAAATGTGTTTGCAATCCATTGCTAGTGATATTTAATTAATTAAATCATAACTGTTTACCTTATCTGGTCGTAAACAACGTAAAATAATACACTTCTGAAAGTCTGTAAGAGATTCAGCAAAAGGTCCTGGAATAGTTTCTCTGTGCGGTTCTTTACTGTCATACAACTTACGCCAGTCTTCTATGTTATCTTGAAAATGATCTCTGAAATAAAATACATAAATTACAAAGATTATTACCGACACTTATATCAACAATGCTTTCCACAAAGTGAGTTTAATTTTTTTATTTCCATTGTCTGTGATTGTCTTCATTCATCTTCATTGTTGTAAGTTTCACAACAAACATATTGATTGTTAGGTAATTGGGAGGCCTAGGCCTACTTTAAGTATTGGTGTATGTGCGATAGTGGCTGTGTGTGAACTAGTACACCGGGGTAACCCCCTACTTGTCTCAAAAGATGCACTTAGGTTCTTTAAAGTGCACACAGCATTGTGTGTACACTGGACCTACGAATTATAGTCTTTTTCTGAGAAGACTGTTCTACCACCAGAACCATGGAAAGAGTGAGGCTAGTACCCTTGTCGATATTATGGCTACATGGTTCCACTGTCTTAACCGCTTGCTCACTCACTCACTCATACATGTGAAGAAAGTAGTAAAAGCAAGAAGTGAAACCTTAGTCCTTTGTAGCCTGGTAGGTCACACATACGACACAGCTCATCCCAACTCTTGTCTGCCAACCACGATGAGTCTGGGTTCTCAAGTTTGTTCTCAAGTCCAACACCACCAGTCAGAAAGAACATAAATTCTTCTAGACACATTTCCTTCTTATCTCTACAATTTAAAACAATAATCAACAATAATAAAACAATATAGTTTATATACTAAAGTTAAAAAATGCCCATAAAAAAGTTTAAATAAAAAAGATTTGTGTCAGAGAGAAAAGTTAATAATTTTGTCAGATAGGACAAATATATAAAAGAATATAGTTTATATTGAACATTTTTTAATATATAAATGTACATATCATTATCAAACTATTACATAGTAAAATATCCATAAAACAGATTCAATAACATAACAGTAGGAATAAGTATTAATATGTGTAACATAATAAATAGATTATATAGATTATTAGATAAAGTAGGAAATTAATATATTAGTAGTGATAAAACATTCAATTAAAATGTGTGTAAAAATAGTTAGTCTCTTTTTATTGTAAGTGTAATAAGTCTAATATAATCATTAAGTATTACGATTGTTTTCCTATGAACCATATACTACATTTAAAAAAAATTTAATACAAAATATTGCTGTAAAACAACAGAAAATATTATAGAAAATTGGTGCATTAGATTGGGACTTCACTATAGCTTTTGGTGCATTAGATTGGGACTTCACTATAGCTTTTGGTGCATTAGATTGGGACTTCACTATAGCTTTTGGTGCATTAGATTGAGACTTCACTATAGCTTTTGGTGCATTAGATTGGGACTTCACTATAGCTTTTGGTGCATTAGATTGGGACTTCACTATAGCTTTTGGTGCATTAGATTGGGACTTCACTATAGCTTTTCCATTGAGTTGAGTATTTTCGTTAACATTGAGTTAGTACTCAACAAAAAGCTGGTTAATATTATTTGAATAAAAAATGTACTTAACATATTATATATCTGTTGAGCACAAAGGTTTCCAAATGGAATATGTCAATTAATTTAAGTACAACCACCAAAACCACAATTAAGAAAATAAGATTGCAAACAAGTACATTCACACCCCAATATATTACAAATACTTACAAACTTTCTGCTGGTTCAGAACTTGAAAATAAAAGAAACATGCAATATTGCACTATTAAACAACATGCACTATCGCACTAGGCTAAATCTACTAATGATGGAAAATGCAATTGCACTATTAAACATGCACTATCACACTAGGCTAAATCTACTAATGATGGAAAATGCAACAGTGGTGGCGCCAGCGGGGGGGGGGGGGGGGGGGGGGGGGGGGCTACGGGGGCTCTAGCCCCCTCGCCGGGGAGCCTAGCCCCCCCGTCGGGGAACACGGGTACTTTTTGTCGGGGAATATAATCAAAGATAATAAAAGGACCTATTTATATTCTTTGATATAATATACAGTAAAAAGCGTTCGCGTTTACTTCGTAGCTAGCTTCAGCGCCTAGAAAACCGCGACGTTTCATTGACCGTGAGTACGTCAGAGTGATATTATGCACTTTATATGCATTCATTATTGCCAGCGATCTAACTTACTACTAAACAATAGCTAGGTTCGCACTTGTCTGGCGGTATCCCTTTGTACGAATCGTTCAACGTTGGGTCGAGACGCGTGATATCATGTTCCATCCAGGGACCAAAATATGTACTGTAGTTATTTTCCAGGCGAAGTTTACTGACGGTTACATCGTGTACTGCGTCGACGTACGCTACACTACAGCAAAAACGAATTATGTTAATTGTTTGTATGTTCACCAATTTTTTAATTTACAAGTAACCTTCTGTACCGTGGGGCACCTAAAATAAATTTTTCATCCATTACTAAACAAAAAAACATGCCATTTTCGCTTAGCCAACATCTTATTATAGCTAAGTTTTTACATTTTCAATGTCCTGTAATGTCATGAATTTCTCACCACTCGGAAGTCCAGATGGTACGCACGCATACACTTGGGAGGAATAAACTTATTTCCCCGACTGAAAAAGGTCTACGCTTGCGTTTTTTAAGCCTCTAGGCCTGATGTTTCCGAAGTATAAAATGCAATTTTTTGAAGACCTGCAGCTCTAGTTTTAAACAGTTTCTTAGCTCAGCCCCAACAATAAAGCTGGTCATATTTCGAAGTACAAGAAGTGCCTTTTCCGGGACCTAACATCTCTATTTTTCAAACATTTCTTAGCTCAGTCACAACCTTGATAGGGACTTATATATTTTGTTTCATGTTTTGAAGTATAATAAGTCCAATTTCCGGGACCTCCAACTCTATTTTTCTAAATTTTCTTTGAACTTTTATTTTTTAAATTGAAAAATATGGATTGAAACAGTCATCGCGCATCGTTTTTTTGCACGCAGTATTTTATTTATGCATTATAAAAAAATGGAAAAAATGGCTACCCTAAATCTGATTAAAATGACCTCAAATGACGCTAGAACGCGTTGCTTCCGGGGGCTTCGCCCCCTGGACCCCCACCGGGGGCCCTTGGCGGCCCCCTGGCCCCCAGCCTAGTAATGCTCGCTTCGCTCGCATAGCCCCCTCGTCGGGGAATGTAGCCCCCGCGTCGGGAAGATCCTGGCGCCACCCCTGAAATGCAATTGCACTATTAAACAACATGCACTATCACACTAGGCTAAATCTACTAATGATGGAAAATGCAATTGCACTATTAAACAACATGCACTATCGTACTAGGCTAAATCTACTAATGATGGAAAATGCAATTGCACTATTAAACAACATGCACTATCGCACTATTACATGAAATCATGCACTAGGATACTATTCTAAATCTAATAAGGATGGCAAAATGAAAACTTAAACATGCACTAGGCAACCTTACTCAAAGCAACTAGAATGGCAATGGCACCATGATAAACACTCTATGCTATTTATAGCACAAACTAAATTACTATTTCAAATGATTGTACAGTACAAACTAATAGAATAGACAGACATCAAGCACAACTTAAAAACGTTAAAATTATATCTATAAAATGAATATTTTTATGATGGCAAAATATAGAATTGTAACAAAAAACAAAATGTATTGCTGTATAGTTAAAAGCTCACTTACATTAATATATTTGCACAGAGTAGGAATGAGAAGAGTAACTTGTCCTTTTCAAACAATGACCGACAAACATTCACGTAGAGATTGTACGTGAAATGATCCGATAAATATCGCAGGCGCTTCTCAAGTATCTTGGACTTGTTGCTGTAAAGAAAATATAAACATAAAATAAATTTAACATTAAAATTAAAACAAATATATATTTTTTGCAATTGTTTGTAACTAGTACTGTGCGCCAGGGTGTTGAGTAATTGGTCAAATATTTTGCGCTACACTAACGTAATTTGTACTTTATACTAAGTACATTGAGAATTGAACGCCAGGCTAGTGATCTGGTTCAAGTTCCAGCCGAGAATTACTTGCACTAGTTTTCTTAATGTACTTAGCATAAAGTACAAATTATTTCAGAGTAGGGCAAAACAATAAAATTTAAATACAGAATATATATTTTGATGATTAAAATAGTGTATGGAAAGCAAAACAAGTTAGAAAGAATTATTCTAGGAACACACTGTACCTGTCATGAATAGAGTTGATGTAAAGATTGACAAACCACGTACCTGTCATGAATAGAGTTGATGTAAAGATTGACAAACCACGTCAGAGAATACTGATACATAGGATCAATGTTTGGCAAATCAGCAATCGAGAAAAACAGAATGCTCGAGTGCTTCGCTATTGGTCGATATCCAGCACGTGATTCATTCAGTTTCTTCTCCGTTTCTTCTGCTATCTTCTGCTTTTTTGAAATTTCATCAGATAGGATTTTGGAGGAATCTAGAATCTTGATTGCACTTTCGTCCTCCAGGATGTTCCCCTCGGAAGATGAAAGTGTTTCTAGGATTTTGTCTTCAATTTCTTTCAATTGTCTTTTGTTACTAGCACTCTGTACAATCAATGCTTGACGTTCCTCCTCAAGTTCAGGTCTGAAAGAAATATATTTCCAAATATGGTAGTGATATGCTTAAATAGGGTAGTGATATGCCCAAATATGGTAGTTATATGACAGGTCACATAAATAACTTGATTCCCACTTGGACGCATCACATCACCAACTCATGAACAACGCAAGTGAATATTAGTTACAGGTTAACAACTATTTCTAAAGCTCAGTCTGCACTATCAAACTTTATGTGACAAAATATTTGAGCACAACACAGTTTGATAGTATAGAGAGAGCTTAAGTTTGTTGTTTTTCTTATTTAGTTCATCAATACTCACCTCTCCTTAGCCACAACGATACCCAGCAGTTGATCTTCCAAACCATCTTGTGTTATCATGAAATTGAGTAACGAAACTTTGGTCGCTAACTCCGGAAGGTAATGTGGATTACGCAATTTAGTTGTGATATAGAATCGGAAATCGCGGGAGTATTCAATGACACTTTCACCTAGTCTTAAACAGTCAACACCGCCTGAAAGAAATAAAAATAAATTTTTTTGTAAAAGTAAAATTTAATCAAGTGTTATGTCTTTGATAATTGTTTGAACTTAAATGACCTTGTTGACCTTAACTGACCTTGTTTGAATGTCTGTTTCAACAGCAGTGGTTCAAGTGATGGGTCCAGCTCCTCAGCCACATTCTCCAGCAGCAGTGGTGTCCCAAACTGAATGCAGTTTTCTAAAGTCCTCATGTAGTCGCCATCTGTTAATTTGATGACGGATAGTTTGTTGTCACGTTCAGAATTCTTGACCCACTTGTTGGCCTGACCTTGAGGGTCAATCATCAAGGGCCTACAAAGAAAAAAAAACATGAATTTAATTGCGAGAAGTAAAATGTTTCTCATATACTAGATAACTAATACTATACAAGATTTAATAATAAGTAGTTTAATAATAAAATAATAATAAATAATAATAAAGCTCAATTAAATAATACTGGCACGCAAATTTATTTAGCTTCTAATCTTAAGTTAACAATTATATTAAAAAAGGTTTCCCACATTTTGTTTCTATTACAATATATAAATCTTCACTGAGAGAGTGATGTGGCGTAACGGTAAGCAACATGGTGAGCTGGCAGAGAGAGTGATGTGGCGTAACGGTAAGCAACATGGTGAGCTGGCAGAGAGAGTGATGTGGCGTAACGGTAAGCAACATGGTGAGCTGGCAGAGAGAGTGATGTGGCGTAACGGTAAGCAACATGGTGAGCTGGCAGAGAGAGTGATGTGGCGTAACGGTAAGCAATATGGTGAGCTGGCAGAGAGAGTGATGTGGCGTAACGGTAAGCAATATGGTGAGCTGGCAGAGAGAGTGATGTGGCGTAACGGTAAGCAACATGGTGAGCTGGCAGAGAGAGTGATGTGGCGTAACGGTAAGCAACATGGTGAGCTGGCAGAGAGAGTGATGTGGCGTAACAGTAAGCAACATGGTGAGCTGGCAGAGAGAGTGATGTGGCGTAACGGTAAGCAACATGGTGAGCTGGCAGAGAGAGTGATGTGGCGTAACGGTAAGCAACATGGTGAGCTGGCAGAGAGAGTGATGTGGCGTAACGGTAAGCAATATGGTGAGCTGGCAGAGAGAGTGATGTGGCGTAACGGTAAGCAATATGGTGAGCTGGCAGAGAGAGTGATGTGGCGTAACGGTAAGCAACATGGTGAGCTGGCAGAGAGAGTGATGTGGCGTAACGGTAAGCAATATGGTGAGCTGGCAGAGAGAGTGATGTGGCGTAACGGTAAGCAATATGGTGAGCTGGCAGAGAGAGTGATGTGGCGTAACGGTAAGCAATATGGTGAGCTGGCAGAGAGAGTGATGTGGCGTAACGGTAAGCAATATGGTGAGCTGGCAGAGAGAGTGATGTGGCGTAACGGTAAGCAATATGGTGAGCTGGCAGAGAGAGTGATGTGGCGTAACGGTAAGCAATATGGTGAGCTGGCAGAGAGAGTGATGTGGCGTAACGGTAAGCAATATGGTGAGCTAGCAGAGAGAGTGATGTGGCGTAACGGTAAGCAATATGGTGAGCTGGCAGAGAGAGTGATGTGGCGTAACGGTAAGCAATATGGTGAGCTGGCAGAGAGAGTGATGTGGCGTAACGGTAAGCAATATGGTGAGCTAATCATGGGCCTTGTACAGGCCATCTTACAGTACTTAAGACATCACACAGTATATAGAATACAAACTGATTCACTTACCATCTCCTAGCATTATCCACTATGACACCATTATCAATAGAGAAGCTGTCAGTGGGCAGACCAGCAATGTTCCATGCTCTTATCTTCACTGGATCTCCTAGTGTATGACTTAGTGAGAACTGATCTGAGCAAGGAATATTTTTTTCCTAAAGACATAAGAAAACAAATGCTTCAACTCCCTTTTTAAATGCAATATTTTATCATTTTTTTCTCTCAAAATTAATCGACCAAACTCCCGCAACACCGACTTATTTTCCCTTGCCCGTTGTCGAGTCAACGTAACCAAAAATGGTTTCATTCAAAGATTATCCAAGCTTTTTAATTCAATTTCTATTAAGGATAAGACTATCAAAATTTTTTTTGAAACTTTGTCCAAATTTAAGTCTAAAATTCTTAAATCGATTTAAGTTTGCCTTTTTGTATGTTTCATGTTTTGTATTTTAATGTGCTTTTAATTCTATATTTATATCTAGAGAGTTTTAAGGCATCCTGTAATTGGCAATTTTTCGCTGTTGGATGTGGTTGAAATAAAATAAATTAAATTTAAAAAAAGTTTTGCAGTAATTGTACTGTAGAAACTGCAGATTTTAAAGACAATGCTTTAAAAAAGTTTAAAGATGTATTGTCCCTTTGTCAAATTCCAAAAAAATAAAAATAAAAAGATTTCGAAAAAAAAGTGGCTCATTTTGAAGTATCATAATAGTTATTAACTTTCACCAAAAATTAGTCGGAAAAAAAATCATTTAACTGAAATACAGACGTTTTTTTGTTCAAAAAATAACTTTGACTTCCAGTCAAAGTTTTCGATCAAAACATATCTCATAATGCAATGCGCTTATTTGGCTACTCTGTATGCATAATCATAAAACTTCCTCGCGATCTGTGTGAAAACACCTTCTCAACCATGACGAGTTGTAAACAATCCTAATTAGCATCATGCATAATGCGTACTCATGGTTTGAAATCTTTGTTTACATTCGCTCGCGACTATTTTTCAGACGAAATGTAATCAAATTAATTTAGCTGTTAATTACGTAAAATTGTTGTTTTTGGCTCGAATTTTTGACTTAAAGTGAATAACTTTAATATTACTTTGACATAGCCAATTAAAATTTAGTATATTTTGACCTTCATTTTTTTGTTTTTCAAGGGACAATACATCTTTAAATATGGGAGTTTTTTTCGGTCCAACAAAAAAGTTAAATTCATCACAGTAATTGTACTGTAGAAAATGGTTCATTAACAGGTTGTCAATAAAATGTGATGTGCCCATATATGGAAATGATGATGTCATATCACTACCATATTTAAGCATATCACTACCATATATGGGCACATTACACTTTTTTGTCAAAGTAGTTATTTTTGGTTCAACAAAAAAGTTAAGTTCAACAGTTAATTTATGACACGATTGTTTACCTTACAAATCTTAGTCCAGTCACTTGTACACTGCAACCTAAATGCTGATGTGAAGGCTCCTAGGTAAGCAATGACACCAGATGATATAAGCACATCACCCATGATGTTATCATACGTATGCTGAAGGGTGGCAGCTGCTACCGTCCATCTGAAACAAAATAGATAAAGTGCATACTTAATTAAATGATTTATTTATTTTTTTATTATTTAAACAGGGTGACTTCTTTAATCAGACTAGTAGGGGAGTACTAGTAAAGAATTCCAAGAAACAGTTTTTAAAAATTATTATTCATTATTTTGACCAAGGAGTTACATAGCAGGAAACCCAAGCTGTGAGTAACAGTAGTAGTGTGTGACATACTAGTACACCGGGGTAACCCCCTACTCATCTCGAAAGATGTACTATGTTCTTTAAAGTGCACACGAGCTAGATGTACACTGGACATACGGTTTATAGTCCTTATCCAAGAAGACTTGTTCTACCACCAGAAACATGAAGCAAGTGAGTGGCTACGTAATTACGGTACCACCGTCTTAACCGTTCAGCCACTAACTCGCACTCGCAACAAGGCAGTTGAATTAAGGCATCTTAAAGTTCTCAAACTTTTTCACAAACACACAAGTTCTGATTTTTAACATATCATTCCTTACCTGTCTTTTTCACCTCCTAATCCTCCAATCAGCTTCTCAGCTCTTTCAAGTTTCTTGGCACAAAGATCAACCTGTTGCTCCAACTTTTCTTTTTTTTCTGTCATTTCTTTAAAGTTTGCTTTAAGCGTTTCCAATCGATCGACAACATCTTTCAACTCCGCTCTTTTACCTAAACAATATAAAAAATAATATTTTTAAATTGTCTCATTCTTTTGAAAAACAGCAATGCAAGAAGATTTATATAAAATCATTTTTTTAATTATTTATTTCATACATATCCAACGGTAGCTCGTCAATTACAGGATGATAAACTACATTGTGCTTATAAACTAAATGTCATTTGAGGCTTAGGGAGTAGAAACAGTTACAACAGTGATGTAGCCACAAGATATAAAGTGGTGCGGTAGTCGCAAGGAAAGGGAACAATCAGCCACTAAGTTATCAAAGACCTCCTACGGCCCTGTATATAATACTAGTATTGGTCAGTATTGAACACTGGGATTGGCGAAATCCCCAAGCTAAAGCTCCTGCTTACCATTTAGAATAGCCATCGTTTGTGTGAGTTCTTCCTCTGCTCCTTTCAGCTTCTCTTTCTTGGGGGCAACGACCTTTGCCACTCTGTCATAAACCTCCATAGCTAAAGCCCACTTGCACAAACCTTCAGCTGCGGATGATGCCTTCGCTACTTTCATCGGGTCAAACTCTGGATTCGATGTGTATTCCAACCTGATCTTTTTCATAATATGAGGCTGAAAGATAAAGAGACACAGAATTGGAAAAGTGTGCCATTGATAAAAAAAATGCAGTGCCAATAACTTATTATTATTTTCAATCACCAACATTAAACAGTTTTCCTGTCAGTCAGTAAATGTGTGATCAAAGTATGAATGGTCAATTTTGTATATGTAACATATTGTACATTTAATTATTTATTAAAACTGGAACCAATACATTTTCCATATATATGTATTTAATGAATATTGGACAGAATAAAGTGTTATATCGTATTATTCTGTACTGAACGAATAAGAGAACACTTATGACTATTAAGTTTGTAGTATTAAATAAACTTGCAGTAATTACAAACTTGGTTGGTTACTTAGTTTACAGACTAAACAGCAGACAAGAACTCACCTGGATGTTGTCTTTATCGTATGTCTTCAGCATATTCAGAAAGTTCATATCTCCAAGAAGCTTCTTTGATGGCCCCCAGTAGTCAAGGATTTTGCCACCAGTACCTGCTGGATCATTGATCTTCTCTGGTTTGATGTCTTTCATGATACAGATTGCTGCCATCACAAGCCTCACGCCAGAAGGCGGGCTTTTCATTGTTTTTACAACAGCAATATCCGAAGGCTGTAAATAAAAGAACACAAAATAATTGTAGTTTATCACCAAGAAAAAATACAGTTTCTTTAGGAGATGAAGACCTTTGACCAAAAACACATTAATTACAATAAAATTACCAAACATTCATTTTGTGCATATAGGTTAGGAATTTAACATTTTCAATTTTGGGGTGAGGTGAAACACATAATTTTTTTTGTATAATATAAGAAATAGTAATTCAATTTAGAAAACGTTATGCAAGTTGGTATTTGTATAAAATCAAATCAATGTTTTAAGTCTGATACCTTGAGAGTATTAAGAGCAGCCAACGCAGCTTCCAATGCTGGTATAGCCTCTGCCAAATCACTCTCACATTCATCCTTCAACGCTTGAGCTTCTGCCGCTTGCTCATTGGCTGCAGCTTCCTCTTTCTCTACAACCTCTCTAGTTGCGCTCACTTCTACCGACTCCTTCTCTATCACTTTCATCATTTTCTCGTTCTCTGCAGCGGCAACGACCAGCTGTGGCTGGAGCTCCTTGAGCTCAGTCTGCATCGAGCCGACCTGGGTTTCGGCAAAAGCGAGTTTGTCGAGACCGGTCACGTAGCGTCGTTTAGCTTTCATGATCTCTTCTCGTTTCTTAGTGACAAGAGTCTTAAAGGCGGATATCAGTTCAAGGTATGAGGTTGGTGTCACATAATTGTGTCTGTTTAGCTCATTTAAAAACCTGTAGAATTGAAAAAAAAAGAATTATATATATATTTACAAACAATCAAGTTTGACCAATCACTTTATTCACATGAGTTATACATATAGAAACAATGATTTGAAAATTGTTTGATTTAAAAAATAAAATTTATAACTGAAAATAAAATATAAAAAGTATGAAATGAAACCTGTGAAGGGGCAGTACTGTAAGCGAATAGCTTTAAGCGTACAGCCCATGGTAATAGTAAGAAATAATTATACTGTTACTATTATACTTAATAATAATAATGGTGACATGGAAAGATATGGTAAATAAAGTAGAAAGTAGGAACATGATGCACAAGACAGGACAAAATGGAGAGGTGATGTAGCACCGTGGAATGAGTGACAGTCAGTAACCCCTTGGAAGAGAAAGAAAGCTGACACAAATAAAAGATGATGATGAATATGCACCAGTAGTTATTTCTTCAATTCATTCATTGTCAAATTGAGCCTCTTTAAAAAAAGCACTTTCAGGTGATATCATTTAATGTTTAACTTACTTTTCAGATAGGTTTCTTGCACTTGTGTGAAAATGTTGGCAAATATAAACAACTTCTGTTCTTTCTTGGTCTTCCATTTCAACATTTTCGAGAAACTTCATGGCAACTCTTTCTAACGCATCTGCAGGCCACGCCTAAAAAAGAAACGATTGAATGGAAAAAATAGAAAAATGCAATGTAGATAAAAAGAACACAAATTAAAATACACTTCTCACAATTTGAATTCATATCTATCTATTGTATATAAAGGAACAGATTTTAAAAAAGAATTTAATTTAAGTTACTTACTTGGAACCAATCGATTTAATTTAAGTTACTTACTTGGAACCAATCAATTTAAGTTACTTACTTGGAACCAATCAATTGTACAGCAATTGATGAGTGATGGGAACTGACGGAGTCTGTTACGGAAAGCATCACCAATTGGAGAGAACGCAATAATGATGTGAAGGTTCTCACGGCAACGGTTGACAAAGAAATTGAAAAGAGCTAGCGGACTGAAATCTGCATTTTTGTCACCAGCTTGTGCAACTGGTCTTACTGTCTGTGTATAGATAAAGTAAATTACATATTACAGATTTATGTAAACAAAATGTTGTTTAAGGAAAAAAAGAAAGAAAAACATAAACAAATATACTAATATAAATCTCTGTTTACACTATCAAACTAGTTTGACAAAAAAAGTGCGATGTGCCCAAATATGGTAATAATATAAGATCATCGTGTTCATAATAATATGGGCACATCACATTTTGTTGTCACATAAAGTTTGATAATAAGTGTTTTTAAATGAAACATTACCTCCATCAATTCTTGTTTCTCATCTACCGCATAAAGGTTTGGAACTTCACCAGTATTCAGAAGGTTGTCAATGTCTTCTAAGAAGGATTCCTCTTTGATTTGAGTGTCGGTGATTAGGAACACTGTTGTCTTCCCTAATGCACCAGCATTTTTCAACAAAGCCTATACAAATAATTCAAGCAAAGTTAGACCTGAATTTTGGATTGTAAGTTTTATTAGTGTTACAGTGGACTGGCATTGTGACTTGATGGTTATGATGCATGGCTACCAATCCAAGGGTTCTTGGTTCAAGTCCTGTCATGTCTGGATTTTTTCTGACAATTTACAACTCCACTCCCAAATATTTGTAATAAGACATCTTTTGTATATCTTTGTCTTGTGAACAGGATTGCCACATTTAAGAAGGATAGTGAATGAATTCGCTTATGGTTATCCTTGGCAATTTGCCTAAATATATAAACAAAACTAAACAAAAACAGCAGTAACTTACTTTTAAGTCTTCTCTCCACTCATTCTTGCCGTAACTTTTTGAGATCTCAGGTTGGAACAAGTTAAAACCAGACATGAATGTAGCCAATCTTGTCAGAGACTGTCGTCCACTGCCTCCCACACCAACAAGAAGAGCGTTGCCGCCTGGTTGCTTTAACACCCGACAAATGCGAGAAAGATGTTCTAAAACGTATCTACAAAACAATAAGTAAATGATTTATTGACATAAAAATAATTGAGTTTTATAATTAAAGTTATTAAGAGCTTTTAAAATAGCTAAGCTCAAACTCTACTGTAGAGAATCAAGAAAGAAAGTTGAGTATTTCAACATCCATCAGCAAGCACACAACAATTAAAAGATCTGATTTTGTGAAAGATCAAGGAATTGAACCAAGGACTATAGGATTAGTAAGCAAGCCATAGTGCCACTACAATACCTAAATATAACTAGGTTCATTGGAGTCTTATGCATCTGGTTGTACTCCACCAAGCAAGACTCCACAACGTTGTTAAACTCTTCCACAGACTTCACTTCCTGGTAGATCCTATCTTCTGGCTCAGCATCCGCTACTAAATAATCTCCAAACATTAAGCTTCGCATGTCATCCTCAACTACTGGACAGTTTGGCTTTGCTAGATGCTCAAATACCGTGTCAAAGTTATCCTTGAAAACTTCTTTAACAAGACTCTTGCAAATGCTGAAATATTAATACAGAATTTACTATTGAATAAAAACAAAGACAGTATATGTATTGATTCACCTTTATAAAGATCTGTCTACACTATCAAAATAGTTTGGAAAAAAAAGTTTGATGTGCCTAAATATGGTAGCGATATGCCCAAATATGGTAGCAATATGACATCATCATGTCCATATATGGACATTTTTTTGTCACATAAAGTTTGATAGTGTAGACGAGGCTCATGAGACAGAAAATCCTCTGTGAGCGAGACACTGCAGTGGTAAAGTGACCCACTGTATACACTCACTTATGTTAAGAACACTTACTTAAAGAGCCACAGTCTGTCTGAATCTTCTATCAACCTGTCATAGAACACTCTGAACACTTCATGCACCCAGAGCCGAGTGAAAGTTCTTTTGTTCTCTATCGACGACTTCTTTACTAATAATGCTCCGTTGATAACACGGGCAAAATCACGCAGATTAAAAGTGTAATGTGACTTGGCAGGCGTCGGAAGCAGGTTTTGCATCGCTTGTTTGTAAACTTCCATCGTACCTTGGACGATCAATGAACCAACTGCAAAAATTTCCGGTGAGAATTCATTTGCCTAAAATTAAAGAACAAAACAAAACATTATTGATATTGTATTTGCTTTATTTTATCATTGTGATAAATAAACAAAACTAAATAAGAACATGTCAATTAATCATTCAAAGCAGCCATTCTAGAAACATGACCACTTGTATGTAAATGAGTTTGCAAGAGGTCAAAGGAACAAATGAGATCAATTCTCAAATCCTCATCTTCAAAAGTAAATAAAAGGGTAAAAAATCATTTCCTCTTACTCTGAGATAATAACTGACAACGGATGAGAAGATACGTGACATGGTTTCATCGTTGAAAGGTGTGATTGAGACGATGTTGAAATGACGGAGGAATTGTGGCGTGATTGGATTGCGCCCTCCTCCTGGTGGTCCCATTGCCGAGACAAATTGCAGATCAACTAAAGTAATCTTTGAGGTGTCTTTCTTGTCATACCTGTAAAAAATATTTGAATGTTTTTCAAAAAAAGATTAAGTATTTAAGTTTAGAAGAGATAAATCTAATCAACTGAACTTACTTGTGTAATAAACAACGTTTCACGAACTATCCAGGTCATAGGATCAGATTGTGGCGTCAATGACCCACGACCTGGATTGGTTGTGAAGTAAGTCCCGTTGATTACATTGTATCGCTTTCTAAACATACTACCTTGATGAATCGCAATATCCATACCCGTATTAAATAATTAAAAAATAATATATTCATATCTAAGAGTATTGGAATTACAAATAGTAAATTGAATCCATATCTATGCCAATAAATAGAACGCAATATGTTAACATGACAAACATGCATGATGCACTACATACACAAATTACTATGACAGGTTGTTGGGCAGCTATTGTCGTTAACATGACAAACATGCATGATGCACTACATACACCAATTACTATGACAGGTTGTTGGGCAGTTATTGTCGTCTTAAAATCTAAGAAGATTTGTTGGTGAACAAGCATGATAAAATAAGCTAAACAAGCTAAAATAAAAACGAACAATTAATTGACTGGACTAATTAAATACTTACCAGTTCCCATGGTCAAAATATTGGCGAAGCAATTCAACTGGTGGTTGCGCACCATACTTCTCTCTCGCAGGCATGTTCAAGTCGTCAACAAATATAACAGACTTCTTTCCCATAGGTGGGCCGTACATACCTTTACGTCTCTTATCAAGTTTTGACATAATGATATCCTGAAAGAAAATACGATGATGAACCATGCATCACTTTTTATCACTAAGACCTCGTTAACACTTACGATTGGGTCCTGGGCAGCTAATCGTTTTGGCCATGATCCAGCGTGTTTACACTTGAGTTTAAATGATGGCCCTGAAGATTCATTTTTTTTATACATTGGTCACGGTCCATTTAACTACTCAAGAGCCGGTCCAGATCTGCATCCAGCCCTGGGCTGACCTAACTTTATGGAGTGTTTACACTTACCGATTAGCAAACCAGGGCTGGCCCAAATCGTAAGTGTAAATGTGGTCTAAATTGTTTAGAAAAACAATAATCTATTCACCTCCTCAAAGTATATCTAAAGCATTCAACTTTACCTGTGTCTGTCCTGCAGATGTCTGAGCGGAGAAATTGATAAAAAGTGGGAGGTAATCTTCTTTGGAGAGGTTATTCATGAGCTTGTCCTTGACGTAGGCACTTTTACCTGTGCCAGTGGGACCAATGAAGATAATGGCTCTGCAATATAACATAATTTAAATGTAAAAAGTGAATGTAAACACACTTGGTGGAGATTCCTCTTAAGCTCTGTCTATACTATCAAACATCATGTGACTAAATATTTGGGTACATCACACTTCTTTTATCAAACTAGTCTGATAGTAAGTGTACGTCTAGTGTATGTCTACACTATCAAACTTACAACAAAATTTAATGTGCCCATATATGCACATGATGATGTCATATCATTACCATAGTTGGGCATATCCCCACCATATTTGGGTACATCAATTTTTTTTTGTCAAACTAGTTTCATAGCCTAGACAGAGCTTAAGGTACAGTATGCTGTCAAATTGGTTTGGGTCACTAACCTCTGATATTTGATGGCCAAATCAAGTAGGTATGTGTATCTTGCAGTATCCATTGTTGGTACAATGATTTCTTGCACCTTCTTGCCTTCTGGGATTGACATGTTCTTGATGGTCTCATTCCAATGCACCCACCTACCTCTTGCTTTATACTGAACAAATAAAAGATAAACATATAAACAGAGTGCTAGGCCAGAAAGAAGCTCTGCAAATTTTGCTGGCTGTTTTACTTTATCGTTTCGATTTAGCTTTTTGCTCATTTTATTTGATAATAACAGCATTGTATTTTTTTCAGTAATTTGCCTTTGAATTTATATATAACCACATTCATACATTGCCTGAAAAATCATAGGGTATATGTTAAGGTTATTGCTACTGTTAAGCTACGCCACTAATAATTACTTTACATTGATTCTTAAGACATTAACAATGCATACCCTTACCTCAAACATATAGTACAATGCATACCCTTACCTCAAACATATAGTACAATGCATACCCTTACCTCAAACATATAGTACAATGCATACCCTTACCTCAAACATATAGTACAATGCATACCCTTACCTCAAACATATAGTACAATGCATACCCTTACCTCAAACATATAGTACAATGCATACCCTTACCTCAAACATATAGTACAATGCATACCCTTACCTCAAACATATAGTCATACACAAGACCATCTGGTGGGATGGGAACTTCAATCTTGGCACCAAGTTCAGACGGAAAGGGATGTTCTTCAGCCTTGCCTGACATCAACTCCCGAAGGAATCCGTCAAACTTTTCACGGCCGAGCACATCAGATGTTGCACCGACTGACCAGACCAACGAGAACAAGAATGTACACTAAATTGAAAAAAAAATAATAATTATAGGTCAAATATACATGTCATTAAATTGACTACTAAGTGTATATTACAATAATAATACATTCAAACTTTTAAGCGCATAATGCATAAAGCCTCTATGTGCTTCACATAAAAATAATCCATGAAATGGAAAAAAATAAAAAAGAGCAATTAAAAATGAGAATGACAGGCCATAAAATGGATCTCAACTGAATTGAATATGGTTTATCAAGGGCTGAATTGAGTATGGTTTATCAAGGGCTGAATTGAATATGGTTTATCAAGGGCTGAATTGAATATGGTTTATCAAGGGTGAAAATACATTAACAGTTTGTGTGCATGTACAATGATACAGCTTTGAAATAAAATGATATTAATTTATCTTATTCTTGGAGAATGTACTTACAACAATCCAGATTTTAAGGTTTTTGTTGTCGGAACCTTCCTTCATGTTATCTTTGAGGAACATACGAATCCAATGCATTAAGGACTGGGCAAGGTTGTTAACCATGCTGGGCACGTACTCCTGTATACACAATAATAATAGTTCATTCTTATATAGTAAGCAAGCTCTCAATGCACTAAACATTATTACCATGGTAATTTTGTGCATCAAACACGTATGGAAACATACTCTCATAATAATGCAGCTTGATTTAACCGGTACCAACGCCAAGTTGACCAATCAAATTTGATTTGTTTGTTTTTATTTCGAATCCATACATCATACATATTATATAAAAGAGGTTGATACATAAATAACAGGCAAATGAATCGTGATGATGTAAAATAAAATATTTACATTTGTTTACTAGTCAGAACTTACTAATGGTCATCGATGTTTCAATATTATAAAAAAAGACCACAATACCTTGCAGTTTTTCCTAACAAATTCCAGACATGGCTCCAGAAGCCAGTTGAACAAGGCTCTCATCAGAGGAACCTCCTTCTGCAGTGTCTCTGGTAAGTCATGTAGCCAAGACTCAAATACAGGCTTCCAGCCTAAGTTACTAGGCTCCAGGTAAATCATACCACAACGGCTAACAGTGGCAGGCTGTAGAGAGTAACATATTCATAATATAAGTGTACATATACTTCATTTGAACATTGGTTTAGAAACAATGACACAATTCCTGAAAATCAATTTAATTTACAACTATTATTGAAATCTAATCTAACTTTAAAGGGTCATCATGAGGGGATCCTTTAAAGGGTCATCATGAGGGTATTTTTCGGGATGTAAATCCTCTTTTGGGATTTAGAAGGGCTATCCCTGGTACCATGCTAATTATTTCAGTTTTTGTTTGTTCTTATTTTAGCATTTATTTATTTATTATTTATGTAGTATGGTATCGAAATAAATCAAATCAAAGTTCAAATCAAAGTTAAAGAACTGTACTGTATGCAGTATTATAATCTGAGCAGGGGCCAGGCTTGTGACTAGCTGTTGCTATTTTCGTTTTAATATCTTTTGTGATATATTTGTTGTTACAATAAAGTTGCCAATTAATAAAAGCATTAAGACTTTGTTTACTCACAGAAGCTTGAGAAAGGTCCATAGCTTCAAAGATTAAACTCATTGTATTTGACATCTGTATAATCTCTCCACTCATCAAGCAGAGTTTCTTGTTGTCATCAAGCACCGTGTTCATACTCTCGATCCAGAGCGTGTCGATTGGACCGTCAAATATCACCCACTTACGATCGGGGGTGTCAGTTGACGCAAACTCACGGAACGTGTTTGCTACGTTACCATCTGTCCACTGAAGAAATAGCAAAAGAAAATATAAAACTTCATTTGATTATCATAGGAAAACTCTGTAATACAGAATCATATGTGAAACATGTGATGCCTGTATCCCTACCTAAATCACACACAGTTGAGATCCTTCTCAACAAATGTCTTTTTAATAATTCTTTAATACACACTCTTACTTTTAAGCTCCGTCTACATTATAAAACTTTATGGGACAAAAAAAGTCATATCACTACCATATTTGGGCACATCACATTTTTTTCACATAAAGTTTGATAGTGTAGATAGAGTAAGGGATGAATTAAATACTTGGTACAAGCTTCCAAAATTTAATTTTTTAAAAAAACTCATCATTTTACCTCATGGGACACAGGGTCAAACTGTCCAAACAACTGACCCATGGTCACAGACTTTGGGTTGACCGTTCTGTAGATGACCTTTTCCTCAGAGTTCAATCCACGTTCATGGAGTTGAGTGAGAGTTTCTGCAAGTGTATGTAGCACCTTTGTCTTACCAGCGAATGGCCCACCAACCAACATAAAACTAAAAAGAAAAAATATATTATTTATTTATTGTCAAACAAGCTTTGCACCAGATTACATGGTCATAAACAGCATACATTCACTGGGTGTCTGTCATAAACAGCATACATTCACTGGGTGTCTGTCATAAACAGCATACATTCACTGGGTGTGTCACTTTTCAACTCATGCACATACGTATGAAGTCTATGTCTACTCAACTAGACTATCAAAATACTTTGACAAAAAAAGTGTGATGTGCCCAAATATGGTAGTGATATGCTTAAATATGGTAGTGATATGACTCATTGTGTCCATATATGGGCACATCACATTTTTTGTCACATAAAGTTTGATAGTGTAGACAGAGCTTTGTAATATCAGTCTTACTTACCCATGCCTAACAATCATCATCTCATACGTTTGAATAATCTTCTCCAGGAAATTTTCTGTCGGTTGTAAATTATTTTTCTGGCAAACTTCACGAACATTTGTCAGGAAGATGTTGTAATCCGCTTGCGGGAGAACGACACCAGGAAACAAATCTGAGATGATTCCCTCAAACAGTGGAATGTCGTGGGATAGGAACTTGGGTAAATTAACATCTAGAATTGATCTCAGTAACTGAGGAGAAAAATAGAGAGAAAAAAATGAAAAAAAAGTTGTGATTTTTAGAAATACAATACAGTTAACTCTCTCAATACCTGCAGACACTTTTGGGTTAACCAAATATGTTTTCAAGAAATTCTGAGATTCAGAATGTGATTTTAATGGTAAAAATGAAATGGAACTCAAGTCTGGAACAGTTTCAATGCAAGTTTTAAAGTATGTCGTAAACATGGTTCTATTGCGACATTTAAAAAAAATTTGACATAAGATCAAAAAGCATATCATTATACAACCATCTTACCAAAATGTCTTCATTTTCATCAGGGAACTTTAACTTCAGGTTGCCGGCTGCCGCGAGTACAGCCTTTACGGCTCTCATACCATAATCATAATGGAACTGTGACGACAACTGCTGAGAACACAGACTATACGTTGTGACGATCTTCACCGATAAGTTACGGGCGTCAATGAAGCCATACGAATACAGCATGATCTCACCAATCATTGCGTAGTTTGGTACCATCATGGCTACAGTCCTGAACAACACCTACAACATTACAAATAGATACTGTAGATAATGCAACATTTATATAGCGCTATTTTGTAAAGATTAGAGCGCTTTAGAATGTTTGTTGATTATTAGAATTATCTAGACTCTGAGCATTAAATAGGATAACCATAGACAACCCACGACAACAAAATAAATATATTCATTGTTATTACTTCCGTCTAGCCTTTGGCCTTGTTCTGGTAATAAATATTTTAAACATGGCTTACCTTTAGATTATCAGGTAGTTCAGATCTACCTGCATAGCCAGGGTTCATTGTGATAGCAACAAAGCATGATGGTCTTAGTACCAGCTCAGTTCCTTCAAACATGAACGTCTCTAGGTTTTCCATTACAGCTCTTTGAATGCATAGAATCTATAACAAAAAAAGTGCACATTTTAAGCTCTCTCTACACTGACAAAAAAATGTGATGTGCCCAAATATCGTAGTGATATGACATCATCATGTCCATTTATGGGCACAGTGTAATTCTTAATCTTAAGACAGATAACCTACCTGTTGAGCTACCACAGACAAGACCTCAAGCTCAATACGGTTGAACTCATCAAAACACGCCCAGGCACCTGAGCTGGCTAAACCCTTGAAGAACTTGCTCATAGCCAAGTAGTCCAGACCGTCAGAACAGTTAAAGACCACACACTGTACAGCTAATGCCTTGGCCAAATCCTTAGTGGTCTCTGTTTTACCGGTGCCTGCTGGGCCCTCTGGTGCACCCCCTAAGTTCAAATGGTACGCTCCCACGAGGGTTCTGTAGCACCTATCTGTTAGTGGGGTGATAACCAATCTGTGGACAAAATAAAATGGAAGGAATTATTATCAAAAGTCGTCCTCATCAAAACATTCACAAATGTTTTAAATAAAAAAACAGTAACTCACCTTCCAGAGTTGCCCAAATATTCGTAAGCGTATTTAACTGTTGCGTTAATGATGCTGACGTCAACGTTAGAATTCTGCCAGTAATATCTTAACTGCGACAACCAGTTAAAATCATTTTCCGAAGCCACTCCTTTTTCGGCCATCTCTTCCACAACATCCCTGGCGTGGACATCTATAGTGACCAGTGCTCCTAGTGTTGTCCTTGTTTGTTTAGAGAGTTTACCTCGGACAAGCTTCACAATATCAGACAGCTGGCTCTGTAGTTTGTTGTAGTATTCACGTAGGCCTTGCGGACCACCACGGATGGCCTCATGCACTTCTATCGTCCAGTAAATCTGTGAGATACAAAGCACAACTTGGCCTGGCCATTCCTGCACCCAATCTTCTCTGGCTTCTATAGCATATGCCTAAACAAAATAAAGAAAATGTAATATATCAATAATAGGATGCATATAGTCCAAGATCTGTCTGCATTATCAAACTAGTTTGACAAAAAAAATGTGATGTGCCCAAATATGGTAGTGATATGACATCATCATGTCCATATATAGGCACATTTTGTTGTCACATAAATTTTGGTAGACAGAGCTTAAGATCTGTACTCTTTGCCTATACATTGCATCATATTTCTTGTCCATGGAAAAAAAAAATAAAAAAAAAAAGTGAATTGAATTTAAAAAAACATATTAAGTTCAGTGAATTTAACATTAAAATGTTATTTGTTTTGATGTATTGTATTAATAAAGAATTGAATTAAGTGGGAATCAAGCTTTACTATCTTTTTATAGAAATGTTAAAGCCTACTTCATGAGACAATTCAATGACATCTCTGACACTGGCCATCATAGTATCTTGAACCTGAAGTAACCATTTCTCAACGGCACCTCTTGCTTCCGACGTAGAGATAACCTGACTGAGCTTCACCCTCTCCCCTTCACTACTGAACATCGCTAGGATGTCTAGGGAAGGTGAAAACTCTAGCTTGGCAATGCCCTCAAAACATTTCTTAAGATGTGGTTGTACTCTGGTTGGATCTTTGGTCTCTGATAAAATCTCCAACATTTCGTCATTCGACAAGAAAAAGAATCTAGATAATAAAGATAGATTATTGTATCATTTTATAATAATTGTTTTATTTATGAGGATCATGTGTGTGTACATGTGTTCCTTCCTTATGAATGGCCAGTTACTTAATTCCGCAATGGCAGTTTTTTGCAGTAAGTAAAATCAGAAACACAGATGTGTTGGCACATAATCGATAGTTGTGGAGGGAACTGGTAAAATGTTCAATTGCAAAGCAACTCTACGACCCGTTCACGGGACCAGTTAACAGTAACAGCAAACCAGTTAACAGTAACAGCAAATAAAAAACAACCAATAAATAAAAAACAAACCTTGGGAAGAACAGCCTCTTCTTCTCAAGGTAAGCATTGAGGCCTTTCAGGATTCTATCCAGTAATCCGTTACTATCCTGTAGTTTCTCTAACATCCCTCCTAAAGACGTAGCATTTAACACCTTTGGGTCTTTACTTGTGTGCTTCATTATGTCCTTCCAGTTGCGATCGACAGTCTGGAAAAGCCTGCCCTCTTCAGGCATCTGCTGCATGATGTCTTCAGAACTGAAGATAGGCTCTAAATACAGCCACTGAGCTTGTACTTTTAACCATTCATCAATAGTTTCTTGTACTCTAAGTAATCTCTCTTCCCATTCCTAAGTTTGTAAAATGTGATTTAATTTATCAACAAGTTGACAAACATGTGTAGTGTGACATTTGACACTTACTTAATTATCAGCAGATAGAAAATTGGCTAAATGGTTATACTTATATGTCAGGATTTTTTCTAGTGACAAATTACAATTCAACCCTAAAGACCTGTAAGTAAGACTTATTTTTATTACTTAAAATTGTTATTACTTAAGTTTATGTAGAGCATCTTGTGTATATTTGCTTATGCTTATTCTTGGCAATTTGCCTAAATATATAAAACTAAATAAATACAAAATTAAAATATATTATAGTAAATTTAGTAATGGTGACCTTAATTTCTTTTTCAAATGGTTTGATGAATGGAGATCCTCTCATGGTCTGAGTCTTCACAATCTGATCATCCAGCATCGTTTGTATGTCATCCACAGAGGCCAGGATGTTTACACCAGTGTCTCTGTACGTTGTCAGGTTAAACGCAATGGATTCCCATTCTTCATTCATCTTCTGCATTGCTTTCTCCAAAGAATATTCCTGAAATAAATTGCAAAAGAAAATTCCTACCGGTCGTACAAATTGATGCAAGGACAAATTTATAATAATAATCATAAGTTTGTATTTAACATGAGGAAACAACTATGTATGTATGTAAACTTGGTCAGTAGAAAATCAAAATGGTTAGCAATCAATCAATAAATCAATTGTTCGATTTATATAGCACCATTCCAACAGTCATTGCTCATACGCTGCCAAAAATATCAGAAAATGTGAGTTTTGAGTAGTGACTTAAAGGTGCTCATCAGCAAGTCAATGAAAGATGGACAAATGAATGGATTGAAGAAGAAATGTTTGACAATTATTACTAATTTCATTTACCTTAGTAGCACCAGCACTGATCGTGTCAAACTCTTCCATGTAGGCTCCTAGATTCTTCTTCAACACTTTACGTAGAGTTGTTCCAGAGTCTGGTGTCAGGTCCATGCCGGCTATTACCCCCATTTTGTCCCAATGCCTCTGCCTGATGCCAGGATTACACAGAATTGCAATGGTAGGAATATTTTCCTGGGAAAACAAGTATAATGAAGTATAAGATAAAGGGGTGTCCATAATTGGACAAGAAACAGTTCAAGGAAGGTATTTTATTCAAACATCAAATGCGTTATTAGACACTTTTTAGTGAATGTATAATGTTATTCATAATGATACCCTAATGGTTGCAAACTAAAGCTTTGCCTCTGTTTTGACAAAAAAAGTGTGGCCAAATATGGTAGTAATATCATCATGTCCATATATGGACACATCATATTTTGTTGTCACATAAATTTTGATAGTGTAGACAGAGCCTTAGTTTGCACATGTGGTATTTACAAGAGATATATAACAACAGCAAAATAAACAGTAAAACAAAAATTTTGATTTCTTACCTTAAAATCTGTTATCTGATCCTGAACAATTTTGCAGACTTTGATAGCTGCCATACCAGACTCTTCCTCTTCTGGTTCTTCTTTCTGTTCACCTATTTGTTTCTTTTTCTTCGGAGCTGTCTTTCCTTTTTCTGCGTCATCTCGTTTCTTCTGATTCACAAATACTTTAGTTATTTTGTAGATGTCTCTTCCAAATTCGTCTGCTTCTTCTTGGATAGATTCCGAGTTCAGTTCAAGAAAGTTACCATCCATCCATCTAAAAAAAGCCAACAATCAATATTTATGGTTCATGAATAAAACATTGACCTTCGACCCCAATATGAGAAAAAAACATCTACCCCAATAAGAGACAAAAACATATCCAACTACTATGGATTATGCTACAATGTCATTTTAAGCTACAAAATAACTAATACATACTTTTTGTCTGCTCTCTGCCACTTAACAACCAATGAAAAGAGTTTTTGGAAAGGCTCAATAGCGGCTGTGACCTCTTCAATTTCAGGGTATGTTGTCAGGTCCCATTTGAACAGTGCTTCCTCCTACAAAAAAAAACACAAACATTTTAAATGAGTCACATTCATTCATTTTTGTTTAGGTCAAAGCTAAAGATTTAGTTCAGTTCTTGTTATCTTACAGAATAGACCATCAATTTTAGAAAAACAATATCTAAAAATATTTCGTTTAGGTGGTTTTGAAAATTGAATTATTCAAAATGATCAATTTACAAACAATGTTAAAATGATTTTTTTAAGCTATTATTTATGAGAGAGTATGTTTGTTTCTTAATATACAAATCCTTTGCAATTACATGCATCCATACACATGGTGTATCAAAACAAATGGAATTATTTTACAATGAAGTATTTGATAAATCTAAACCAGATGGTTTTCCAATGTTTCGTCATCATTACCTTATTAACCCATTTAATAGTTTCCTGAGATTCTGCTATTCTCTTTTGCACGGCACGTATATCATTAACATACTGGACCATCATGTCCATTTCGCCATACTCTGAGAACTCTGCAACTCGCTTGCGTATCTTTTCCAGTTCCAACATACACTTCTCTCGGTGCTCAAGTACGGTGCTTTCTCCTTTTTTCTTTGAGTCGTCAACAAGCTAAGAATAGAAAGAAAATTCACACATAAAAATGACAAAATATATACAATGTTTTACAAATAATCTGACAACATAAACGATGGAAGTAGAACATAGTACTGTATATAAATAGGTTCTGCAACAGCTTATTTTCAGCTGCAATTAATGACAGTGTGTTGTACAAATCGCACACACTACATAGTCAATATATATTTATGCTTTCTGGTTTTAGGTTATAAGCTCCCTGTTTAACACATAATAGACATAATTTTTCAATTTGTAAATGAATTTTTGTATGTGTACGCCATTTGGAAAATGAATTTCCAACATATTTTATGATGGAATAATAAAGATTACCTTATCTTACTTGATGTATAATAACTTTTTTTGTTGCGATATAAAGTATTTTTTTCTTAGAACACAATCTTTTATGTATATTTTTACATTTTTATTTTTTATTTTTATTTTATTCAATTAAAACCAACAGCGATAAATACCGCCACTAACAGGTTTGAAACATAAAACAATACAACATCAAAAACGGTTAACAATAAAATACAGATAAAATATATAAATATATATATAAAACATAGATTGGCATGCCATAAAAAATTTTAATTAAATCAAAATGATATAAATGAATGAAGATGATGTTTCCACTGATGCAAATATTTTACCTCGTCATTCTGGTCGAAGATCGGTTGTATTTCCCGAGGCCAGAGCAAGACAGTAGCGTTCAGCGACATGTGATCAGGCGTAAAGAAGTAAACATCAAGTAAGTAGTTCATGCGTTGTACAGACTCAATGATACGAGTGTTAAGAGCTTTGATACCGTCAACGCGAGCTCTTTTAATGTATGTAATCATACTCATCATTTCTTCAGAGTCTTCAGGGATCTTGAGGGCTCGGTCTCTGATGGTCTCAAACTCGCGGCAAATACTGAGCAAAAAAATACAAACATTGATATTAAAAAACTGAGATTTTACGATTGAAAGATTCATTGTTATGTAGGCAGAAGATTGCTACAACCTGTTTTTCACAGGACAAACTGTTGTTTGCAAATAGAAAAAATATACTAACTATTTACATAATCACACATCGTATACTCTATCTCTAACAAAACATTTCAATCTTCTATCAACTAAAGCCGAAGTATAGTCGTTATCTCGGGACCATTCTATAGTCACCACCAGGTAGGCTGACTTCATCAAGGCTTCTATGAATGGATGACGAGCTGCGAGCAGGAATGCTTGTAGACCAAATCCATTTTGATTATGATCATTCAGGAAATTACCTCACGAAAATATATTGTATTGTTTGTAGGCTTACCTCTCGTTTTCACTTCTGTGATTGCAAGCAACTTGATCCAGAAGCGTTGAAGCATAGCCGCGAGCTTTGTCCGCAAGACCTTTCTTTATATCCTCGCAGTCCAGTCTGATCATTACAAAATTTATTATGCTGTCTAGTTTCATGATCTTACGAGCTATCTGTTGGAACTCTTCAATAATCTTCAAAACAAAGATAAATTGATAAAAAGAAAACAAATTCTATATTGCAAGATACTAATCCCATGCATAATATATTTGAGGTGTTACATAGCGGTAGACGTTACCAGCCCATCATCTCTCATACAAATAGATTTCGTAACAGCTTTTATCTAGCTGCCATTCGGGCAACTTGCACGTTGAATTTCAATTCACTGCACACCAATCAAAACTTGGAAACAAAAAACAAATACATTAAATTGTGGTAGCAAATAAAGGCCTACCTCACGGAACTCTTCAAATGTGTGTTCCTCAGAAAGAAAAGTCTGCACTCTGTCAAGTGCCTCTCCATTGCACAAAAAGTTAAATTTGGACACTGTTGAAAATGAAAGGTATGAAATATGTAACGACAATACTAATGATCTTCACAGACCTACTTAACTTACAACAGGATTGACTTAAGATTGTATCAAAACATTACTTAACTTACAACAGGATTGACTTAAGATTGTATTAAAACATTCATTTTCATTTCATTCATATTTCATTTCATTCATTTATTCATCCTTTCATCTTACTTATTTACAACTTGAAAATTTAATCAAAACATTCATTCACTAATCACCTAATTATTATTATTATTATTATTATTACTACTATACTATTGACAGACTTACTGTAAAATTCTAATTTCTCTGTTGGGCCTTCAAAATTCGCCAAACATGCTTCCTTCAATGTCTTCCTAGCCCTGGTGATCACATGATCTGCTACAGCAATGTCAATGTTTGACAGTTCATTTGTTCCCGATAACCACGACTGTACCGTCGGGACATTCAGCATCGTCTTTGTAAGCTGCTCGACGACAAATAAAAGACATTCTTCCAAATCTGAGTAGTACGGGTAAAACTCCATCTTGTCACTGTCAAATGTAAGTTCTATTTTGAATACTGGAAGTTGAAATGTGTTGGACGGATCAAATAGCTTCACCCAGGCCTCGATGGAGCGAACTATCAGGTCTTTTAGCTAAAGAAAAACACAAAAGAAAATAGAATGCCATTATTTTAGAAAATATATGACCCAACAACAAAGTGCCCTTTTAAAATGTTAATTACACAGCCCCTCATTCATTTCACATTATTAATAGGGGTTTCCCCTGAATAGGTGTATCCCATTAATATTAGAGGTGTCCCCTGAATAGGTGTGTCCTTACAGAGGGGTTCAACTGTATTCTTATTTAATATTGTCTCTGTCATACAGTACAAGAATTGACACTATTGCAAAAAAGTCAACCACATAATGAAACTAACCATTTCATTTTTGTATTCATATTTTAGTTGAATTTTGCTTACAAAGCGTAAATATAATGTTTTTCTTACAATCTAAAGCTCTGTCTACACTATCAAACTAGTTTGACAAAACAAATGTGATGTGCACAAATATTGTGGTTATAAGCTTAAACATGGTGGTAGTGATATGACATCATCATGTCCATAGCACATTTTGTCACATAAACTTTGATAGTGCAGACAGCTAGAGCTTTAGAGAATTTCTATGCTTTTTTCTTAAAACAAATGACAATAAATGATAGTTTACTTGATTTGAATAATGTGTTTACAGTGTACCAACCTGGTTTGATATTAGAGTTGATACACTAGCATAAAATGACTCCAACTGGTCTGGTTTGATGTCAACAAAATCCTTTTTATTTACAAATATATTGAGGACATCAGGCCACCAGCTATGCATCAACTTCTCTTCCATCTTCTCACATTCTAGAATGACATCATTCTTTAAATGCTCAATCTCGATGGGACCTTGAGCGCGAACCCCTGATAGATCCACTAAGAGAAGCTTGCCCAGTGAAGCTTGACCAAGCTGAAGCACATGCTGCATAGATGGATGTGTGATGTGTAGGTTTGATTGGATCTGTTCAACCGCCTCAACAAAATCATCGTGCCATGGACTGGAGTAATCCAAGTCACTGAAAAATAAAGTTATATTATATCCAGGAAACATCTACCCTTTGAAATGCCCAAATATGGTAGTGATATGCCCAAATATGGCAGTGATATGCCCAAAATGGTAGTGATATGACATCATCATATCAATATGGGCACACCACAATTTTTTGTCACATAAAGTTTGATAGTGTAGACAGAGCTTTAAATAACTATATGTCGTACAAATTTTTGTGACAGAAAAACTGCATTTGGAGAAGTTCATTCTCAACTTCCAAAGAAGTATTAACAGTACTAAAATAAAATAGTTGACTTTACTTACACTGGTTCCTTGGGTGGTGGCCCTGTTGTTACTCCTTCAAGTCCTTTGATGTCTGGCTTCACAAGAACGTGTTGAACTACAGGTATTAACAAATATTTTTACCATTTAAATATCATAGTAGTGTGACAGAGTATTTTAAACAAATTATTAAAACACCTTTAAGCTCTGTCTACACTATCAAACTAGTTTGACAAAAAAAGTGTGATGTGCTCAAATATGATAATAGTGATATGTCCAAATGTAGTAGTGATATGACATCATTATGTCAATATATGGGCACATCACATTTCTGTTGTCACATAAATTTTGATAGTGTAGACAGAGCTTTACAAGATATATCAAACCATTCACTCGCCCATCACGTTCTTTGTAAGCATAGCCTTTCTTAAATTACAATATTATAAGATTGACATGGACCAGTTACTTTACCCATTGCCTTCTTCATACTATTTTCATAATCATTCTTAACTTCTTCAAATAGTTCTTGTATATAGTCTTGTATGTCTTTACCAGTTCTTAAACATTCTGGTATCAGACTTAAGATGGACTCAAACCAATGAGATTCCATCGGCACAATTGGGCTGCTTTCAACACATTCTTTCAGAAAAAGGTAATTTTGCTGTAGACAGATGGATAAACAATGGTTACATTTTTATAGGAAAACATTTACCTAATTTAAATACAAGAAACAGTTATATTATGTGATAGACCAAATAATCATCAAATACAGTAGAAAACTGTATACTTTTTAAACGAATAACAACAAATGTTACCATGATATTAAACACAGCAAACAAGAACATAGCACTCAATGAAAATCATTATTAATGTAGAAAGAAGCAGTATTTTAAGCTGCAACAAGTCTCACAGGATACAATCAGAAATGGACAGCATTAATACTACAAGGAACAAGGTGTTACTTGAGGTGTACAGTAAAGTGGTGGAGAAGTGCAATAAACACAGTGTTTTTATATTTCCTGGTAAGGTAGTTACAACAGTACAAGTGTTACACACATCAAAAGGCAATGAAAGTGCTACGGTACTCTACACAGAACTACATACAACTACAAAAAAGGCAATGGCAGTGCTGGCAGGTTTTAAAGAAACACATCAAATCTGTGAATACAAAAAGGCAATGACATTGCTGGGATATTTCACAGTACTACACATCAAATCTGTGAATAGAAAAAGGCAATGGAAGTGCTGGGATCTGTGGATACAACAAACAAAGACAGTGCACTACACATCAAATCTGTTTCAATCACTTACCCGTGACATTCTATCCTTACCCATCATCTGTGTGTAAAGTACATGGGTACATTGATAATACACAAATTAAAATTTCACAACATTTACAATTTTTTGTTTGGAATATTTCATTTATCAATTGTTTCGAAAATGTCAATTGTTTCGAAAATGTCAATTGTTTTTTTAAAGTATCAACATTTAATTTAATTTAAAAAACAATAATAAAAATTAATAAAAAAATTAAATTCTAAAACAAATGCATAGTATAATAATACATTCTTGAATACGAACCAAAAATTCAAGAAACTTTGAGGAGAGTGACAGGCCATTAAATTTAAATAGGGAATCTTTTTAAGTAATCTCCAGATGGTTTCAGACTAGGCCTAGGCCTAGGCTAGCCATCCTTCACACTTACCGAGATTGGGTAAGAAGGATGCTCTGGCAACTTTGGAGCTTTTTTGTTAATCTCCTCAATTTCTTCGTAAGCTTTCGCTGCATTTGTGTAAAGAATATTAGTGAGGAGACTTTGCATTTCTTTTGAGCGACGATACGTCATTAACTTGCTCTTGCTGTAGTCTTTTGTGCTACTTGACAGCATGCTGGCTGGTGTGTTGATTGGGGGAAGACGTGGAATCTTCCCTGATGGAACGCCATTTCGTGAAGAAGCCGTTGCAGATGGTCTTGAAGAAGTTCTAGCTTTTGAAGACATCTTTTTATTTTAGCCTGGAAAAATAGATGTTAATAAGGAGATCCGTTAATAAATTTAATATTACTTAGGCCTAGGCCTAGCCTGGCTAGGGGCTAATATTATTATTAATAATAATATTATAATATAATTATAAATATACTGTGTAGCCTATTGTATACTCCTAGTCCTATTATGCCTAGACCTATACAGTAATAGAGTAAGGCCTAAGACTGATAAGGTATGGTAGAATCTTCAGTATACTGGGCTAGCTAGTTCGAGGCCTAGGCCTATGCCTATTATCATAGTCTCTGCCACCACACAAAAGTGCATGTGACAGGCAGTCAGAGTCGTTCAGCCGCGCACAGGCAGTACATTGGCATTCATTGCCTACCTTAAACTAGCCTAGGCCCTACCATGCCGTCATTTATAGCAAAAAATACAGATCACTCTTTGAAAACTCACCTTAATTTTCTAAAGAAACAATTATTATGCTATTTATATTGAGATTGTTGCCATTTGCTTTGATAATTTTTCTTCAAAACATAAGCAATTAACTGTCGAAGTCACAGACTTTCTGTGCTTCTTCGTCGTTATTTGTTGTTATGGCAATCTAAAACGGAAATATACAAGAATGATGGGATAGAATTTGACCTTACATATAAAATCCAAACTTTCAATTGGCTGATATTGACACAAGTGGCGCTGCTTAGCAACCTACGTCATAAAACATCACACACTGAGTTTTTGATCGCGAAAAGACGAAAGAAGGGCTCAATTTTAAGTTTTGCATATGCCTACTATTTTCACACAATTTAAACCTGAATGCTTTATTCTGACTAAATATACGTTAGATCGTATATCCTTGGTACCTTTTTGGTAAGTTAATGTCTCAAAACATGAATATTAACTTCTTAAAATAGCACTATGAGCGGTAGACGAGCTAGGCCTACCCTAGCCTATAATAATAATATATTAAATATAGTTTGTTTAGGCTAGCATGGCATCATGATCATGTTTGTTGTAGCCTATATGGCTATATTATACGCCCAGCACCAGCAGTGAACCACCACCTTTAAAGCCCAGCCAAAGTTAAGCCACTAAATAGACTTAAAAGTTGCTCTGCTGTAAACCATTATTAAGCATTGCCATGGTGTTAATATTGAATAACCTGTACTCAACTGACTGTTTTTTATTTTCATTTATTATTTCGTATAAACAAGGTTGTGAAATGTCGGAGCAAGAGGATATGGTAAATGAGATTGATGAAAAGAACAACGAAAATTCCCCAGAAGAAAATGATGATAGTAAAGAAGAACCAGCAGTAGAGATTCCCAAACCAGAAGATGAAGAAACTAAAAACAACAATATTTCTGATGAAAAAGTTGACGATAAATCAGAAAAAGATGACGAAAAACCTAACACAGCAGAAGAAAAAACAGAAATTAATAATGCCAATCAGAAAGATGCCACGAGGGATGAAGAAGAAAAAAATGACAAAGAAACAAGTGGAGAGAATGCAGAAAATGGAGCATTAGAAGAAAATGTACCAGAAGTAAAAGAAGATGAAACAAGACAACAGATTAACGCTGAAAAGGTGACGATTGAAACGACGGGGATGAGTACAGAAGTTACAAACGAAGAACATGAAACTGATCCTCACGCAGCTTCGCCGCAACCTCCAGTCATCAATGCAACTGCTACTGGTGAGTACAAGTATTCAATTGTTCAATATACAATTGAAAGAAAAGAGAAGAAATAGACTTTTAAAGCAGTAAATGTTTCAGGAAGAAAATGTTCGCGATAAACTAATTGTATTTAAAACTTTCCTTATTTTTTTCAGTGAAATTTGTGTTGATGCCAAGCGGTCAAGTCCACACAATGGCTTGCGCCCTCAACCAGACTATGTTTGATCTGAAAGTTCATTTTGCTACAGAGCTGAGAATGACAAGTGATACAATAGTGTTTATGTACGATGGGAATGGGGTTGATAATAACGTGACCTTAGCTGACCTTGGTGTAGGTCCTAATGGCGCTGTTCAAATGGAGATCTCGTCCTCTGACCCTGTCAATAATCCATTAAAACAACTTAAACCCAAACCAGAGTACATTATGCCAGATGTGATAACAGTGAAGGTACTCAGAGGTAAGCCAAAGTATTCAACAAACTTGGCCAACAACCAGTCATAATAATGCCAATGCTTGTAGTTTATTAAATTAATAATAATTATTATAAATAATTATTGAAACTACACCTTACAAAACATGTTTAAAATAAGCAAGAGTTAAATCAAAATAAAGTAAAACATCCAGAAAAAAAAAAGCCAAGCATATTCCTTTGTGAGGGCTATACAAAATTTGACTTATTGTATTCCTTTGCAGATAGTGGAGAATTTGAAGATGTAGTTGTTGAAATTGAGCGCTCAGTGCATCGTAAACCGTTCATTGGAGGTTATCGCCATCGTTTGAACGGCATAGAATACCACCATGCTGCTGCGCAAACAAGGCCAAAAGTCAAACCCGATAATGGAATCGAGAAATTTTGTCGTGACACGCAAACAGTTCGTGAGAAGAACCAACGACAACAGACACACATTGATACTTCAACACAGATGACAGGAATTGGTTGTTACGTATCAAATATGACGGACAAGTTACTGGTGCCTGGAAAGTATCAGACGGCCGATGAATATCATGAAATAATTCTGATGAAAGTCAGTATCCAATTTATAAATACTTTTAATGTATCTCTCAAAATAAATTTTTTTTAAACAAAAATAATCTATAAGTTAGTGTTTATTAGTAGATATTTTATTCAATCAAAAACATTAACATAGGTTGAACATCAAACATAGGTTGAACATTAAATTTATAAAGAACAGATCAGTTGAGATAGGAGTAACTTGCCCCAGCTATATTTGTAAACCAAACTTTGTTATGTGCTATTTAGGTGATTATACTGCAGTCGTACTTCAGACGATGGCAAGCTAAACGTATTGTGGCCAGCTTGAAGATTGACCTCGCTAAACGTCTTGATTGGGAACGAATGGAGGAAATTAGAAAAATAAAAGAAAAGGAGGATAGAATTCGAAAGGAGTTTGAACGGAGGATGAACCCAAAATCCAAAGAGGACTTTGATCTTCTCTATCATGCATTGGAAAGTAAGTGTTTTGTGGCATTGTTGTGACACTGAAATTTGATGCAAATCCGAAACTTGACTTTCAAAAAGTATGATTTAGCATCCAGGTATATATATATATAAATATAAGAAATAATCTTATTTTATTTTCAAGAATGGAGAAAGGAAGAATTAGCAGCTATCGATACATCCATGGAAGGTGCTAGACGCAAGGCCGCCCTCTGTCATCTACTTGACCAAGAGACGCAGTTGCTCGCATCCATAGGACGACATAAATTGGATGCTAGTGCTGATAACAAACAACAGGAAATCCAGAAGTTTTTAGATACGGTATGTAACTATAGCTTTAAAATTTTAGAAATTTCAACACTGCAATTTTTTTTTTGTCTGTATACCATTTTGATGTTTTTATATTTTACTGAAATGTGTTTTATATAAGTGTTTTAACCTAATATATTTTTATACTCAATACTTTTTTTCGTTCCAACAGGCTGCAGGGCCAAAACGATGGAAAGCTTATGATGGGAAGTATACAGAAATGGACACAGCATACACGATCCGCGCCAAGGAATTACGCGACATCTACAACAGCCTCACCATGAGGTATCTAACGCAGGATGAGCGCCTTGATGTACTACTAACACTTAAACATACTGTGAAGGAACACGATTGTAAACTTACGCAAGAAATTATAGAATTGATAGATCGTGAAGCCGACTTACTGATGAGGGGAGTGAAAGAAGGCAATTTAGATGGACTTAGAAAACGTATTTCAACACTGTTCTTACAGTACATTAAGACACCAACTTTCAATCCTGAAGCAGCAAGACTTCTTAAGGTAAGCCAGGGATGGGTTAAAGGGCTGTTCACACCTGCTCCGATTCCAGCTAATGCTGTACGTACCATATGACCTGAGCTGGAGCATGTGTGAAAGGTCATTGGAAGTGACAATTGTGTGTAATTAGTTTGACATCATGTGTCTACTTTTTTATTATTTGTTGGACTACAGAATTAGGAGTCAACGTTAGGTTTAGAAATAGTTATCTTATATTTAGTTATAGTTATAGTAAACTTCATACGATGTTTTACAGTTATATTTAAAAAAAGAAAACTAACCTCTTCACCATTCTCCATTTCTTTTTTTATTACAAAACAACAAATATACTTTAAATTTAGGGTAATTCGCTTGTCTTTTTAGGTTCCTCAAGATCCATCAACATTGCGCAAGAACATCTATTTCTGTACGAGCTGCAACAGCTACCTTCCTTCCACAGAGTTTCTTCTATCCTCCAACTCCAAGATCGTTGGCAAATGTCGGCGCTGTAAAAAAATCGACAACGACGGTAGACTACGACAGGACTTCAGTAATTATCACTTCATGCTCAAGTCCTTACGCAAAGCAGAGGAGGCCATTGGAGATGGCTCAAGAATACCATTCCTCTTACAGGTTAGAATACATAGTAATAATTAACTTTTTATTTAAGTGGTGTAACGCAGAGGCCTGAGGCCCCTGGTTTAGAAACCCCAAGTGCCCTCCAACCCTGGCGTTTTTAGCCTTTTTCTACATATTTTATTTCCTTTTTTTTTTCTCTGGGCACTGCTCTGGGGTTTAGCCAGTGAGAGCTCATAGCTGTTACGCAACTGACTTGTTTGTGTGATTTGAAAAAAAGAAAATAAAAATACCACCAATATTTCACTGACTTTATTTCACAGGAAACCGATCTGCGATACTTGGTGGAGAATATTTGGAATAGTCAGAGTACCCTCAGCGCTTGGAATGACCTGTTTGACCTCGCTTTGGTCAGGTGGGACCAACATGAGCACTGGTCACCGTGGAATTGTATTTTACTGACCAAAGATGAAGCAAAGGCACATTTTAAAATTGAAGACTTGGAAACCGTGAGTTTCAAATATATTTTATAGTTACACATGTATATGGTATTCAAAATGTTTTGTTGTGTTTATAAAAAGTACTACAGATTTCGATTTTAAACAAGTTTATTTTAGCAACTTTACAATTTACATTAAATATTTTGTTTAGGGTTATGGACACGTTTTCTGCCACAAGATAAAGACGAAGCACACCCTCGCTAAAAACTATTTCTCAAGACTTCCGGGCATGTCCGAACACATACATATGAAAAAGGAATCGACCAATCACAGACAGACAATTCAATCCAAACCGTTAACCATCTCGCAAGCATGATTACAGTGTAAACAGTACTTTATTTCTTGTAATAAATACTTTATTTGGTGATTAGTATGTTTTCTTACTTTACTTCAATTAAGTACATTACTTAAAATCATCAAAGCTGGTTTTCTTATCCCTGATAACCTGCAGCATTAAGTACCACTACCACATAAAACATAAATATGTGCTCTCTTTTAATATTAACATTTTTGTGATCCCAACTTTTGTTATTTACAGCAAATTTACAGGAACCTGCCCACCGCCCTTAACCTTTTTACAATTACGATACAAAGGATAGACATTTTACTGCTTTTTTAAAACCCTGGAACCGCCACTAGTACTGTACATGGCTGTCAAATAATATCTTTTTGATAGCCAATATGTAGCTACCTGGCTGGAAACGCTCATTTTTAAAAGTGATAATACTTGGTTTCGGGAGTAAATGTCCAATTAAAACTACTGTATCAGTAAATAAGTTTATATTACTTTAAAAGCAGTAAAATCTAAGCGTTGTTTATAGTGTATATTAGTTAGTTACAAAAGCTAAAATACTGTTATAATAAACATAGTTTTAAAATGTTACTAGTGTGTTTTTTTTTTTACATATAAATTGCAAACTACCATTTTGGATTATGATTTCGGATATGAAAACAATTTAATCGGATAATCGCACAACATTTATGTACAATAAAAGTTTAAATATTGTTTTTAACAATACAGTCGTAAGACAAGACAATAATTTACACACCCCTTCACAGACATCGCTCGCCACGGAGATACAGCTGAAGTGGTATTTGTCGCAGCCAGACATAAGATCAAAGGACTGTTACAAGTTCCTATCTTGGCAAGACAAGCTCTGTGTCCTGTTATTAGATTGCCTTGGTATAGATCAGGTAGATTGGTACTTTGTGGTTTTTGCGGATTGCTTTACACATCAAGGGATGATTATCAAAACAATCAACGCTCAACGCCACACACCAGAAAATAAAGATACATATCCAGTTTGGTTTTTAGAAGGTACTATGGAAAATGGGTGAAGTAGTTGGTAGAGAGTTACTACACCATCTGTTGGTGGCCCCTCTACCATCACCATGAGGAGGATATAATTACCCTGAATCCTGAAGGAATAGATTCCTTTAGGAATGTGTACTTCTCAAACACCCATGGAATTACAAAAACTATTTGTACTCATGGAGTTGAAACCAGATGAGTCCGTCCTCATACTCTCCTTTTCTATTTTGTCCAATGGCATATACAAATTAGAAAGCTGACTGAACTGCTGTTGTTGGTATTCTTCTTCCGTCTGTTCAATGATATCAAGTTGACAACCACTGCTAACCACGTTGTTAGCATTACTTTTCCAAAACCAATTTTTATCTGTTTCAATTAGTTGTTCCATTTTCTCGATGTCCTTCAAAAATGTTTGTCCCTCTGCTGTTTTCAGTTGGTCAATGGGATTAAAATCATGGAACCAACCGTTCTCTTCCCTGGCCGTGTCATGAAGGCGAAAAAACAACCTGGTGAGATCGTTATTAAGGTGGAAAACAACCAGATGTTTCAAAGGATCAGGAATACATTTTTTATTTGTATATTCAAAGAGACAAAGCAAACATTTTGCGTGCATTTCTTTATCGCCAGAAAGTATCTGCAACGCGTGAATGAATATATCGTTGTACGCTGAATGCTTTACCGAAAAAGTATCTCCTTCGTGCACGTGATCGTCCCATGCAGTGGAGGCGCCGTACGACGAAATAAATAGAATCTTTTTCGCATCTCTCATCTCCTTCGAAATCCAAGACATTAAGGAAATGATGTTTGGCGTTTTCCAATTGTGAATGGTCACGTCGACTCCGCAGTGCGCTTGCAGAAACGTTGCAAATGACAGCACAACGTTTTTGTGCTGGGGCGCATCTTCAAAATAGAGGATTAGCAGTTTAACCCGTTGCATATCTACACTTTCCTCTGCAACTTAAATATAAAATAATTCTGTTTATTTTTTATGTCCAGTTAATGTTCTAAGATTTGATTTCACGCAGCCGGAGACAAACACAATTATTGGAAGGAAATTTTCTTCTGTGCGTCACTAGTGGGAACCAAGCTTTACATGCGCTACACAAGAACGATCTATTATTAGGTTACATAATGTGTGTGTTGCTAGTGAGAACCAAGCTTTACATGCGCTACACAAGAACGATCTATTATTAGGTTACATAATGTGTGTGTTGCTAGTGAGAACCAAGCTTTACATGCGCTACACAAGAACGATCTATTATTAGGTTACATAATGTGTGTGTTGCTAGTGAGAACCAAGCTTTACATGCGCTACACAAGAACGATCTATTATTAGGTTACATAATGTGTGTGTTGCTAGTGGGAACCAAGCTTTACATGCGCTACACAAGAACGATCTATTATTAGGTTACATAATGTGTGTGTTGTAATGAAAGTAACATATTACCTGTATTTGAAGCAATCCTTGGCCAGGATTTGTATGCATATTTTTTAGATGATGTTGATTGGTTTATTCGTCGATACAGGCAACCAATGACGATAAGAAGCACAATACCAAAAGACAGTCCACCTAAGATTGCTATCGTGTATTCATGTTTAGGTTCTAAAAGAATAATAAAACAAATGACAGGTGGATTCCACATTCGCCACTAAAAGTATAAAGAAAATAGGATGGATGATTTCAATAGGCACGACCTTTGTGGAAGGCTATTAAAGATATTAATAAACATATGAAGAATATATCAACACTGGTTTATTTTTACACAAAATACAACCAAATGAATTACTAAATTACGAAAAAAAGTACTATTGAACGACCGTTCAATAAGTACGTATTATTGTACGCCATGTGACCAACAATCATCCACTCAAATTTATTTAGGTGTTATATAATATACAATATATCAACACACTGCAAGTTAATTTTTTTTTTAAATACAACCGATTACTATAATGACATCGTATTGCAATGTTAGACAGCTCAATTGGTGGATGTGGTTACGTTGTGGCTTGAAAATACTAACCTTGAACAACATCAACAAAAAATGAACACTCCGCTTCATTTCCATTGACATCCACTGCAGTATAAGTTACTAGGCTGATGCCTACTTTGAAGTTACTGCCAGGAAAGTGAGTTGTAGTAACGTTTTCTATGCCAACATTGTCAGTGGCAGTTGGTGCTATCCAGCTCACTATGGTTTGTTGCTTATTAGCAGGAATCACCTTAGTGACACGTTCTTTACAGCTATCAAATATCGGGGCGACAGTATCTTGAAAATAAAATTAGAGTAAATGAAAACACAACTTATTTGCAATCTTTAATAAATAAAATTAATTTTGATTAAGATTAAATTTTAAATATTTTCTCTGACCTTAATAGTTATTAGAACGTTTAATTGTGATGGGATATGACCCAAATGAGTGATATTTATTTAATTTTAATTAATTAGAACTTACCAAGGCAGGTGCCATCAACTTCTTCATAATTATCATCACATGTACAATTATATATTTGTGTATAATTCACCGCATTGCAGATACCACTTCCACATGGGTTTGAAGCACATGGTGAATCTACAGCAAAATCACAATCAGTTATTAATTCATTGGATTTCATCTCAATCTCATCTCAATACTGTTTAATGTACGCACAGTAGTTAGTTAGTGTGGAAACAAACTTTGAATGAATATTGAGGGTGGAACATGCAAAAGGTTATTTACAGTCTGGCCTCATACAGCAATACAAAGATCTGCAGTGCATGGACGTCAAGTACTTGCTATTGATTATGAAAGCGTGGTTCCCACTAGAGATCCAACACAAGGACGTACGCGCAACACAAGCGAGTTGACCAATCACAAGCAACTGTTCAAATAATGCATCGCTTGTGACTTATGTTGTTACCACCACCGTACACAACACATACATCAATTAAAGTTCATTGATTAATCTTACCACCACCATACACAACACATACATCAATTAAAGTCCATTGCTTAGGCTTACCACCACCGTACACAACACATACATCAATTAAAGTTCATTGATTAGTCTTACCACCACCGTACACAACACATACATCAATTAAAGTCCATTGGTTAGTCTTACCACCACCGAACACAACACATAAATCAATTAAAGTCCATTGATTAGTCTTACCACCACCGTACACAACACATACATCAATTAAAGTCCATTGCTTAGTCTTACCACCACCGTACACAACACATACATCAATTAAAGTCCATTGCTTAGGCTTACCACCACCGTACACAACACATACATCAATTAAAGTCCATTGATTAGTCTTACCACCACCGTACACAACACATACATCAATTAAAGTCCATTGATTAGTCTTACCACCACCGTACACAACACATACATCAATTAAAGTACACTGATTAGTCTTACCACCACCGTACATAACACATACATCAATTAAAGTACATTGATTAGTCTTACCACCACCGTACACAACACATACATCAATTAAAGTACATTGATTAGTCTTACCACCACCGTACACAACACATACATCAATTAAAGTCCATTGATTAGTCTTACCACCACCGTACACAACACATACATCAATTAAAGTTCATTGATTAGTCTTACCACCACCGTACACAGCACATACATCAATTAAAGTTCATTGATTAGTCTTACCACCACCATACACAACACATACATCAATTAAAGTTCATTGATTAGTCTTACCACCACCGTACACAACACATACATCAATTAAAGTTCATTGATTAGTCTTACCACCACCGTACACAACACATACATCAATTAAAGTCCATTGATTAGTCTTACCACCACCGTACACAGCACATACATCAATTAAAGTCCATTGGTTAGTCTTACCACCACCGTACACAACACATACATCAATTAAAGTCCATTGATTAGTCTTACCACCACCGTACACAACACATACATCAATTAAAGTTCATTGATTAGTCTTACCACCACCATACACAACACATACATCAATTAAAGTCCATTGATTAGTCTTACCACCACCGTACACAACACATACATCAATTAAAGTACATTGATTAGTCTTACCACCACCGTACACAACACATACATCAATTAAAGTTCATTGGTTAGTCTTACCACCACCGTACACAACACATACATCAATTAAAGTTCATTGATTAGTCTTACCACCACCGTACACAACACATACATCAATTAAAGTACACTGATTAGTCTTACCACCACCGTACATAACACATACATCAATTAAAGTTCATTGATTAGTCTTACCACCACCGTACACAACACATACATCAATTAAAGTACATTGATTAGTCTTACCACCACCGTACACAACACATACATCAATTAAAGTTCATTGATTAGTCTTACCACCACCATACACAACACATACATCAATTAAAGTCCATTGATTAGTCTTACCACCACCGTACACAACACATACATCAATTAAAGTACATTGATTAGTCTTACCACCACCGTACACAACACATACATCAATTAAAGTTCATTGGTTAGTCTTACCACCACCGTACATAACACATACATCAAATAAAGTCCATTGATTAGTCTTACCCGCCACCACCATCATATGAAACACATTCTTACAATACCTGTCACATTAAAACTTAGTCTGTCATATCCAATACCATAATTAACACTTTCGTGACCTGTTATCTAATGAAACACAAAAAAAACACAATTCATGCACATTGCAGATATAGATACAAAGAGCTAGAAATGGAAGAGCATTACCATGAACTTGTACTTTAGGAGATAGTGTGTCCCTCGCACCATCACGATTACCTTTCAACTATGAAAGAAAATGATCTATGAATATTCATGAAGGTTCATGCATATTAATGAGTGAACATGACACTGAGGAGACAGATCCAAGATTTTCAAACACTAAAAATTACACAAACCAGAAATGGTGTTGATAGTCTGCCGCTTACCTGGATAAACCCGACATAAGCCCTTTTCCACGCAATTGTTTCGCACTTCGTGGAAAAGGGCTTATGTTGGGTTTATCCAGGTAAGCAGGCACGATATAGACAATAAGATTAATAGTTGTCAAAAGCATTATTTTCATTTTCTAAAGAGAATATTGTGTCGATCCAGCCAGGATGTGCCCTGGATGCACCCTGGATGTGCCCTGGATGCACCCTGGATGCACCTTGGATGCACCCTGGACGCACCTTGGATGTGCCCTGGATGAACCCTGGATGAACCCTGGATGCACCCTGGATGTGTCCTGGATGCACCCTGGATGTGCCCTGGATGCACCCTGGATGTGCCCTGAATGAACTCTGGATGTGCCCTGGATGCACCCTGGATGTGTCCTGGATAAACCCTGGATGTGCCCTGGATGAACCCTAGATGAACCCTGGATGTGCCCTGGATGAACCCTGGATGTGCCCACCCTGGATGTGCCCTGGATGTGCCCTGGATGAACCCTGGATGTGCCCCATTGACAGAGTGCTGAATAGAGAGTACACTATTTGTAATGTAATTGCTCAGATCTTAAACACAACCCCTTTTAGTTCTTCCGTTAAAAAAATGATTACAACATAAATAAAACATTTGAAATAATGTGATTCGGATGTAATGTAAACTAAACCTTCAGAATGAAATTGATAAAATGAAATTGATAATCTAAATAAAGAAGGATGTTCAATGCCATGTGATTAATAAAAACATGTTTGTTACAGTATGTAGGTACATTTATTACATAGGTCATGGGCAGCCTATTAGAGGCTATTTATTTAATGAGCATCTTAGAGAGATTAAACCAAGATTTAAATTAGTCTAATATCTACGGTAAAACCAAGTCATGCACACAACATTATGGTATGTTAAGGCATTACAATATAAAAAGTGTGTATACCTAAAACCACAAACTTGGGAAATGGTGTGCTACGACAAGCACCATTGCAAACACTTAAATCAGACGATGGCTGCATCTGTATTTTAGGAAAATGTTCAAATAAATCAGTGTTTTCAAGTAAATAACTGTTTTGTTTTAATATTTTGTGAATACTGTATATGTTTTATTGATAATTCATTTATTTTTCATTGAAACAAATCCAGTCAAAACATTGTTATTATGTTACTGCTTTTGGAATCAACAAAACCAAATGAGTGAAAAAACATTACAAAAGAAATCAACAAAATAGTGTGTAGAACTAGTTTTTACTAATTATCCTGAATTAATATATTACTTGATACTAAATGAATTCCATCTATTAACATTGTAGTTTTACATTTTTTAAACTATTTATTTAATGGTATAATGTTCCAAATATGTATATAGACAAGATTAATTAATTATTAAAATATCAAACAGAAAGAGAAGGTTGTTAGTTCAGTATGGTGAGATACTACACAGCCGCGGCCTGTGAGGTTGCCTCAATCTCGGTCTACCTGAACCTCCCACAAGGTCCCAGGAGGCCTAGCTTTTTACAATGTACAAAGACATTGATATATTTATTAACAGATTCACATAAAATTGAGCTCAAGAGGGAAAAAAGATATCCTCACACCAACATTTCGTAAATTAGATATTTTATAGGAAGTTATGAGAAAACTATAAAAACAGTCAATTAATATGTGAGGTCAAATGTTGATTATGTTTCTGGTATTAAAATAAATATTTTATGAATATTGTTTTAATATATAAATATATATATATATATATATATATATATATATATATATATATATATATATATACAAAATCGAAGCTAAATGAAAATCTTTCAAGATTGTTTTAATAATTTGGGAACAATTATTGTCAAAGGAAGCACAGATAAATTCATGATAACCTGGACAAAAAGATTAAATATCATCATCATCATATTCTAACAATCTAAAAACTTGGAATGTAATACTCCCAATGAAACTTTCCACAAACCACACTCTTCTTAATGTCCAAAAGATCCCAAATTATTTTCAATGATTAAAATACATTCTGAATACCAGAAAGGTGTATGGTATTGTGAGGGTTGAGTAGTTTTTATGAAAATATATTTAAAAATTTGATTGAAAATTGATTACTGACCTTTATCAGATACGTGCCAATGTACTTATCATGAGTATAGTTTGCTGTGATTACCATTAACGTTTTATTATTGACAACAACTTCTTTTGCAAGACTGCTTCCCTATAAATAAATAGAATATTCTGTGATGTCTAACAACCTACTGAATTGGACACAGGTATGGACAACGCACATTCAGTAACACAGAGGCCTGAGGCCCCTTGCTTCATAAACCCTAAGTGGCCTTCAACGCTGGAAACCTTTTTCGACATATTTTAATGCCTGTTTTTTTTTCTCTGGGCACTGTTCAGGGGCCTCTGGGTTTAGCCAGTGAGCGCTCATTCATATTCATAGCCGTTACGCCACTGTGCATATTTCATAATGAGTAATTTTGCGTCGTAACCCAGTGCTCATTCGTCTGTTCCAGACAGAGGTCGAGACTACCGGGGTAACCTACATATTCTTCCAAAAGTGATTGGAGAAGCCTAAAATTTAAGTAAATTAGGTATTTGGAATAAAATATTGTGTATCTCTACACTAGCTAGAAAACAGCTCCAAAAGGGTCTACAACATATTTTGAGCAGTCAATTGCATATCTTAGAACTCAGATGTAAAAATTGATTAAGTGCCTCAATTTACTCAGCAAATGATCAAAAGTAGCTGGAGGTGAACTGATACCTAAAGAAGGGCTTATACCAAGGGGTGGACTGATACCTAAGGAAGGGCTAATACCAAGGGGTGGACTGATACCTAAGAAAGGGCTTATACCAAGGAGTGGATTGATACCTAAGGAAGGGCTTATACCAAGGGGTGGACCCAAACCTAAGGAAGGGCTTATACCAAGGAGTGGACTGATACCTAAGGAAGGGCATACCTGCTTCGTCAGTACATTATTAACATTTTATGTTTATTAATACTTACATACTCTTGACTTGGACATCCATCAAACCCGTCACCATATACTTTACAAACAAATAAAAAGTAGGAATTAAATTTGCAAGACGGCGGTGCAACTGAAAACTGTACAATGAATCCTGCATACAGAGGTGTTACATCAACATACTCAGCTTTCCAATACACGTAATCATTATCTAGAAAAAGTACAACAAGTAAATCCAACATATTCAAAATGTTCATTCCTGAATTGTGGGAAATTTTAAGCAATAAAAGTGTACACAAATGGTATATGTTGTAACACATTACGTAAACAATCCACTTCCATCCAGTATTCCAGATTGATTTTCATTTAACGTACCTCTTTCACATATTTTCAGATCCTCTACTGGGAAGCCTTTAAAAAAAGTAAAGTAAAATTAAACGACTCTATAATAATAACAGTTGTAAAATAAAGGATTTTTCTATTGGCTACATACTGCACCAACATTATGTACATGTTATGTATAATACCATAGGCACAAATCTTAATTGTTTTTCCTTAACACAAGTTAAGCTTGGTAGGCATTAGGGAGCTAAGAACCAGTTAGTTTAGGTCATTTAATTGTTGGACCTGGAAATCACTAAAACTGTGTTGAGGTGAAAAAAGAGAAAGCATCATATCATACATATTGTATTTGTTTTATTTTGATCTTTGAATTAACAATGTTGATAAAACTGAATATATATCCACATACGTCCCAACTTTGTGAGGGGTCTGATTGAGACAAGTTTTTTAAATTCTAAACCAGATCCTAACCAAAAAAAAAGGGGGGAAATGTTAAAATGTTGAATATTTATGTTACATATGTACTATTTTCTTCTTAAATAAATTTTACGAAATGAAACTAAACGAAATAAAACAATTCTCTGATGATGTAGTTAGTCCGTCAGTCGTCAAGAATTAAAATCTGCCCAATAATCAAAACTGTTAACTTACTTGGTGCTCTAACAGATGCTACCCACTGTTTAGTATTCAGATTTTGTTGTTTTAGTGGGATGGCATACGCTTCCATGTAATAATCTCTCTTCGGTGTTAAGTCATAAATACAATCGTACTCAAATACTATCTGCCGAATCAATCAATATCAATATTTTGAATTTATAATTGTACAAAAAAAAGTTTCAAAGAGAAAGCAATTGAAAGAAAGGTTTTCATCATTGTCGTTGTCATCGTCGCTGTTGTCATCATCATTGTTGTCATCATCACTGTTGTCATCATCATTGTTGTCATCATCATTGTTGTCATCATCGTCGTAGTCATCGTAGCTGTTATCATCATCGATGTAGTCAGTGTTGCTGTCGTGAGGTGGTTTCCCAATTAATTGTACGATCAAAACGGTACTGGGTATGTATGTCGTTTTCATCGTGGCTGTTGTCATCATCATCGCTGTTGTCATTATCGTCGATGTTGTCATCGTCGTCACTGCTGTCATTATCGTCGATGTTGTCATCGTCGTCACTGCTGTCATCTTTGCTGTTGTCATCGTCGCTGCTGTCCTCATCGTAGCTGTTGTCATCATCGTCGTTGTCATCATCGTTGTGTTGTCATTGTCGCTCTCGTCATTGTTGCTGTTGTCATTATCGTCATTTTCATCGTCGCTGTTGTCATCATCTTCATCTGTTACGCTTGAGTAGACACACTGTATTCATTATTCGTTCAATGTCTCTCTAAATATTATAGAATTGGCAGGTACTATGAATGAAATTTACAGTAAGTAACATTTTGATAATGGGTGCTGGCCCTACCTGTGTGTTTCCCTCGAACGATAGGTGACTAATTCCTTTTTCAGAGAAGCTTAAATGATGGCATTCTCCCCTATTATTTTCATGTTGAAACAATAATATAATTATTCCTTTTAACTTCCAGTGATAGACTGAAAAAAGGAGTATTTTCATAAAATTAACAAAGGTTGGATAAAAAGGAACATGAATATTCATAAAGTAATGTATTAACAGTAGAACTCCTCATTTGCGACACCCCTCCTTATTTATACAACCCCCCACCCCACTATTTTCTGCAACGCCCCCCCCCCCTCCTATTTATGCAACGTCCCTCCCTATTTATGCAACGTCCCTCCCTATTTATGCAACTTATCAAGGGGACACTTGCCTGTGAAACAAAGGAGAAGCATACAACCCCTATTCAGAGGAAACTTTTACAGTATTAAAGGGACAATTTTCTGGACCCCTATTCAGAGGACACTCCTACTAAAGGGACAATTTTCTGGACCCCTATTCAGAGGACACTCCTATTAAGGGGACAATTTTCTGGACCCCTATTCAGAGGACGCTCCTATTAAGGGGACAATTTTCTGGACCCCTATTCAGAGGACACTCCTATTAAGGGGACAATTTTCTGGACCTCTATTCAGAGGACACTCCTATTAAGGGGACAATTTTCTGGACCCCTATTCAGAGGACACTCCTATTAAAGGGACAATTTTCTGGACCCCTATTCAGAGGACACTCCTATTAAAGGGACAATTTTCTGGACCCCTATTCAGAGGACACTCCTATTAGGGGAAAATTTTCTGGACCCCTATTCAGAGGACACTCCTATTACGGGGACAATTTTCTGGACCCCTATTCAGAGGACACTCCTATTACGGGGACAATTTTCTGGACCTCTATTCAGAATACACTCCTATTAAGGGGACAATTTTCTGGACCCCTATTCAGAGGACACTCCTATTAAAGGGACAATTTTCTGGACCCCTATTCAGAGGACACTCCTATTAAAGGGACAATTTTCTGGACCCCTATTCAGAGGACACTCCTATTAGGGGAAAATTTTCTGGACCCCTATTCAGAGGACACTCCTATTACGGGGACAATTTTCTGGACCCCTATTCAGAGGACACTCCTATTAAGGGGACACTTTTCTGGACCTCTATTCAGAGGACACTCCTATTAAGGGGACAATTTTCTGGACCCCTATTCAGAGGACACTCCTATTAAGGGGACAATTTTCTGGACCCCTATTCAGAGGACACTCCTATTAAAGGGACAATTTTCTGGACCCCTATTTAGAGGACACTCCTATTAGGGGAAAATTTTCTGGACCCCTATTCAGAGGACACTCCTATTACGGGGACAATTTTCTGGACCCCTATTCAGAGGACACTCCTATTAAGGGGACAATTTTCTGGACCTCTATTCAGAGGACACTCCTATTAAGGGGACAATTTTCTGGACCCCTATTCAGAGGACACTCCTATTAAGGGGACAATTTTCTGGACCCCTATTCAGAGGACACTCCTATTACGGGGACAATTTTCTGGACCCCTATTCAGAGGACACTCCTATTAAGGGGACAATTTTCTGGACCCCTATTCAGAGGACACTCCTATTAAAAGGACAATTTTCTGGACCCCTATTCAGAGGACACTCCTATTAGGGGAAAATTTTCTGGACCCCTATTCAGAGGACACTCCTATTAAGGGGACAATTTTCTGGACCCCTATTCAGAGGACACTCCTATTAAAGGGACAATTTTCTGGACCCCTATTCAGAGGACACTCCTATTAAAGGGACAATTTTCTGGACCCCTATTCAGAGGACACTCCTATTAGGGGAAAATTTTCTGGACCCCTATTCAGAGGACACTCCTATTACGGGGACAATTTTCTGGACCCCTATTCAGAGGACACTCCTATTACGGGGACAATTTTCTGGACCTCTATTCAGAGGACACTCCTATTAAGGGGACAATTTTCTGGACCCCTATTCAGAGGACACTCCTATTAAGGGGACAATTTTCTGGACCCCTATTCAGAGGACACTCCTATTAAAGGGACAATTTTCTGGACCCCTATTCAGAGGACACTCCTATTAGGGGAAAATTTTCTGGACCTCTATTCAGAGGACACTCCTATTAAGGGGACAATTTTCTGGACCCCTATTCAGAGGACACTCCTATTACAGGGACAATTTTCTGGACCTCTATTCAGAGGACACTCCTATTAAGGGGACAATTTTCTGGACCCCTATTCAGAGGACACTCCTATTAAGGGGACAATTTTCTGGACCCCTATTCAGAGGACACTCCTATTACGGGGACAATTTTCTGGACCTCTATTCAGAGGACACTCCTATTAAGGGGACAATTTTCTGGACCCCTATTCAGAGGACGCTCCTATTAAGGGGACAATTTTCTGGACCCCTATTCAGAGGACGCTCCTATTAAAGGGACAATTTTCTGGACCCTTATTCAGAGGACACTCCTATTAAGGGGACAATTTTCTGGACCCCTATTCAGAGGACACTCCTATTAAAGGGACAATTTTCTGGACCCCTATTCAGAGGACACTCCTATTAAGGGGACAATTTTCTGGACCCCTATTCAGAGGACACTCCTATTAGGGGACAATTTTCTGGACCCCTATTCAGAGGACACTCCTATTAAGGGGACAATTTACTAGACCCCTATTCAGAGGACACTCCTATTAAGGGGACAATTTACTAGACCCCTATTCAGAGGGCACTCCTATTAAGGGGACAATATTCTGGACCCTTATTCAGAGGACACTCCTATTAAGGGGACAATTTTCTGGACCCCTATTCAGAGGACACTTCTATTAAGGGGACAATTTTCTGGACCCCTATTCAGAGGACACTCCTATTAAGGGGACAATTTTCTGGGTCCTGAAGGTGCTCTTGCTTGCCTTACCATCACGTAAAATTGTTATTTTAATCTTCAGATTGTATTTTCTATTCTCCAGGTTCTTTATCCATTCAAGTTCAATATCTGAATCTGATAAGGCTTTTGCGTAGCAAGGATTCTCAGATTTAGCACAATCTCCATATGGAATATTCCCATGACAATTAACTAAAAAACAAAACAAAAAGAAATTAATACATACTGTATCGTGATATCACAACACAATAAAATGAATTAAACTTGCAAAGGAGTACTAAGATCCATTCAACAAATAATTTAACACTACTCGTTTCAATTTAGTTTTTGTTTATGACGTCTGTCGCAATTAGTTTTACATTCATCTGAAATGATGGATGAAACTAAGCCAGGACTGGTTAAAGCACTTTGGTTGGTCCTAACATTGATCAAAGGCTTTCCTCGGCCAGTGTCCACCAACCAGAGGAAAGACATGGGCCAATACGTCTGAGGCAGATGCAGGGGCTGCCATTGCTATTGAAAAGAGTAATATTGTTCAATTGTAAAACCATGACAAATGACGCACAATTCCACAAGCGATTTGACCATGCAATGAAGATGTTAAATAATCCATTTCCTGTGATTGGTCAAATCACCTTGCGTCCAAGCAATATTAAGGTAATTGGTCAGATTTCAGCCGTTTGGCAAGACATTCTCTACTTTACCTTATTTCCTTTTTTAGAAACACATGGCATACTTCAACCTTTAATTTATCTATGACAAAGTCCAGGATTTATAACTTACATTCATTATACGTTGTTGCTGTACATTCTTCATATTTTGTCTAAAATAAAAAAAAGAAAAATGTCTTTCATGAAAAAGCGTCATCCAACATAAACAGTTAAAGGGCTTCTTCTAGGATAAGTGCTGGGCAAACATGACATATAAATAATAAATAAACTTCCAACATAATAGGGATACTGTAGCACCAGACTAGTAGAACCAACAAGTTTATATGGCAAGATCTCTACTACATAGGAATACAGTGACTACATCAGGTTTCCAAGAAATTTGGGCCAATTGGATTGGTCAACCGCTGACTCAACTGCCCGTCCGGTGAACTGCCCGCCAAGCCGAATAACATCAATTTGTATTTGACAAGTCTTTGTGGTGTAATTTGTGAATGATGTCGGCACACCAACACCATTTTCACACAAACTATTAAAAATAACATTTGACATTTGTATCAAAATCTAGAATTTTGCTATAAATACTATAGCTCAACAAAATCAGTAGTTATGAATTCCTAGGCGTTTTAATACATCAATGTGATATCAAAAACGTACAAAATATTTAAATAAAAATAATAAAAATGGGAAGCAACATTTATTGGGGAGGAGGAGGAATCTGTAATGCAATAAATTGTAACCCTTTAAATGTCACTGTCAGCAGTTTACCTTGTGTAAAATGGGGTATTATTAGAATTAGAAGAAGTCAACTATAATAATTGGGTTGTTACATAACTATTTCAGCTAACACTCAGTCCAAATAATTGCAATAAAGGCCTCATACGAAATCAATTCAATTTTAAAAACTAAACAATTCTTCTCTATAAACAAAGCTAAAACAAGAATAATTATAATCTTCTATTGGAATGAATGAGAATAGATCGCGTGCATGGCTTTTCTTTAATAGGAATAAAGATGTAGTTACAAATTGATTTATGTTCATTAACAATTAGAGTTTTCTTTGACAGGAAGTTGTCTGAGTTACTAGGAATTACATCATTAACTTGCTATTTAGCGTCGTCTAACCCATACTCTCTCAAATTTTTAATTGAGAACAATTACAATTGGTTTCAATTTTGTTTTAATTATGGATGTAAAACAAGAAAAAAAATAGTTGTTAAGCTTAGTTCCCCCTTAGATTAGACGCAACCCAAGGACGTACACTACGCACAACACAATGATTTACGCGCAACCCAGGGACGTACGCACAGCACAAGGACATACGCGCAACATAATACGTACTGTATGTACAGCGCAAAGAAGTACGCACAGCGCAAAGAAGTACGCACAGCGCAAAGAAGTACGCACAGCGCAAAGAAGTACGCACAGCGCAAAGAAGTACGCACAGCGCAAAGAAGTACGCACAGCGCAAAGAAGTACGCACAGCACAAAGAAGTACGCACAGCGCAAGGAAGTACGCACAGCACAAAGAAGTACGCACAGCGCAAAGAAGTACGCACAGCGCAAAGAAGTACGCACAGCACAAAGAAGTACGCACAGCGCAAGGAAGTACGCACAGCACAAAGAAGTACGCACAGCGCAAGGAAGTACGCACAGCGCAAAGAAGTATGCACAGCGCAAGGAAGTACGCACAGCTCAAAGAAGTACGCACAGCGCAAAGAAGTATGCACAGCACAAGGAAGTACGCACAGCACAAAGAAGTACGCACAGCGCAAGGAAGTACGCACAGCGCAAAGAAGTACGCACAGTGCAATGATGTATGTACAGCGCAAGGAAGTACGCACAGCGCAAAGAAGTATGCACAGCACAAAGAAGTACGCACAGCACAAAGAAGTACGCACAGCGCAAGGAAGTACGCACAGCCCAAAGAAGTACGCACAGCGCAAGGAAGTACGCACAGCGCAAAGAAGTACGCACAGCGCAAGGAAGTACGCACAGCACAAAGAAGTACGCACAGCGCAAAGAAGTATGGACAGCGCAAGGAAGTACGCACAGCGCAAGGAAGTACGCACAGCACAAAGAAGTACGCACAGCGCAAGGAAGTACGCACAGCGCAAAGAAGTATGCACAGCGCAAGGAAGTACGCACAGCGCAAGGAAGTACGCACAGCGCAAAGAAGTACGCACAGCGCAAAGAAGTACGCACAGCGCAAAGAAGTATGCACAGCGCAAGGAAGTACGCACAGCGCAAGGAAGTACGCACAGCGCAAAGAAGTACGCACAGCGCAAAGAAGTATGCACAGCGCAAGGAAGTATGCACAGCACAAGGAAGTACGCACAGCGCAAAGAAGTACGCACAGCGCAAAGTATGCACAGCGCAAGGAAGTACGCACAGCGCAAAGAAGTATGCACATGCAAGGATGTACGCACAGCACAAAGAAGTACCCACAGCGCAAAGAAGTATGCACATGCAAGGATGTACGCAAATTGCAAGGGCGTACGCACATTGCAAGGGCGTACGCACATTGCAAGGACGTACGCACATTGCAAGGGCGTACGCACATTGCAAGGGCGTACGCACATTGCAAGGGCGTACGCACATTGCAAGGGCGTACGCGCAGCACAATGATATACATACAACGCAAGTGTCAATAATTATATCATGGGGTTTGTGGGTCAGACAACCTCTTATATCCTCATTAAAGGTTTTAATTATGGCCTTGATAATAAATTGAATTTATATTTTTAAGATCATAAATGTCTGTAATAATAATAATATATCACATTTACTGTAAGTGCCCTTTTCATGAAAAAACATGCTCAAAGCGATTTACAAAGATACATAAAAAAACAGACAAAAAGTTACATAGATAGATAATTAAAAGTATGGATAGTATACAGTTTAAAAATAAATCTATTTAAAAAGGTAGTTAAAATTTATATTCAGTTTCATTATTAAATACATAGACAAAACTATGACGATGAAAAACCATGTTAAAATGTTCAACATACCGGTAGTTGAGTTTTTATGATGGCTGTGGTTTTCTTCAGACAGTAATGAAAAATTACGCGTTCTCATAAACTAGTTTTTTATTGTTTTTGTATTCACCATACTGTAAATATACTTTTATTTCTCCGATTACAATGATTGAACAATTTGCTGCTGTCCAGGTAAGTTCAGTTCTTAATGAAATTTAAAGGGAAAAAAACCCAATAAAAATTCATTGCTTATAAAAACAAACACATTTTCACTTCTAATTTCAAATCTCTAATTACTGCACTTTGCGCCTTTCTTTGAAACTGCTGCTATGTTAAGTTTATAAGGTCACTTTCAGGCCAACTGCCATTTTTCAAGTACTTAATATAATCATTCAACTAAAGCCTACCCTATAGCCAGGATATTTATAGAATGTTTTTTTCTTTTAAATAAAAAAAATGGGTAAAAAATCGTTATCATCAGCAGACTAGATGTAGGCCGCTGAATAGGGGTTCTAATCATTGTATCACCCCCTTCCCTGGCTACAGACTTAGCAACTTTGTCTGCAAGGATAATCTTTCACAAGAAATATTGTAATAAATACAGCGTTGAATAAAAAAAAATGTATTAATGTTGAAATTCATCATTTTGCAGTTTTTTGAATTTAGAAACAAGTTCAATATTGATGTTACACAAATGATGATGATACTATGTTGTAATGTAATGAGTGCTTAAGGCACCCATCTTGTGACTTAGCCACATGATATATTTAGTTCTAGGTAGATATAATTGAGACATAGTCTACGATATTATTAATTGTAGTCTAGCATGCAATCGTGTGAATGGACAACATTTAATAAAGTATTTTCTATTTTTTATCTATGTTAAAAATAGAAAGGTGATCAGTTTAAATCTTAATGTAAAAAATATACTTGAACTTGAGAGATAAGTACGATCTAAAATGAGACACAGATACAGCCAAATCCTATTAAGGGGACACCACCTCTTATTAAAGGAACACTTCTTTTGGTCCTGAAGGTGTTCCTTTTAAGGGTTCTGCTATAAAAACTGTTGAAACTCCAGTTCTTAATTCTAGCCTCAGAAAGAGTACAACTATAAGATATTTTTCACTGTGTGAATATATTTTTAACATGAAATTGAATGTGAATATCTCCACATCTGAAGCAACTAGCATAGTGGTAAAGCTGCACTGTACAAAATAAATCATTATAAAACAAAACAGCTTCTATAATTAAAGAGCTTTAGTAAACACATTGAAAAATGATGATTTTGCTCTAACCTTTCTAGACATTCTAATCCTATACTTTATAACACAATAAATTAATGATTATTTTTACAGCCACATCCTACGCACAAATAGTTTAAGTGCGTCTCTTATGTTATTCCTCATGCAGTATTTAAATAGTGAAAAACAAACTCAAGTAGTATACAATAATAATAATTAATATCATACAAAACATAAGCAAAATACAATTTAACAGTAAAACCCCTATTAAGCGGGTTGGCTATAGTGTACATATTTTCCCTCATCTGTTTTACAGTGTCCCCGTAACGTCCCAATAAAAGGAGTTTTACTGAAATTCTTAATTATTTTACAATTTCAATTTCATGGAAAATAATTATGATTAAATATATTGTACATTTAACCACCATGCTAAATTAATTAGCAAAAATCAAAACTGTAGTAAACAAACTGAACCCTAAAACATTAAGCATGCATTGCCAGCACGGTTTCATATTCTTTTCAATGTATGGTACCCGTACCCTACCTAATGGGAAACCATTATTGTTAATATAAAAGGAAAATAACGAATTACACATTCTTGGCATTTTTAAAAATATTTATAGTCATAAAACTCTTTAAAAATGGCCATAATTAGAAAATGTTGATCTTTTATTAATAATATAGCATTGCATCCTGTGCTTGAACAACGTTGAAAAGTTTAAAGTATAACTTGCTGCCAACAACCTGTTGTGCAACACTTAATACACCACCGATTACATTATTCAAGCACAATAACACCTTTACAATCTTTTCATAATAAACCTCAAAAGACAAAATCTGGTTATCATATCTTAAGCCTACAAAACTTGTACAAAATGTAGTGTTCTTTTGTTTTGTGATGATTTGATCCTGAAACATCCTGCTAAAAGGATTGCATGCATTCAACATAAAAGGTTTAAAGATCAAAATATTTGCAACCTAATAACCTGTTGTATTCCAACAATGCATTTTATATTCTCAATAATTATCAAGGTCTTCTTGCTAACCTACTCTATATTTACTCTAAAATATTTTTGACAATGAAAACAAATTCAAAAAAATGTAAAACTTTATGTAACACTTAGACATTTTTTTTACACTGAAACTATGATTACTGTATATAAGCCTAGTAAATGTTAACAAGGACAGTAGTATCTATCCCACAATCTTCATTCATTTTTTTTATTAAACAAAGAAATGAATTAAATCCACACAGACCTTAAAACGAAATGAGAAAATAAGTGATTGAATTTAGAAGTACATTATGTGAATATTTTTAACAGCTGTAATGTTTAAATAATTCTGATTACATTACTTTAAGTATGTCATCTATTTATAGACTTAATGTTTTAACATAAGCATGATTAAGGAGAGTTCACATTGCAAAATCTTGAATATTCCAACAAAAAAATTCTGGAAAAGGGTGTTCTAAAAATAATAATTAGGGTGGATTCTAAAAATAATAAAAAGGGTGGATTCTAAAAATAATAAAAAGGGTGGATTCTAAAAATAATAAAAAGGGTGGATTCTAAAAATAATAAAAAGGGTGGATTCTAAAAATAATAAAAAGGGTGGATTCTAAAAATAATAAAAAGGGTGGATTCTAAAAATAATAAAAAGGGTGGATTCTAAAAATAATAAAAAGGGTGGATTCTAAAAATAATAAAAAGGGTGGATTCTAAAAATAATAAAAAGGGTGGATTCTAAAAATAATAAAAAGGGTGGATTCTAAAAATAATAAAAAGGGTGGATTCTAAAAATAATAAAAAGGGTGGATTCTAAAAATAATAAAAAGGGTGGATTCTAAAAATAATAAAAAGGGTGGATTCTAAAAATATTAATATTGTAAATTTTACTTTCTTTACCTACATAGGCTATATTTATTTATGTAAGATATGACCAAAGAAAATTATTGGTAAGTGACATCATACAGAACTAAATGTACTCATCATCCCAATTATTGTGGGTTTGCAGAAACCATCGATACCATCTCCCGTAGTAATTATTATAATATATACCAAAGATTCTTCAGTTTTGGATAGATCAGATGTATAATTGTCAAAAAAAAACTTTTTGCTTTAAAGGTTAGGTGACTACTTAATGCCAGGAATCACTACCTAGTATTCATAACTCAAGACAAAGCCACTGTTATCATAGTGTATCTGCTGTTTTCCACTTCCTTTCTAACCCCACTTGCTTACTTTGATACAATCTACTCATTTATCTCACTGTTACATGATGTAATATCATAATGGGGTAATGTACACAAATAAAACTAGGAACTTGTTCTTAACTTGGCAAGTAATGAAGAACAAAAAATATACAATAGCCATTGAATTAACAAATCATGATGATGATGAGGATGATGATGATGATGATAATGATGATGATGATGATGATAATGATGATCAAGATGATGATGATGATGATGAGGATAATGATGATGATGATGATCATGATGATAATGATGATGATCATGATGATAATGATGATGATGATGAGGATGATGATGATGATGATGATGATGATGATCATGAATCATGATGATGATGAGGATGATGATGATGATGATGATGATCATGATGATAATGATGATGATGATGAGGATAATGGTGATGATGATGATCATGATGATAATGATGATGATCATGATGATAATGATGATGATGATGAGGATGATGATGATGAGGATGATGATCATGATGAGGATGATGAGGATGATGATGATCATGATGATAATGATGATGATCATGATGATAATGATGATGATGAGGATGATGATCATGATCATGATCATCATCATGATGAGGATGATGATGATGAGGATGATCATGATCATGATGATCATGATGATGATGAGGATGATGATGATCATGATGATGAGGATGATGATCATATATGATGATGATCATGATGAGGATGATGATGATAATGATGATGATGATGATAATGATGATGATCATGACAATGATGATTAAACAACCCAACAAACTAAATACCCATGGAACATAACAGGCCATGTGAATTCAATTCAAGTTGTAAATTCATAAAATGAATTAAGTTTGTTTGTTAATTACCCACAATCCTTCTCCCATCGCTTGTTACCATAGAGACTCCTAAGTCGCAAACAACAAGTAATAAATGATTTTACTTTGATATTGGACACTTGATCTATCATACTCACTCTCACACTGTTTAAATGAAGAATTAATTATAAGAACCAAAGGAAATGAAAAGACTGTGGCCGTCGATGGAATATTTATAGAGTCACGTTAAGATAATTTACAACATGATGGTGATGTGATTCTTAGAATAGAGTAGACACAATGATATATCACACATAGGCTAGTTAATACCCAAGTAAAGACAGCAGATCAATACAGATAATAGTCATTAAAAATGCTTAAATCTATCTATTTTTAACATGTTTATTCAGCTATCTGATAGCTTCCTGCCCTAATGACCATATTCTGAACAAAGATTTGATATCTTTGTTGTTATACTGTATATTATATGCTATTAAGCTCAACAAAAATTGTTGGTTTTTGTTGCCCGCTTTGCAATAATAGGCTATTAGCGCTTTGAATGGTAAAGAATGCCGTATGAAAACAAATTTATGTTGCCAATAACAATTTTTAACATTCTAGTGACAAGCTTACTCTTATCAAAATCTAAAGCTTTACTGAATTCCAGTTAGTTTTAAAAAAGACCATTTCAACCGTTACAGGGAACATGGTGCTGCAAAAAATGTAGTAACTGTATATAGCTCAAACTTTATGTGATAAAAAAAATATGATGTGCCCATATGGACATGATGATGTCATATCACCATTTGGGAATATCACTACCATATTTGGGGCCTCCACACTTTATTTGTCAAACTAGTTTGATAGTGTAGACAGAGCTTCATTCATTATCCTCAATTCAACTTGAAATGAAATGAAAATGTTTACTTATTGCCATCACCCCTTTAGCTGCCCACGTCACTGTAAGCAAAGTTCATTTAAGAAACCAGGACGTAGTAACAAGCTATAAGTACTTAGTAACATCATCTTCAGATATTTTAATGTTTTTGTTTATAAACTCTTCAGGTTTCTTGGTTATGTAATAAATCAATTTATTTTCTGAAGTGTAATTGCAAATGTTCCGGATATGTCTGTCTAATTAGTTCAAATATTTAATTTTATTTTATTAATTATCTTAGAAATTTATTTAAACTACCCATACCCATAGGCTATGTAGGCCTGTAGTTACACACAAAAATGTTAATTAATTCTTTGAGAATTGTGACATTGCATTGCATATTGGTGGTAGAACTACTATAACTAAAAGATTGTTATTATACAAATAAAACTAAAAACACACAAGATACCCATGATTGTCTACTTACACAAATAGCCATTTTGGCCTAGGCCTATATTAAAATAAAATAAATAAAAGAAAATATTATTATTAGGCATTAGGCCTAGGCTATAATAATTAATATAGGCCTAATTATAATATTAATATTTAGGCCTAGGCCTAGAGGGCCTCCTATTAGGCCTACCCTAAATATTATTAATAATAATTAAATATAAAAATTAAAATAAAATAAAATTTAAATAATCAATCATTAAATTGTTAATAAAATAATCAACATTTATTGATCTACAGTTAGCTCTCTTTCACGTTTACTAAAAATAGTTGGATAAAGTTAAGCCTAGGCATAGCCTAGGCCTAGATGACAGAAATTCAATTGAAGATCTCGACCCTCTCACACCCATCATCCATGATGCCGTGGCATGATGGATGGATGGGGCTAAAATTAATCGACCAGCCTAACCTTTTTTATACCTTGGTCCTTGTAATTGTGAAATAACTATATATTCCAAATCATTCGTTTGTTATAATCTCAGAAGTACATAACATACAAAAAAATTATTTAAATATTTCAAAAATACCACTCCACTTTTTAGGGAGAGAGAGAGGGAGGCGAGAGGCAACAAGTGAGAAAACCGGATGTGAAATTTGGAGGTCGACCATACGCGCACGGTGTCGCGGACAACGAGAGCGTAGGACAGGACGCGCTGACGCAATACATTTTTGACCAATCACAAGTGACAATTCAGATAAGCACAGTACTATGTTTCATACATAGTCCACCTAATAATATAAATAGTAATATATATTTTGTTTTATTGTTTATAATATGAATATGTAATTTCCCTTTATATGCATTACCTAAAGACAGAATTGAAAAGCGCCGCACCGAGAAACTGCCGCAAATTTATATATTATTATTATAGTCAACACTCAGTTTTCTATTAAAACATTCAAAAATAGATATTGGACCCTAAAGAAAAAAGTGTTTTTAATTGCTATAATATTATAGTGCCTAATTAGAAATGAAGAGATCTTCAATAATTATGCCTAATATTATAAATACCTCATGTTAAGTGTATATACTTACTTCACCATTTGTCGTATAAGGCCAGGAGCAATTATTGGAACAGCCAAGCGATACGGAAGTTGAATGAACACATCCACTCCAAAATAAAGACAAACAAAATACATTTGCCACAAGTTTTACAAAACTATTAAGAAACATGATAGCGGCGCTACGACGTACGTAGTACTGCTACTGATAATACTATGTGATCATTTAAACCGCCGCCGTCTCTGTATCTATATTATTACCCTTATATCATTTAACCCACCAATAAGAACACTGTGAAGTCACGTGGTGATTTAATCCAGGTACGGTACTCTTTATGGACAAAAGAAGTACAATCCTGATGAATATATCGAAATATTGTGAATTATATGTGTTTCTTTCCTCTTAGTAAGCCTTATACATGCATATCATAGGTGTAAGTACAACATTAATGAAATGTCTAGCATCAAATGTTTATGCTGGTACATAACACAGTAAATGTTCGTAATCAATATTGATATCGACTCACAAAAACAATAATATATAAAGTTTGATTTCCACTAGGACGCAACGCATCGACGCATGGCGCGCAACTCAAGCGACAGTTCGGGTAATCTATTGTGTGATTGGTCAAATCGGTGCGTCCAGTGTGGGAACCAATGAATATCCTCTTATATTGGTTCCCATTAGGAATACGAAACGCAGCGACGTAACGCAACGCAGGTCGACCCAACCCAAAACATAAATGCTAGACAAAATAATTCCTGGTAAGCCTGCGAAATGTAGTAATTTAAAACAGAAAGGTAAAGACCTTTCCGCAGGATGCGTTTTTAAAAAGAGTCCGCAAGTGTCTATATTGTAACCTTGAATGTTGGTTTCTGTTTTTTTCTTATCAACGATGATACCTTCTGATCGTACCTAGCCCAATTAATATAAAGGCGTATTGGCCTATCACCTCAGCAATATTGATGTACAATCGTTGAAGCATATGCCTCGCAGCCGATAAAACTATTCAACTACTAAAAGGTTATACAGCATACAAATGAAACTCTCTTTACAATCTTTATTAATCATATTGCATGCATTTCTGTAGAATTTTCGTAGAAAATACCGATAAAAAATACTAATTAATCATACGACACTAGCTTACAGAAGGTATTATAATGTAGGCGGTGTTTATGTTTCTCTTGTGCCCATAGAGATTAGTTTCAACCTCAAGATACATAATTATTATCTCACTAGGACGCAACGCAAAGACGTACGCTCAACGCAAGCGAGTTGAAAACAATGACAAGCCATGTTCGAATAATCCATCGCTTGTGATTGGTCTAATCACTTACGTTACGCCCTTGCGTTGCGTCGCTTGTAGAAACCAAGTTTAATAAACTGAACATTAAAAACTCTCCTCCCCTCATTCCCAACAATGTGCGAGTCACTGAAATATCGATGACACAATTTTGATTGTTTTTTTAAATTTCAATTTGAATAATGATCAAGAGTGTGCCAAAGAGTGGGGTCAAATGATATCAGAATCATTTTGATAAATAAACTGCAGCAACACCTGTGCTAGAGCCAACCCGGCTTATCTTAAGAAACTTGTCTTATGTATTCTCATGTAGTAAGCTTTAATGGGTTTAGATATTCACGTTCTTCCAAGTTATTTCAATATAACATTTATTCAATGGTAAGACAAATAATACAAGAATAAAAAACAGTAACAGTAATACAATACAAAAACAAGAAAAGGTAAATAAGAGAAAGGAATGCCCTCAAACCATGGTTTACTGGAATAATTAGGTTCAACCGTTGTTGTACTAAAAGTTGATTATATTGCCAGTAAAATTCCCAAACTGACCGAACCGAAAAACACATAATGCATCGAAACTATAGAGCGTGATACCAATACGCATCATTGTTGGATTAAACATGAATTATTGTAAACAAATTATGTGTACTTAACAAATTGTTAGCGCTGTACTTAGCCCCACTCTCATATCAGTAAATGCTTTGTTGATAAAATATTATATTCTGCCTGTGTACTTTCAAAAGGTCGGGGATAAAAAGGTCAGAATCGGTTATAAATCTGCGGCTTAAAACACAAGATTGATATCATAACAAAACCACCAACCGAAACGTCCACTAATAACTTAAAATATTGTATGGGGAAAAATGATATAATTTATATAAAAAATATTGAATCGTTCAAATAAAATGGCGTGTATATAATTTCTTTAATTTGCAAACAATTCTTACTAAATTTCCTCACGTGACGAGCGAATCAGATACAGTACCGAGAATCGGGTACATTGTTTAATAAAACTACTAATAATTGTTTTTTGTATAGCGTTTAACCAAAATAAATTTTCTCTAAAGCGTTACGACCAAATACTCGAACTAGGTGGAAATTACGTCATTTCATGCTATGCGAAAGAGATGGGTTTTCAGCAACTGTTTGAAGATGTCAATAGAGTTGGCATTTGATTGATTGTGGAAGAGTATTCCATAATAATATGATGGAGTTGTGCAAGAGAATGTTTAGTGTTCCGTACCGATAATCGGAAACATTGTTTAGTGTGTTAACATACAGAGTGCATAGCACTAGTGACGTCCAAATAAACTCAATACTGTTTCAGGATTTCCTGTACAAGAAACACTTATAAGATGAAGTCGTATAAGATAATTACCGATTGTTATTCTTATTCCTCTCAGTATCATTTGCGATATAAACAAAACTATCATTTCAACGCTATTTATTGCGTCCATTAAATTGTATCAATAAATTAAATCTAAATATTTGAAGGTATCACACAGCAGCCATCCGGAAACTAACTTGCTTTGTTGTATGCAATTAGAATTAGAAGATACATCCATGGATTGAAGGTGCTAAACGCAAGGCCGCCCTCTGTCATCTACTTGACCAAGAGACGCAGTTGCTCGCATCCATAGGACGACATAAGAGAGCTTTCGCTATCTCGGATCGGGAACGAGAACCAGCATTAATTACCGGTTCTCGATCTCGTACTCGTTTTAAAACTGGATGCTAGTGCCGATAACAAACAGCAGGAAATGTATGTAACGACAAATTGCTTACGACTTACACTTCATTTGTCAATAGCCAGTTACATTATTGTAATAGTAGATTCATTGGTGATATATATTATTTTGAGTGAGTGGCCGAGCGGTTAAAGATGTATTGTCCCCCTGAAAAAATAATTCTTGGTCAAATTTTTGGTTGAATTTAACCATTTTTAAACATTTTTTGTTTGTTTTTTTTTCCTATGGAAGTGATTAACTTTATTAAAACTACAAAATAACATATTATTCAAAGTCTGATTTAATTAATCTTCAATTTTCATGTTTTTGGGGACAATACATCTTTAAGACAGTGAAACTGTAATTACATAGCCATATCAGCAAAGGGTTCAGCCACTGAACATAACCGGGCCCTCTGGGAGATCAGTCTTTGACTGAAGAGGTAACCTGGTATAAATGAATAATAATACAATATATTATTTTAAATTTGCGTTTATTTAATAGGCTGCAGGGCCGAAACGATGGAAAGCTTACGATGGGAAGTATACAGAAATGGACACAGCATACACAATTCGCGCCAAGGAATTACGCGACATCTACAACAGCCTCACCATGAGGTATCTAACGCAGGATGAGCGCCTTGATGTTCTGCTAACACTTAAACATACTGTGAAGGAACACGATTGTAAACTTACGCAAGAAATTATAGAATTGATAGATCGTGAAGCCGACTTACTGATGAGGGGAGTGAAAGAAGGCAATTTAGATGGACTTAGAAAACGTATTTCTACACTGTTCTTACACTATTATTAAAACACCAACTTTCAATCCTGAAGCAGCAAGACTTCTTAAGGTGTACGCGATTGGCGTACCATACTTACCTAGATGTCATGTTATGTTGAAGTATAGAGTATTTAATAAACTTCACTTTACTGATAATAGTGGTCGATATATTTATTTGTCAGTAAAATAAGGTAAGCCAACAAGGGATGGGTTAAAGGGCCTTTCACACTTGCTCTGGTTCCAGCTAATGTTGTACGCACAATATGGCGTGAACTGGACCATTTAAAGGGAAGTGAGACCATTTGAAGTGACTACTATGTGTAATTTATTATTTTACATCATGTGTCTAATTTTCTATCGACACACAACAGAAATATTGACGACCTTAGGTTTAGAAAACAAGGCATTAGATACAGTGCTTATAGAAAACTTAAATTTCATAGCCTCCTGATGTTTTTAAAAAAAGAAAATTTACCTCTTCACCATTCTCCATCAGTTGCTTTCTTTTTTTTAAACAACCAATGTACTAATTTAGGGGGTAATTCATTTGTCTTTTTTAGGTTCCTCAAGATCCATTAACATTGCGCAAGAACATCTACTTTTGTACGAGCTGCAACAGCTACCTTCCTTCCACAGAGTTTCTTCTATCCTCCAACTCCAAGATCGTTGGCAAATGTCGCCGCTGTAAAAAGATCGACAACGACGGAAGACTACGACAAGATTTCAGTAACTATCACTTCATGCTCAAGTCCTTACGCAAAGCAGAGGAGGCCATTGGAGATGGCTCAAGAATACCATTCCTCTTTGGAGACTACTTAGTAATAATACTAAACTTGGGACTCATTTCAGTGGCGTAATGCAGAGGCCCGAGACCCCTGGTTTAGAAATCCCAAGTGCCCTCTAACCTTGGTGTTTTTAGCCTTTGTCTACATATTTTATTGCCTGTTTTTTTTTCTCTGGGCACTGCTCAGGGACCCCATAAGTTCTGGGATTTAGCCAATCAGCGCTCATAGCTGTTATGCCACTGACTCGTTTGTGTGATTTGAAAAGAAGAAGAAAATAAAAATATTTCACTGACTTTATTTCACAGGAAACCGACCTGCGATACTTGATGGAAAATATTTGGATTAGTCAGAGCACCCTCAGCGCTTGGAATGACCTGTTTGACCTTGCTTTGGTCAGGTGGGACTAACATGAGCACTGGTCACCGTGGAATTGTATTTTACTGACCAAAGATGAAGCGAAGGCACATTTTAAGATTGAAGAGCGTGAGTTCCAAATATATTTTATAGTTGTATGGCATTAAAATTGTTTTTGTTGTGTTTGAAAAAATTACTACAGATTTCAATTTTTAACAAGTTTATTTTATAGCAACTTTACACTCTAACCATTTTACATTAAATATTTTGTTTAGGGGTATGGACACGTTTTCTGCCACAAGATCAAGACGAAGCACACCCTCGCTAAAAACTATTTCTCAAGACTTCCGGGCATGTCCGAACACATACATATAAAAAAGGAATCGACCAATCACAGACAGACAATTCAATCCGAACCGTTAACCATCTCGCAAGCATGATTACAGTGTAAACAGTACTTTATTTCTTGTAATAAATACTTTATTTGGTGATTAGTATGTTTTCTTACTTTACTTCAATTAAGTACATTACTTAAAATCATCACCAATGGGTTTTTTATCCTTGATAACCTATTAAGCATAAATATGTGCTCTATTTTAATATTAACATATTTGTGATCCCAACTTTCGTTATTTACAGCAAATTTACAGGAACCCACCCACCTACAATTTCTACAATTACAATAGAAATATTGTGACCACAAACAAATTATTTCAAAACCCTGGATCCGCCACTAGTTGTGAAATAATATCTTTTTCATAGCCTATATGGCTCTATAGGCCTACAGCTACCTGGCTGGAAACGCTGATTTTTAAAAGTGATAAAACTTGGTTTTGGGAGTAAATGTCCAATTAAAAACTAAGCTTGAGTTTATATTACTTTAAAAGCAGTAAAAGTGTATAGTGTATATTAGTTAGTTACAAAAGCTAAAATGGTGTTATAATAAACATAGTTTTAAAATGTTACTAAGTGTGTGTTTTTTTTTACATATTAATTGCAAACTACCCTTTTGGATTATGATTTCCGATATGAAAATAGAAATCAAACAATTAATATTATTACTGTTTGTCCAGTCGTAAGACAAGGTAATCTAACAAGAGGATGCTGAGCTCTGGAGATCAAAGGGTTTATCTGTGGCTGCAACACAATCAGTTACGCACCCCTTAACAGACACTGCGCCGCATAGATACAGCTGTAGTGGTTATTTGTCACAGCCAGACATAAGATCAAAGGACTGTTACGAGTTCCTATCTTGGTAAGCTCGGTGTCCTGTTGTTAGATGCCTTAGTATAGATCAGGTAGGTTGGTGTCTTTGTGCTTTGCCGCGCTTTACATCAATAGTCCGGTGGCAGGAGGGGGGAATCACCACCCGAAAGGGGACAAATTGCCATCCAACTTTTCTAGACCAGAATTTTCCGTAGATTACGAATACGGAAGGTAATCGATCAGGATAGGAAGCGTTTTCGAGATATAAGGGGTCAAAGTTCAAAATTGACCAATTACAACAATTTATTATGTATAATTATGTATTATAACAAATTTATTGAAGCACAATTTGGTCTTTTATTACATTTTTATGATTATAGGTATCTATTCAATCATCTTATGAAAAAAAAATCCTTTGTGATTAAGGGTCAAATGTCAATATTGACCAATCATACAACGTACCTATAAAACCAAATAAAAACTAATATTTAATAAAAATCGGATGTTTTCTCATCCTGTTAATCAATCATACGCAATGTAAAAGAGCGAATACATCATTTCATCAGTTGACATAAGGTCAATTTCATCAGTTGACATAAGGTCAAAGGTCAACATTTTAATACGCGTATTAGTTAACAAATAAATGCAAAGTTGTTATTGATGGTTTTACAAGTAATCAAATTATTGGATTAGTAAAGTTATGTTATTTCATTATAATACTGTATTTAATCAAATCAGACTTCGATCAGGATAGGAAGCGAATAGGAAGAGATAAGGGGTCAAAGTTCAAAATTGACCAATTATAACAATGTATTATATACATATGTATTATAACCAATTTATTAAAGTTCAATTTGGTCTTTTAATACATTTGTATGGTTATATGTATTGTATGGTGTTATTCAGTCGCCTTATAAAACAAATACTTTGCAATTAAAGGTCAAATGTCAATATTGACCAATCAACCAATTTGCATTTAAAACCAAATAAAAACTAACATTTAGGACAAAATGTTATGTTTTATCATTCTGTTAAGACATCTATCAATCATACACAATCAAAAGAGCACATTTATCATTACACAAGTTGACATGGGTCAAAGGTCAACATTTGAATAAATGATATACTAAATAATGCAAAGTTATTCAAACTATGAGATCGATGTTCATAAATGTAATCACGTTATTTGATCAGTGAAGTTATGGTATTTTTATATTTTTTCTAGTGCGCATTATTTTAAATGTATTAATATAATAATACTGTAAAATAAATAATAAAATTAATATTATGAGATTGAAATGTTATGATGTTAAAATGTTGCGCTGACCTTCAATGATTTGCCACTATACAGTTGCATTTATTAGGGCTACGATATTCGTTTTTGGAAAATAAACTACTATTCATCAGAACCAGAGAATAGCATAGCCAAATCCAGGTGGCCAAACTCAATCCACAACTCACTACACAGACAGACCACAATTTTTATATAGTTTGGCCCATACAGGAAAGAGTTTCCTGTATACAAAGGATTCTAAAATAACCTATATGGATTTGCCCGAATGAACCCTCTAAGGACCCTTTTGGGATCTCTATGTGGTGTGCTACATAAGGCCCTGTATTAGAAATTAGTATGGGGTAAATAATTCATAGATGAACTATGGAATAAAACTAAATGTGCACCCTCAATCTTTAAATAACATTTATGGATTTGCCCAAATGAACCCAAGGGCCGGTCGTTCTCCATGGATGGACATTAAGCCCCATAATGGAAATATAAATAAGGGGTGACACTGTGAGTTCATATAGACAGGCGCGGCCCATGAATTAAGCTGCCTGTGCACTCTCGATCCGTAAGAAAAATTTATGGATTTGCCCAAATTAACCCAAGGGCCGGTCCTCCATGGACATTAAGCCCCATAATGGAAATAAAATGGGTGACACTGTGGGTTTATATAGACAGGCAGAACCATGGAATAAAGCTGCCTGTGCACTCTCGATCCTTAAGGAACACTTATGGATTTGCACAAATTAACCCAAGGGCCGATCCTCCATGGATGGACATTAAGCCCCATAATGGACATATAATGGGTGACAATGTGGGTTCATAATAGACAGGCGGGGTCCATGGAATAAAGCTGCCTTGCACTCTCGATCCTTAAGGAACACTTATGGATTTGCCCAAATTAACCCAAGGGCTGGTCATCCATGGACATTAAGCCTCATAATGGAAATATTATAAGTGGTGACAATGTGGGTTTATATAGACAGGCACATGGAATAAAGCTGCCTGTGCACTCTCAATCCTTAAGGAACTGATTTAGATTTTGCCTAAAATGAAACAACAGCAGGTCATCTATTTAGACCCTTCTGTGGTTCTCTATTGTATGTTCAGTTCTACATTTGGCTCCTGTATCGGATCAATGCATTTGGCTACATAAGTTACTGTGTTAGAAATATATTGGGTAACTAAAACTGTAGGTTCCAATATTAAGCCATGGGAAAAGCCTGTCTGTGCACCCTCAATCCTTTTAAAAGGAACCCATATGGATTTGCCAAAATGAACCAAGGGTAACTTCTGAATTCTCTATGAGCCGTACATTCCGTTTATTGGAGATACATGGATACCTGATTGAAATTGCTCAAAAGAAAGACATTGTACTGTATAGTAATAGTATTATTCCCCTTCCACACCTCTTTGAATTAAATCCGCCCTGATAGGCTCTTATGTACAGGATTTCAAGGCAATAATCACACTTGTATTTTTCAAACAGTATAATCTATTAGATTGAATAAAAATATCTATTATAAACAATTTGCCGTTAGAAATCTCTATGCCATATCGTTATTTAGATGAGAAAAACAGGTCAAAGGTTAAAATTACAGAAAAATAGGTGTTTCAGTCACTTTTTGAAAAAAATGTTGCATTATGGCAAGTATAAATATATATATTGTGAACAATTTAACACCAAAATTGGCTCCTTACGACAAATATTTATTAATTTATGTTTTTATAACCTTATTCAATTATGTCAAAGGTTAATAACTACACTTCCGGTCATTTTCAAGCAATATCATCTGTTATACTGAATATAAATGTATATCTTGGGAACAATTTGCTCCTATTTTTAATTCTCTCCGACGTACCGTTACTTAGATATAGCAAAAAGAGGTCAAAGGTCAAAATTGCTAACAATGGGGTTTCCGGTCAATTTTCCAAAGAAAGTTCTGTTAGAGCTAATATAAACATATACATTGTGAACAATTTGACACCAAAATTATCTCACTACGTCCAGAATTACCAGAGATATAGCATGTTTTTATATTGGTCAATTTTGAACTTTGACCCTTTATATCTCGAAAACGCTTCCTATCCTGATCGATTACCTTCCATATTCGTAATCTACGCAAAATTCTGGTCTAGAAAAGTTGGATGGCAATTTGTCCCCTTTCGGGTGGTGATATCCCCCCTCCTGCCACCGGACTACAAGGGATGATTATCAAAACCGTAACAATCAATGCTCAACGCCACACACCAGAAAGATACATATTTGCAGTCTGGTTTTTAAAAGGTACTATGGAAAACCATGCAGCATGTGGAGGAGGATTTAATTACACCTGAATCCCGAAGAAATGGATTCCTATAAGAGTGTGTGCTTCTCAAACACCCATGGAATTACAAAAACTAGTCGTACTCATAGAGTTAAAACCAGATGAGTCCGTCCTCATACTCTCCTTTTCTAGTTTGTCCAATGGCATATACAAATTAGAAAGTTGACTGAACTGCTGTTGTTGGTATTCTTCTTCCGTCTGTTCGACGATATCAAGTTGACAACCACTGCTAACAACTGCCACATTGTTAGCATTATTTTTCCAAAACCAATTTTTATCGGTTTCAATTAGTTGTTTCATTTTTTCAATGTCATTCAAAAATGTTTGTCCCTCTGCTGTTTCCAGTTGGTCAATGGGATTAAAATCATGGAACCAACCGTTCTCATCCCTGGCCGTGTCGTGAAGGCGGAAAAACAACCTGGTGAGGTCGTTATTAAGGTGGAAAACAACCAGATGTTTCAATGGATCAGGAATACATTTTTTATTTGTATATTCAAAGAGACAAAGCAAACACTTTGCGTGCATCTCTTTATCGCCAGAGAGTATCTGTAACGCGTGAATGAATATATCGCTGTACGCTGAATGCTGTACCGAAAAAGTATCTCCTTCATGCACGTGATCGTCCCATGCAGTGGAGGCGCCGTACGACGAAATAAATAGAATCTTTTTCGCATCTCTCATCTCCTTCGAAATCCAAGACATTAAGGAAATGATGTTTGGCGTTTTCCAATTGTGAATGGTCACGTCGACTCCGCAGTGCGCTTGCAGAAACGTTGCAAATGACAGCACAACGTTTTTGTGCTGGGGCGCATCTTCAAAATAGAGGATAAGCAGTTTAACCCGTTGCATATCTACACTTTCCTCTGCAACTTAAATATAAAATAATTTGGTTTATTTTTTTATCTCCATTTAATCTGCTTTCACATGCTACCCTTACATTAAACTACAAGTATTTCACTATCAAAGATACTCAAAGCAGGACTTTTTAAAATTTAGTTTAAACCTTCCCAGTAGAATTATATTGAAATTACACATACAGGGTAAGTCTATGCCAGCAGGTTTTATTTCACGAAGGTGGGGGCAAACATAATTATTGGAAGGGAATTTTCTTACTTTGCGTCGCTAGTGGGAACCAAGCTTTACATGCGCTACACAAGAACGATCTATTATTAGGTTACATAATGTGTGTGTTGTAATGAAAGTAACATATTACCTGTACTTGAAGCAATCCTTGGCCAGGATTTGTATGCATATTTTTTAGATGATGTTGATTGGTTTATTCGTCGATACAGGCAACCAATGACGATAAGAAGCACAATACCAAAAGACACTCCACCTAAGATTGCTATCGTGTATTCATGTTTAGGTTCTAAAAGAATAATAAAACAAATGACAGGTGGATTCCACATTCGCCACTAAAAGTATAAAGAAAATAGGATGGATGATTTCAATAGGCACGGCCTTTGTGGAAGGCAATTAAACTTTAAAGATATTAATAAACATATGAGCAATATATCAACATTGGTTTATTTTTACACAAAATACAGCCAATTACTAAATTATAAGGTATTGCTTTGAATTTGATACAGCAATGTTAGATAGCTCGATTGGTTTCTCTCAGTTTAGGGATGTGGTTACATTGTGGCTTGAAAATACTAACCTTGAAACACAGTAACAAAAAATGAACACTCTGCTTTAATTTCATTGACATCCACTGCCGTGTAAGTTACTAGGCTGATGCCTACTTTGAAGTTACTGCCAGGAAAGTGAGTTGTAGTAACGTTTTCTATCCCAACATTGTCAGTGGCCGTTGGTGCTATCCAGCTCACCACGGTTTGTTGCTTATTAGCGGGAATCCACTTGGTAATATTTTCTTTACAGTCACGAAATATCGGGGCTATAGTATCTTGGAAAGATAAAATCAGTAAACAACAATTATAAATACTAAAATACATCTGTGAAAAGCTTGCGGGACTTAATTTTACATGAGGTGTGTAACAAGTACCATGTCACCTCCTCCTTCGCATGACTTTAGGGCTGGTATGTTGTGACTTGTCTTCAAGAAAATACTAACCTTGAACAACATCAACAAAAAATGAACACTCTGCTTTATTTCCATTGACATCCACTGCGGTATAAGTTACTAGACTGATGCCTACTTTGAAGTTACTGCCAGGAAAGTGAGTTGTAGTAACGTTTTCTATCCCAACATTGTCAGTGGCAGTTGGTTCAATCCAGCTCACTATGGTTTGTTGCTTATTAGCAGGAATCACCTTAGTGATACGTTCTTTACAGCTATCAAATATCGGGGCGACAGTATCTTCAAAATAAAATTAGAGTAAATGAAAACACAACTTATTTGGAATCTTTAATAAATAAAATTAATAGTGTGATATAAAGATATACTTTTATATTTAAGAAATTGACCTTTGTATCGGAATTCAAATAGGTTCACAAAGTTGACCCAGAAAGTCCAAAGGAGAGTTTGTCCAGATGTTTTAATGACCATTTAGTTTATAATAGAGTCCCTAAAGAAAACACTTAGCTTAATTTTGTGACCTTTCCCATCGTTAAACCAGGAGTGATTGACACTATTTAAGTACAGATTTGACAGTGTCATCCATCACAGAAATACCTTATGATACCGTTAATCATTCCCACTTAAACACCCCTGGATCAACTTAGGACCAATCGTTACCCTCACAGATGATGTAATGACATTATGCAAATGAACTGAGCCAATATACTCCCAAGTTTCAGAAGGGCCCAGACACACCTTACAACCACTTCTCCAGAAGCAGACCTACACACACCACACCTCACCGACAGCATCATTGATCCTCCGCGTTCCTTATCTATACTTATAGTTGTATATTGTACTGAAGTATTATACTGAATAAATAATATATGTGTTACGACAGTCAAGCGAGTTAGAGTCTTTCATTAGTACCTCAACAACCCAAACATTATATTACATGGTGGAAGACCCAAATTTCATAAGGAACGGAGTGAGAAAACAAGAAATAAACACTTAACAAGACACGAAGACGAAGACGAAGACAAAAATAACCATATTTGTTTGAAAGGAGAGAAATTTACTTTGACTCAAAAGACAAGCTGAAATTATATTTGAATGAGATCGAGACAAGCAGAAATTTGATCAAATTATTACCATTGGATGAAGACAAAAAAGATAATCGAGGAAGACACAAAAGACAAGCTGAAATTATATTTGAATGAAATCGAGACAAGCAGAAATTTTATAAAATTATAACCATTGGATAAAGACAAAGAAGATAATCGAGGAAGACCCAAGAAGAATCAAAACAGAAGCAAGCGGACAAGAACTGTTTCGTTTAGAGACTTTCAACTTCACGCCGTTTTTTTTCGATCGTTTTTTTTAACATTTACTTTTTTGAACATTGATGAACACCATTCGCATTTTTTTTAATTCGTTGTTTGAAAATTTGAACATTGATGAGCACCTTTAACATTTCTTTAATTCGTTGTTTGAACATTTAAACATTTTTGAACACTTTTTGCATTCATTTAATTCATTTTTAATTGGATCCGAAGCATTTGGGGTAAGTCAAAGCCATTTTGATTTTGATTTGTAACCTTGATTGAAAAAGTGAGAGTTTACATATATATACACTAAATTGTTTTTGATATTTGATTAATAATTAATATTATAAAGTATGGTCGACGTTGTTGATAACGAAGTAATTTTAAATGAGCCCGTCAATCCTCACCCCGTGCCCCACCTAAGACAAACCGATTTCCTTCCCAAAAGATATGACGGTTCCATAACCGATCACGACCAATGTAGTGCACACTACTTATCGTTTACCGACTACCTTGAGGCCCACACTTTAGAAAACCCTGTAAACAATGCCCAATTAATTAATGTAATAAGTATTTTTAAACGTAGCCTTCAGGGCCAAGCTAGACTCTGGATTGAGGGAAAGCAGTTCGATTCACTAGAATCCTTAAAAACCCAATTCATCAACAGGTTTAGTAAAAACAAATCAATCTATGCGCACATAAGAGAATACGATTCAATTACATACACCACTGGCGACAACGCCGAAAAGCACTTAACCAAAATCAAACAAGCCGCAGACAGAATTGGATACGCTGACCAGCAGATAAAGAATAAATTTATTTCGACCCTTCCACCAAAATGTAGAGCAGCTGTAGCCATGTCCACCCCAATCGATGCCACTATTGAAAATATTGTAAATAGCACACAAAATTACCTTGACCTTTCCGTAGATGATGCCACACGGGAAGTTTCATTCAATATCAATAAGGAAACAGATAGGCCTAATAGTCTCGAATCGCTCCAACATGAGATAAATTCTCTCAAGTTAGACATGGCCACAACAAAACGATCCCTTAATGATGATACTCGACGCTCACGTTCCCCCACCCGAAATTATATCCCAAGACGAAACCGAAGCCCAAGCCCATACAAACCCCGATTCCAGACCCCACCGACCCCAAGATATAGACAACCTCCCCCAACCTGTTATTACTGCGGGAAACCAGGCCACATAGCAAGGCACTGCCGACAACAAAACCGCTCTTACGGAAACTATCCCCCGCCATACCCATACCAACAGTCAAACAATTACTACCCTAGCCACCAGCAGGATTTTTAAAAAGGGGACTAGATGCCGCCTATAATCTGGCCCCCCATACTAAATACGACAATTTTAAGGCAAAATACTTAGGAAATTCAGATAATATTGATTTGTTACTTAACGACAGAAATTACGTTAAAGGAAATTTACCAGATGGTAGAAATGTTTTAACTTTATTTGACAGTGGTTCAACTAGAACTATAATCTCACAATCGTACGTTAATTCCTCACTTTATTTATCGCGTTTAAAGCCAGTTAAAGTGAACACAACTAAATTTAGATTAGGTAACGGTGACTTCTTATATGCCAACCACTTAGTGCAATTCGAATTAATTATCCAAGGACACAAATTTAAAATTTCAGCATTAATCGTTAAAAATTTGACAGGTATTGACCTGATACTTGGAACCGAAACATTGTCTGAACTCGACGGTACTTTAAATTTTAAGGAAAACACATTTCGCATTAGACCAAAGATTTTTAGCTTTCGTCCAGTACACAAGATTTTTCTTAAACCCGGTGATACTAAAACAGTTAAATTAAAAGGAAGGGTTCCCGCCTTCGTACGCAATTCTGATGTTGTTCTACATGCAACCACCCATATTTCAAAACTTTGTCCATCAGATATGTTAGTAAAATTACATAGAGGAGAAACCAACATTGATATCACTAACAACACAAACAGAAACGTATCTCTAAATACACATCAACCTATCGCGAGCCTTCACTTAACCAACCTTGTAACAGTTACTAACGACCTACCAATTGATAGAATAAAGTTGACCAATGACAACGCAAACAAGTACCCACATTTAGAACGTACAGACCCATTGCTAACTTTAACCGAGGAAGAAATAATTAGAAAACAAGTTGATTTAACAGACAGCGTTTTAACACATAGAGAAAAAGAAGATTTGTATAAAACCTTACAACAAAACAGAAACGCATTTTCACTATACGGTGAACTATCTAGCTGCCCAAACTTCAAAGCTGACATACACCTCTCTAACGATGAACCATTTTTTATTCGCCCATACTTTGCGACAGACAAAGACAAACATGTTATTGAGGCCGAATTGAACAAATTAGTCAAATTAGGAATCTTAGCAGTAGGACACCAATCGTATACTTCCCCTGTCCTTCTTGTTTCAAAGAAAAATTCAAAAGATAAAAGAGTTGTCACAGACTTTCGCTATCTCAATTCCAGGATAAAACGTATTAATCACCCATTCCCATTATTGGCCGAAACTTTGAAAACAATAGGTAACGCTAATGCACAGATTCTTAGCGTAATTGATTTGAAATCAGCGTTCCACTGTGTACCATTAGCCGAACATGCCCAACAATATACAGGTATAGCTTCATATCATGGTGGAAAACATTATTATTATAAGAGATTAGCACAAGGATTAAACGTTTCACCAGGTATATTTCAAGCAAAGATTGACGAAATTTTAAATGAAATCCCAAATTCTAGAGAATTCTGTATCGCCCATCATGATGATATTATTTTATTTAGCCAAGACAAATTTGCTCATAAGCAGCACCTTGTTTCCGTTTTACAAGCCCTACAATTAAATGGTTTTAGAATTTGCCCAAAGAAATGTAAGTTATTCAAGAATAAAGTGCAATATATGGGACACACCATCCTGATTAATTCTTCAGGACACGCATGTATCACACCATTAGGCGACAGGTGTGCAGCTATCCGAAATTTGCCAGTCCCACGAACCCATAAAGAAACTAAACGATTTATTGGTGCAGTAAATTATGTATCCCATTTTTTCCCTCAAATACAATCAATTTTACGTCCGTTACACACACTCGCAAGCAAACGCCGAAAATTTTGTTGGTCTACTGAACACCAGAAAGCATTTGACGAAATTAAACACTTAATGGTTAAACCACCAACTCTTCAAATGCCTAGAAAAGAAGGTAGATTTACGCTATATAGCGACACTTCAAGAACCGCAACAGGTTCATATTTAACACAAACAGTAAACGGTAAAGAACACATAATAGGTTATTATTCCAAAATCTTACCACAAGCCTGTCAACGATATAGCGTAACAGAATTAGAGTTATTTGGACTTTACATTAACGTTTCAGCATTTCGACATTTACTAAAGGGTTGCGAATTTGATGCATTCGTAGACCACTCAGCAATTGTACAAATTTGGAATTCAAAAGATCAGCCATGTACACCCCGTTTACAGAAACTAATATTACGATTGTCCGGATACATTTTCCAAATTGGTTATAAGAAAGGAACTGAATTAGTTTTAGCAGATTTCCTCTCCCGAGCCCCTCGTGATGACGATTCCGAAATTGATCAAGTTGTACCCATTGCATTTAATATTACAGAGACTGCATCTCTTAACCCGATTACAAACACATCTACTAGCAGACCAGTAACAAGGTCATACGCCAAGCAAATGGGAATAAATATACCTGACCTACATAAACCCAAACCCAAACAAACGCCTGTCATTAATCAAAACCCAGTGACAACAAACACGCGACCTACACCTCAACCTTCCACTACACCACAGATAATCACGAGACAACAAACAAACGCACATCGATCACCGCCTATCATAACGCCACCTATCGTAACGCCACCCCCAATACGTAATGTAAACATTCGACAACCTCCAGAGGAACGACTAGTAGACAAAAATAAACAAAGCAAAGACACTACACATCGAAACGTACCAGTTGAATTGTATACATCGCCCAAACCACTAGTACCAAACATAACTGAATTTAAGTCAGCACACATCCCAAAACAACAAGACTTAGATAGATTAATGGATGTTATTCAAAGAAAGATAATTAGAGATTATAACCTCCCAGTAGATGTTAAACAATTACGCGTTGAACAAGAAACTTCACCATTTTTTAAGCCAGTTTACGATTATTTAGTTCATGATATCCTTCCAGCTGATAAGAAAGCAGCTCGTGCAGTTCAGAATAAGTCAGAGCAGTACATATTGTGCAACGGTTTACTATTCCGTTTATTTTTCCAAGATAAAGGTGGAGAATTTGTATTGCAATTAGCTGTTCCTGAAAACTTAGCAGAGACTGTTATTTCTCAGTATCACGACAATTTGTTAAGTAGCCACCAAGGTACGATGCGTACTTACCTTACCATTAGGAAATTATTTTACATGCCCCTTATGTTCGAGAAAGTCAACAATTATACCCAAGCGTGTCTTAGATGTCAACAATTTCGTCCCAAAACCGATAAATTACGTCCTTTACACGATCGAGTACCAGCAACTTACCGTCCCTTTCATACACTCAGTCTAGATTTTAAGAGTATGCCAACATCACCTTCAGGTTTTAAACATATTATGGTAGTATGTGATGAGATAACTAGATTTTTGATTTGTGTACCTTTGAAATCCATTGATGCCGAAACAATTTGTGAAGCACTAATTCAAAAGGTCATCAGTATTTTTGGACCCCCATCTCGTCTTATTTCAGATGCAGCAACCTTCCTTACAGGAAAATTATTAACACTATTATGTAACACCCTTAATATTGATAGGAAAATCATCAGCGTCCACAATCACGGTAGTTTACAAGTTGAACGTCATATCCGCACCGTATCGGACCTGTTAAAAGTGAACCTTAACCAATTCGGAACAGATTGGGTTAGATTTGTATCAACAACATGTTATGCCTATAACTCGTTTTCATCCCCACATCTAGGAAACCACTCCCCTTACGAATTAGTTTTTGGCCGCCAACCTCCAAGTTTGACCTCATTAGCATTTAACCCTATTTCAGGATTGTCTCATTCCTATGAAGAATACTTTGAACATCTCAAGAAGAAATTTCAAAACATTTCACAGACAATGCTACAATTACAGCGAACACAACAAAACGTCCAAAACTCAAAAATTTCCCAACGCTTAGAAAAATGTCCAATTTACTCAGTAGGACAACTCGTATATTTATACAAGCCAACATCATCATCACTAACGGCAAATTCAAAGAAAATCGCCGCAGAATGGGTCGGACCATTAGTGATCCATGAAGTACTAGACAGAACACACTACATCCTAGCGACGATTAAAGGAGAAATACTTCGCGACGTATTCAATTATAACAGACTGAAACCCTGTTTTATGAGAACACCCAAAGAACGCAAAAATTTTACACATCTCCAAAAACTTAAACAATTGTTGAATGAACCCACCGATGATAATAACGATAAAATCCAAAACACCATTAATGTAGTAAATGACGAAACCAATGTTGAATTTGTAGACGAACATGATAGGACACCCACCCAATTGCAATCAGATACCCTTACACATCCAACTAAAGTAGAACCCCTTAACTTTCAACCTTACATTGACTGTGTAGAGAATAACATGGGATTAGCAGCCCCATTCCAAATGAAAGAAGAACAAATCAAGGAACAAACTAATCTAATTATGACAGCACCTAATGATTCAATTATGACATTAAACCGAGGTAGATTTAAAGCAGGACATTTCCAAGTTTTAGTTTCGTATTCTAAACCGACTTCAGCCAAACGCAACACTGATGAAACAAAACACGAATCTAATGATCGCCAATTTTGGTGGAATATTGACAGATATAACGATACAGATAAATTAATTAAAGAGATCATTAATGATAAACAGATACCGATAAGTGGATCGCCAAAACGATTCATAAAACGTTTGTATAATGCAACGAATTACTGATTTAAATTTTTTTTGCAAGATTATTTTTAAATTACGACATTTGCTAAATTAATGATAGCATAGTCTACGTATTTGATGAGATTTGTTTAGTAATGATGTGATTTCAGTTAAAAGAGAATTGAAATTATGATTAAGTATTGATTTTGTAACGAGTTTGATAATGATTAATTTTGAATTTTGATGATCGATATATTGAGATATTGAAAAGAACGACAATCATTTTGTAACAAATATTTTGTTTAACCTTTGAGTCGTTAATCTCAAGCATTAATTAATTGATATACAATAACAGGAGATTTTCTTAGTACTTTTAATTGTAATTTTTTTAACATTGAGTACAAAAGTCGAATTTGCCGATTGATTGAAATCGTAATTACCTGTGAATATAAATGCTTAAATCGATAAAGTTGTGACGATAACGATATATTGTGGATAAGTTGTGTCAACGGGACACACACATTTGTTTCTTTAAAGTTTTAAGTGATTAAGTTTGATATTTGATTTTAGGCTAATCAGCCACAGTTTTCTTGAATTTTATGTTTTGATTTGATTGATTTATATTTGAAGACCATTAGAACGCGATGAGTCGTCGCACGATTTGATGTATGTTCAATGTAACATACTATTTTTAAGTTTTGTAATTTTATTTTTAACTGATTTATGTTTGATTTACGTGAATTTTATACCAAATTCATTTTTAATTTCATTTTTTTTAAGAGAGAGAAGAGAGAGAGTGAAAGTGATAAGGTTACACTTCAGAGTCAATGGTTTTGGCTAACTCAATTTTTGCTTATATGTATAATAATGTTTTTTTTCTTTTATATAACTTTAATTTTGCATGCCACTATTATAACCATTTTTATATTTTAAATAGATTAGAAAAAAAAAGGGAAACAGAGGGATGTGATATAAAGATATACTTTTATATTTAAGAAATTGACCTTTGTATCGGAATTCAAATAGGTTCACAAAGTTGACCCAGAAAGTCCAAAGGAGAGTTTGTCCAGATGTTTTAATGACCATTTAGTTTATAATAGAGTCCCTAAAGAAAACACTTAGCTTAATTTTGTGACCTTTCCCATCGTTAAACCAGGAGTGATTGACACTATTTAAGTACAGATTTGACAGTGTCATCCATCACAGAAATACCTTATGATACCGTTAATCATTCCCACTTAAACACCCCTGGATCAACTTAGGACCAATCGTTACCCTCACAGATGATGTAATGACATTATGCAAATGAACTGAGCCAATATACTCCCAAGTTTCAGAAGGGCCCAGACACACCTTACAACCACTTCTCCAGAAGCAGACCTACACACACCACACCTCACCGACAGCATCATTGATCCTCCGCGTTCCTTATCTATACTTATAGTTGTATATTGTACTGAAGTATTATACTGAATAAATAATATATGTGTTACGACAGTCAAGCGAGTTAGAGTCTTTCATTAGTACCTCAACAACCCAAACATTATATTACAATAGTTTGTTAGTAAAAGATTTAAATATTTTCTCTGACCCAAATGAGTCGTTATTATTTTTTTATTTAATTATTTATAGTAAATATATCTTGATGAACTTACCAAGGCAGGCTCCTTCAACTTTTTCATAATTATCATCACATGTACAATTATATATTTGTGTATAATTCACTGCATTGCAGATACCACTTCCGCATGGGTTTGAAGCACATGGTGAATCTACAGCCAAATCATTTATTAATTCATTGGATTTCTTAAGAGATCATCTCAATGTTTAATATACAGTAGTTAGTTAGTGTGGAAACAAACTTTGATTGAATATGGAGGGTGGAACGTGCAAAACATTATTTACAGTCTGGCCTCATACAGCAATACAAAGATCTGCAGTGCATGGACGTCAAATACTTGCTTGTATTAAGTAATATGAAAGCGTGGTTCCCACTAGAGATGCAACACAAGGACGTATGCGCACCACAAGCGAGTTGACCAATGACAAGCCACTGTTAAAATAATCCATCGCTTGTGATTGGTCAAATCACTTACGTTGCGTTACTTCCTGGCATCCACAAAATCTTTTCCTTATGTACAGTATCTGCAGCTTTATCAAGCAAATAATAAGTCTGTTTACTTAGCACAAAAAACAGAAGACTACAAGCTCTTGACTAGAAAACTAGTAGTGGGATATTATAGACTGTGCAATTAAGCAAGAGCAGACAAACATTATTAACAAATAAAGGTAAAGGTTTCAGTGTACACAGCAGACATACAGGTAGTTAAACCTAAACACTGTATCAAATACATCATAGTAAGAACTCCATCTTACCGCCACAATACAAAACACAATGTATGTTGTACATCAATTAAAGTCCATTGATTAGTCACATACATCAATTAAAGTCCATTCATTAGTCACATACATCAATTAAAGTTCATTGATTAGTCTTACCACCACCGTACACAGCACATACATCAATTAAAGTTCATTGATTAGTCTTACCACCACCGTACACAACACATCCATCAATTAAAGTTCATTGATTAGTCTTACCACCACCATCATATAAAACACATTCTTACAATACCTGTCACATTAAAACTTAGTCTGTCACATCCAATACCATAATTAATACTTTCGTGACCTGTTATCTAATGAAACACAAAAAAAACACAATTCATGCACATTGCAGATATAGATACAAGAGCTAGAAATGGAAGAGCATTACCATGAACTTGTACTGTAGGAGATAGTGTGTCCATCGCACCATCACGATTGTCGTGTATTCAGACATGGGTGATTGGTCTACGCGCATTGATATTGTATGTAAAATAGTATAATAGGCTGTTGTTAATAAATGCCTTGTTCACTTGTAATCCACACCTGACTGAGTCGTGTCTATTATACCAGTGTACTGTTGTGTCTTTAGCGTGTACGAAACATAACGACGATTACCTTTCAACTATGAAAGAAAATGATCTATGAATATTCATGAAGGTTCATGCATATTAATGAGTGAACATGACACTGAGGAGACAGATCCAGGATTTTCAAACACTAAAAATTACACAAACCAGAAATGGTGTTGATAGCCTGCCGCTTACCTGGATAAACCCACGAAGTTTGAAACAATTGCGTGGAAATTAGAAAAGGGCTTATGTCGGGTTTATCCAGGTAAGCAGGCACGATATAGACAATAAGATTAATAGTTGTCAAAAGCATTATTTTCATTTTAGCTTTCTAAAGAGAATTTTGTGTCGATCCAGCCTTGATGTGCCCTGGATGTGCCCTTATATACTAAAGATGTGACACTACCCGCGTTTACGCGTAACACTTTAGAAGCGTCAAATTATAGCGCGCCCCCTCGCTTAAACAAGTAACAAACTTTTGCGTGACGATGATCGCAGTATTCTTTAGAAAATGGGATTGAGAAGTCGCGCCAAAGTTTGTATGGTTAAGAAACAATGAATGAAAAGAGAAAAAGTGGAGGGATGTACGGTGCTGCAATTAATGGTAAAAGCAATCCAAAGGGCAACCCAGAACTTAAGCTTTACAATTTTCCCAAAGACAAGAACAGGTAAATTTATGTAATTAAATAAGTAGCCTACATCTTAACATATGCTATGTAGGCCTGGGGACTAATCTTACTTTACTGTATTCAATTTATACATATATTAATAAACTAGGCTAGGTAGGCCTATTATTAATAATTATTATTTAAACATATGAAATGATTATTATTATCATTATTAGGCTACTACTAGTACATTAGTTATATAAACAGTGAAATTACACTAATTTCACTGTTCCCTGGTTATATTACTTATCCTTTAAAATGTAGTACCCTTAACACATTGACTGCCAAGGCATTTTCCGTAATTTCTGTCCCAGTGCCAAGTCCCGTTTACATATTAAATTACAGTTTGAAAGTGTAACATCTGGTCACAGACTATCATGATGTCATTCAAAATACGATGGCGGGAAAAACCGTTGAGACGTATAAATACGTCACTGGCAATGGTCCAACAATTTTATTGACTTTGCCAGGAACGTAAATATACGTCGGGGATTTTCCGCGCTAAAATCGGTCAAACCTATCATCGAGAGATAAAAACAGTAAACCACACTGAATCATTTCATCCTTTATTATTTTTATTTACTATTAGCGCAATTTATGACATGTTTGAGATGATTATATTGAGTGTGAGGGCGCCATCGTATCAACCATATTCAATGCATGAGGGAATAAACACAAACAAACATATGACATTTATTTTTAGATTATCGTTTACGTACATCATTCATAAACTGCCATGCGATAATTCCTGTTCCAATCACCACTGCCAGCGATTCTACATACAATACAAAAGTGCTACGATTTTGACGTAGTATTACGTCTTGGCAAGTAGCGACACGCAATTTTTGACGTATAAATACGCCGTGGCAGTGAACGTGTTAACAAACAATTTTTAAAACTTTAAATTCAAGAAACATTTATTGACCAAATATATATCATTACAATTGTTGGCATATAAGTAAAAATCTGGTCGAAAGACTACATTGGCATGTCGCTGTAGGCCTAGTCCCTCTTTTTACATTATACAAATAATAATAATAATACCTAATATAAACAAATTGTGATCTTGATTACTGTATTTCATGCTTTCCGTCTCATGGTGAATATTTGCTTTCTGTCTCATGGTTATTTTATTTCGTTTAATTTAACTAGCCGTTACGTACATTACAGTATATTAACGCATGAAGTGATTATTATTATCATTATTAGGCTAGGACAATAGTTATAATAACACTATTTGTATTGTTCCCTGGTTATATTACTTATCCGTTGAGTAGCCCTAACAAACAATTTATAATTGAATCTCATACTTAATATTTATGAAATTCAACCGTTAGTTAGTTAGTGGTTTTAGGTTAGGCTTAAGTATTTGATTTTAGGCCCTAACCAATTTGAAAATCAATTAGCATGCACGTAGACGTCCTATAATTACGTAAACGTTAATTATGATAAAGCAAAAACTCACTAGACAATTATTAATTTACAGGTGTGCAAAATGGGCCCAGAACACACGACGCGCGGATTTGAGAACGAAACCAAGTTCCTATTTACACCGTAATCGCCACTTGTGCAATATTCATTTCGAAGAATCTCAAATACTGATGGTCACAAGAAGATTGTATGGAATGCATGTCCCTACAATATTTGATGTCCCAAATCCACCACACCAAGTAGTTAATGTCCTATCTATCTGTGAAAAGATTTTTGTTTCTAACTTTAACAAATACTTACATACATCAAATCAGCAGAAAAATAAAGTTAAAAATCGCTACCATGTTACATAGATTTGGTATGAAGTTGAATCTTTGTTCACCAGCAATTGAAACATTGCTAATTGAAACGTACGTAAACCTACGCATATTCTTCAACAGAGACATAATCAGTGATAAGAAGAAGAGTAAAAAATTAATTAAAGTATCACATTTATGAGGTATGGTAACGTTGTAGGAGGTCTGTACGCGCTCCGGTCTGTGCATTATCGGCTAGAAATGATGATCATTACGACGGTCTGGTATGATGATTGAATAATTGTAAATATGATGATTTTATTTCAATGTTTCTACATTTTTTATATTTCCTCTGGGTGGCCCGTGCATCATTTCGCAATAGTTATTGAGTTAATTTTAAACTGAGACTACTATAACATAACTAATTGTTATCTCAGGTTTTAAATAAATTATAATAATAAATGAATGTCATGGCGAATGATGGGTACATGTATGCCTAGTATGAATTGTCTCAGAATTGACTATCATAATCTGTTTCATATCATGCCTGTAGGCTTAAGCCTATGATTGTTTATAAATATATTCCGAAAAATTACTGCAATAAAATAGTCGAAGTAGTGATTTTAAAAAGTGACTTCTTGTTCTTTTTTAAATGTTTATAACACACTATTTGACTAATATATTTTCCTAATCTGCACTGTTTTGCTGCTGGATGAAAAAGAAGAACACATCAAGGATGATGATAAACATTCAATAATAACAACAATATTCAGTAATTAAAACAAATAGAGATATACAAAGTACAGGAAATAAGTCTATCATTATAATTTAATCGTACATTACCGTAATTATTGTGATGAAAAAAAATTGAGTATTCAGTTACAATACAGTAGACATATCTGATCCATAAATCTCATTGTTTGAGCGAGAGGGCGCCCTATAAAATGAGCTCCATGTGTGTTACATGAATTGCACGTAAAATTCCGAGAGTGTCCCATCTTTAGTATATAAGATCTTTGATTAACATCTATTAACATTGTACTTTTACATTTATAAAACTATTTATTTAATGGTATAATGTTCCAAATATGTATATAGACAAGATTAATTAATTATTAAAATATCAAACAGAAAGAGAAGGTTGTTAGTCCAGTATGGTGAGATACTCTACACAGCCGCGGCCTGTGAGGTTGCCTCAATCTCGGTCTACCTGAACCTCCCACAAGGTCCCAGGAGGCCTAGCTTTTTACAATGTACAAAGACATTGATATATTTATTAACAGATTCACATAAAATTGAGCTCAAGTGGGAAAAAAGATATCCTCACACCAACATTTTGTAAATTAGATATTTTATAGGAAATAATGAGAAAACTATAAAAACAGTCAATTAAATGTGAGGTAAAATGTTGATTATGTTTCTGGTATTGTAATAAATATATATAAATATTGTGTTAATAATTTTTTAACACTTTTGGAATGTAATACTCCCAATGAAACTCTCCCAAAACCACGCTCTCCTTGATGTTAAAAAGATCCCGATTAAAATACATTCTGAATACCAGAAAGGTGTATGGTATTGTGAGAGTTGACTGTATTTATTCTTAAAATGAGTAGTTTTTATGAAAATATATTTAAAAATTTGATTGAAAATTGATTACTGACCTTTATCCGATACGTGCCAATGTACTTATCATGAGTATAGTTTGCTGTGATTACCATTAACGTTTTATTATTGACAACAACTTCTTTTGCAAGACTGCTTCCCTATAAATAAATAGAATATTCTGTGATGTCTAACAACCTACTGAATTGGACACAGGTATGGACAACGCACATTCAGTAACACAGAGGCCTGAGGACCCTTGCTTCATAAACCCTAAGTGGCCTTCAACGCTGGAAACCTTTTTCGACATATTTTAATGCCTGTTTTTTTTCTCTGGGCACTGTTCATGGGCCTCTGGGTTTAGCCAGTGAGCGCTCATTCATATTCATAGCCGTTACGCCACTGTGCATATTTCATAATGAGTAATTTTGCGTCGTAACCCAGTGCTCATTCGTCTGTTCCAGACAGAGGTCGAGACTACCGGGGTAACCTACATATTCTTCCAAAAGTGTGCACAAAGCCATCCAAGGCTTTATTAGAGAAGCCTAAAATTTAAGTAAATTAGGTATTTGGAAAAATCTGGAATAAAATATTGTGTATATGTATGTATTGTCTACAACATATTTGGAGCAGTCAATTGCATATCTTGGAACTCGGATGTAAAAATTGATTAAGTGCCTCAATTTACTCAGCAAATGATCAAAAGTAGCTGGGGGTGGACTGATATCTAAGGAAGGGCTTATACCAAGGAGTGGACTGATACCTAAGGAAGGGCTAATACCAAGGGGTGGACCCATACCTGCTTCGTCAGTATATTATTAACATTTTATGTTTATTAATACTTACATACTTTTTATTTGGACATCTATCCCTGTCACCATATACTTTACAAACGTGTAACAAATACTTATTAAATTTGCAAGACGGCGGTGCAACTGAAAACTGTACAATGAATCCAGCATACAGAGGTGTGACATCAACATACTCAGCTTTCCAATGCACGTAATCGTTATCTAGAAAAAGTACAACAAGTAAATCCAACATATTCAAAATGTTCATTCCTGAATTGTGGGAAATTTTAAGCAATAAAAGTGTACACAAATGGTATATGTATAACACATTACGTAAACAATCCACTTCCATCCAGTATTCCAGATTGATTTTCGTTTAACGTACCTCTTTCACATATTTTCAGATCCTCTACTGGGAAGCCTGTAAAAAAAGTAAAGTAAAATTAAACGACTCTATATTAAATAATAACAGTTGTAAAATAAAGGATTTTTCTATTGGCTACATGCTGCACCAACATTATGTACATGTTATGTATAATACCATAGGCACAAATCTTAATTGTTTTTCCTTAACACAAGTTAAGCTTGGTAGGCGTTAGGGAGCTAAGAACCAGTTAGTTTAGGTCATTTAATTGTTGGACCTGGAAATCACTAAAACTGAGTTGAGGTGAAAAAAGAGAAAGCATCATACCATACGTATTGTATTTGTTTATATTTTATTTTGATCTTTGAATTGAAAATGTCGATAAAACTGAATATATATCCACATACGTCCCAACTTTTTAAGGGGTTTGATTGAGACAAGTTTTATATTCTAAACCAGATCCTAACAAAAAAAAAAGGGGGAAAAAATGTTGAATATTTATGTTACATATGTACTATAATACTTGTTTTCTCTTTTTGGTTAAATCAATTTTACGAAATGAAACTAAACGAAATAAAACAATTCTCTGATGATGTAGTTAGTCCGTCAGTCATAAAAATTAAAAGCTACCCACCATTAATCAAACTTTTAACTTACTAGGTACTCTAACGGTTGCATTCCACTGTGTATAATTCAGATTTTGTTGTTTTAGTGGGGTGGCATACGCTTTCATGTAATAATCTCTCTTCGGTGTTAAGTCATAAATACAATCGTACTCAAATACTATCTGCCGAATCAATCAATATCAATATTTTGAATTTATAATTGTCCAAAAAAAAGTTTCAAAGAGAAAGCAATTGAAAGAAAAGTTATCATCATTGTCACTGTTGTCATCATCGTCATTGTCATCATCGCTGTTGTCATCATCGTCGCTGTTGTCATCATCGTCGCTGTTGTCATCATCGTCATTGTCGCGCTTGTCATCGTCATTGTCGCTCTTGTCATCATATGTGGTTGTCATCATATGTGGTTGTCATCATATGCGGTTGTCATCATATGCGGTTGTCATCATATGCGGTTGTCATCATATGCGGTTGTCATTATATGCGGTTGTCATATGCGGTTGTCATCATATGCGGTTGTCATCATATGTGGTGGTCATCATATGTGGTTGTCATCATATGTGGTTGTCATCATATGTGGTTGTCATCATATGTGGTTGTCATCATATGTGGTTGTCATCATATGTGGTTGTCATCATATGTGGTTGTCATCATATGTGGTTGTCATCATATGTGGTTGTCATCATATGTGGTTGTCATCATCGTCGCTGAAGCATCATCGTCACTGTCACTGTTGTCATCATCGTCGCAGTTGTTATCATCGTAGCTGTTATCATCGTCGCTGTTGTCATCGTCGATGTTGTCATCGTCGATGTTGTCATTGTCGCTGTTGTCATCGTCGATGTTGTCATTGTCGCTGTTGTCATCATCGTCATTGTCATCATCCTCATTGTCATCGTGGTTGTTGTTATCATCGTCGCTAATGTCATCATCGTCGCTGTCATCGCTGTTGTCATCATCGCTGTTGTCATCATCATCGTTGTCACTGTTGCTGTTGTCATCGTTGCTGTTATCATCGTCGCTGTTGTCATCGTCACTGTTGTCATCATCACTGTTGTCATCATCACTGTTGTCATCATCATCGTTGTCACTGTTGCTGTTGTCATTATCACTGTTGTCATCATCGCTGTTATCATCATCATCGTTGTCATCATCGTTGTTGTCATCGTCGCTGTTGTCATCGTCGCTGTTGTCATCATCACTGTTGTCATCGTCGCTGTTGTCATCGTCGCTGTTGTCATCATCGCTGTTGTCATCATCGCTGTTGTCATCATCATCGTTGTCACTGTTGCTGTTGTCATCGTTGCTGTTATCATCGTCGCTGTTGTCATCATCGCTGTTGTCATCATCGTCATTGTCATCATCGTTGTTGTCATCGTCGCTCTTGTCATCGTCGCTGTTGTCATCATCATCGTTGTCACTGTTGCTGTTGTCATCGTTGCTGTTATCATCGTCGCTGTTGTCATCATCGCTGTTGTCATCATCGTCATTGTCATCATCGTTGTTGTCATCGTCGCCCTTGTCATCATCACTGTTGTCATCATCATCGTTGTCACTGTTGCTGTTGTCATCGTTGCTGTTATCATCGTCGCTGTTATCATCATCATCGTTGTCATCATCGTTGTTGTCATCGTCGCTGTTGTCATCGTCGCTGTTGTCATCATCACTGTTGTCATCGTCGCTGTTGTCATCGTCGCTGTTGTCATCATCATCGTTGTCATCATCATCGTTGTCACTGTTGCTGTTGTCATCGTCGCTGTTGTCATCATCGCTGTTGTCATTGTTGTCATTGTCATCATCGTTGTTGTCATTGTCGCTGTTGTCATCGTCGCTGTTGTCATCGTCGCTGTTATCATCATCATCGTTGTCATCGTCGCTGTTGTCATCGTCGCTGTTGTCATCGTCGCTGTTGTCATCATCATCGTTGTCATCATCGTCATCTGTTACGCTTGAGTAGACACTGTATTCATTATTCGTTTCAATGTCTTTCTAAAAATTATAGAATTGGCAGGTATGAATGAAAATTTACAGTTAGTAACATTTTGATAATGGGTGCTGGCCCTACCTGTGTGTTTCCCTTGAACGATAGGTGACTAATGCCTTTTTCAGAGAAGCTTAAATGATGGCATTCTCCCCTATTATTATCATGTCGAAACAATAATATAATTATTCCTTTTAACTTCCAGTGATAGACTGAAAAAAGGAGTATTTTAATAAAATTAACAAAGGTTGGATAAAAAGGAACATAAATATTCATAAAGGAACATGAATATTCATAAAGGAACATGAATATTCATAAAGTAATGTATTAACAGTAGAACCCCTATTTATGAAACACCACTCCCTATTTATGCAACGTCCCTCCCTATTTATGCAACGTTCCTCCCTATTTATGCAACGTCCCTCCCTATTTATGCAACGTCCCTCCCTATTTATGCAACGCACCTCCCTATTTATGCAAGGTCCCTCCCTATTTATGCAACGTCCCTCCCTATTTATGCAACGTCCTTCCCTATTTATGCAACGTCCCTCCCTATTTATGCAACGTCCCTCCCTATTTATGCAACGTCCCTCCCTATTTATGCAACGTCCCTCCCTATTTATGCAACGTCCCTCCCTATTTATGCAACGTCCCTCCCTATTTATGCAACGTCCCTTCCTATTTATGCAACACACCTCCCTATTTATGCAACGTCCCTCCCTATTTATGAAACACCACTCCCTATTTATGCAACACCACTCCCTATTTATGCAACGTCCCTCCCTATTTATGCAACGTCCCTCCCTATTTATGCAACGTTCCTCCCTATTTATGCAACGTCCCTCCCTATTTATGCAACGTCCCTCCCTATTTATGCAACGTCCCTCCCTATTTATGCAACGTCCCTCCCTATTTATGCAACGTCCCTCCCTATTTATGCAACGCACCTCCCTATTTATGCAACGTCCCTCCCTATTTATGCAACGTCCCTCCCTATTTATGCAACGTCCCTCCCTATTTATGCAACGTCCCTCCCTATTTATGCAACGTCCCTCCCTATTTATGCAACGTCCCTCCCTATTTATGCAACGTCCCTCCCTATTTATGCAACGTCCCTCCCTATTTATGCAACGTCCCTCCCTATTTATGCAACGTCCCTCCCTATTTATGCAACGTCCCTCCCTATTTATGCAACACACCTCCCTATTTATGCAACGTCCCTCCCTATTTATGAAACACCACTCCCTATTTATGCAACGTCCCTCCCTATTTATGCAACGTCCCTCCCTATTTATGCAACGTCCCTCCCTATTTATGCAACGTTCCTCCCTATTTATGCAACGTTCCTCCCTATTTATGCAACGTCCCTCCCTATTTATGAAACACCACTTCCTATTTATGCAACGTCCCTCCCTATTTATGCAACGTCCCTCCCTATTTATGCAACGTTCCTCCCTATTTATGCAACACACCTCCCTATTTATGCAACGTCCCTCCCTATTTATGAAACACCACTCCCTATTTATGCAACGTCCCTCCCTATTTATGCAACGTCCCTCCCTATTTATGCAACGTTCCTCCCTATTTATGCAACGTTCCTCCCTATTTATGCAACACACCTCCCTATTTATGCAACGTACCTCCCTATTTATGCAACGTCCCTCCCTATTTATGCAACGTCCCTCCCTATTTATGCAACGTCCCTCCCTATTTATGCAACGTCCCTCCCTATTTATGCAACGTTCCTCCCTATTTATGCAACGTTCCTCCCTATTTATGCAACGCACCTCCCTATTTATGCAACGCACCTCCCTATTTATGCAACGTCCCTCCCTATTTATGCAACGTCCCTCCCTATTTATGCAACGCACCTCCCTATTTATGCAACGCACCTCCCTATTTATGCAACGTCCCTCCCTATTTATGCAACTTATCAAGGGGACACTTGCCTGTGAAACAAAAAGAAGAAACAATATATGTTTAAGCACTACAGACAACCCCTATTCAGAGGACACTCCTATTAAGGGGACAATTTTCTGGACCCCTATTCAGAGGACACTCCTATTAAGGGGACAATTTTCTGGACCCCTATTCAGAGGACACTCCTATTAGGGGACAATTTTCTGAACCCCTATTCAGAGGACACTCCTATTAAAGGGACAATTTGCTGGACCCCTATTCAGAGGACACTCCTATTCAGAGGACACTTTACTGGAACTCTATTCAGAGGACACTTCTATTTAAGGGGACAATTTTCTGGACCTCTATTCAGAGGACACTCCTATTAAGGGGACAATTTTCTGGACCCCTATTCAGAGGACACTCCTATTAAGAGGACAATTTTCTGGGTCCTGAAGGTGCTCTTGCTTGTCTTACCATCACGTAAAATCTTTATTTTAATCTTCAGATTGTATTTTCTATTCTCCAGGTTCTTTATCCACTCAAGTTCAATGTTTGAATCCGATAAGGCTGTTGCGTAGCAAGTATTCACAGATTTAGTACAATCTCCATGTGGAATATTCCCATAACAATCAACTAATAAAAACAAAACAAAAAGAAATTAATACATACTGTATCCTGATATCACAACACATTCAATAAAATGAATGAAACCTGCAAAGGAGTACTAAGATCCATTCAACAAATAATTTAACACTACTCGTTTCAATTTAGTTTTTGTTTATGTCTGACATCTGTCGCAATTAGTTTTACATTCATCTGAAATGATGGATGAAACTAAGCCAGGACTGGTTAAAGCACTTTGGTTGGTCCTAACATTGATCAAAGGCTTCCCTCGGCCAATGTCCACTTTGACCAGAGGAAAGACATGGGCCAATACGTCTGAGGCAGATGCAGGGGCTGCCATTGCTATTGAAAAGAGTAATATTGTTCAATTTTAAAACCATGACAAATGACGCACAATTCCACAAGCGATTTGACAATGCAATGAAGATGTTAAATAATCCATTTCCTGTGATTGGTCAAATCACCTTGCGTCCAAGCAATATTAAGGTAATTGGTCAGATTTCAGCCGTTTGGCAAGACATTCTCTACTTTACTTTATTTCCTTTTTTAGAAACACATGGCATACTTCAAACTTTAATTTATCTATGACAAAGAACAGGATTTATAACTTACATTCTTTATACTTTGTTGCTGTGCATTCTTCATATTTTGTCTAAAATAAAAAAAAGAAAAATGTCTTTCAAGAAAAAGCGTCATCCAATATAAACAGTTAAATGGCTTCTTCTAGGATAAGTGCTGGGCAAACAGGCACCAGGCTAGTAGAACTAACAAGTTTATATGGCATGATCTCTACACAGGAATACAGTGACTACGTCTGGTGTCCAAGAAATTTGGGCCAATTGGATTGGTCAACCGCTCACTCAACTGCCCGTCCGGTAAACTGCCCGCAAAGCCGAATAACATCAATTTGTATTTGACAATTCTTTGTGGTGTAATTTGTGAACGATGTCGTCACACCTACACAATTTACACACAAAGGTATTAACAATACATTTGTCATTTATATCAAAATCTAGAATTTTGCTAAAATACTACAACAAAATTATGAATATCATACAGTTAATAATGGCTGAATGAATGTGCTGTATTTTAAACTGCAATGTGTTCCTAAGAGTTTTAATCCGTCAAGTTGATATAAAAAACGTACAAAATATTTAAATAAAATAATAAAAATGGGAAGCAGCATTTATTGGAGACTAGGGAAGGGATCTGTAAAGCAATAAAATGTAATCTTTATTAATTTTTCTATCTTTTAAATGTTTAAATGTCACTTTCAGCAGTTTACCTCGTGTAAAATGGGGTATTAGAATTAGAAGAAGTCAACTAATAATTGGGTTGTTACAAAACTATTTCAGCTAATTAGCAGTAAAAAATAATTGGAATACAGGCCTCATACAAAATCAATTCAATTTTAAAAACAAAACTGTTGTACAACGTTTCTAATATAATCAATTCTTCTTTATAAACAAAGCTAAAACAAGAATAATTATAATCTTCTATTGGAATGAATGAGAATAGATCGCGTGCATGGCTTTTCTTTAATAGGGATAAAGATGTAGTTACAAATTGATTTATGTTCATTAACAATTAGAGTTTTCTTTGAAGTTGTCTGAGTTACTAGGAAATACATCATTAATTTGTTTCCCAGCAGCTTACTCTTTAGCATAGTCCTCTTAACCCATACTCTCTCAAATTTTTAATTGAGAACAATTACAATTGGTTTCAATTTTGTTTTAATTATAGATGTATGTAAAACAAGAAAAAAAAACAGTGGTTAAGCTTGGTTCCCCCTTTAGACGCAACCCAAGGACGTACGCGGAACACAAAATGTACACGCAACACAATGATGTACGCGCAACATAAGGACGTACGCACAGCACAAGGATATACGCGCAACATACTGTACACAGTACAATGATGTATGTACAGCGCAAGGAGGTACGCACAGCACAAGGAAGTACGCACAGTGCAATGATGTATGTACAGCGCAAGGAAGTACGCACAGCACAAGGAGGTACGCACAGCACAAGGAAGTACGCACAGCACAAGGAAGTACGCACAGTGCAAAGAAGTATGCACATTGCAATACGCCCAATACGCGCAACATACTGTACACAGTACAATGATGTATGTACAGCGCAAGGAAGTACGCACAGCACAAGGAAGTACGCACAGCGCAAAGAAGTATACACATTGCAAGGAAGTAAGCACAGCACAAGGAAGTACGCACAGTGCAAAGAAGTATGCACATTGCAAGGAAGTACGCACAGCACAAGGAAGTACGCACAGTGCAATGATGTATGTACAGCGCAAGGAAGTACGCACAGCACAAGGAAGTACGCACAGTGCAATGATGTATGTACAGCGCAAGGAAGTACGCACAACACAAGGAAGTACGCACAGCGCAAGGAAGTACGCACAACACAAGGAAGTATGCACATTGCAAGGAAGTATGCACAGCGCAAAGAAGTATGCACATTGCAAGGAAGTACGCACAGCACAAGGAAGTACGCACAGCGCAAAGAAGTATGCACATTGCAAGGAAGTACGCACAGCACAAGGAAGTACGCACAGTGCAATGATGTATGTACAGCGCAAGGAAGTACGCACAGCACAAGGAAGTACGCACAGCGCAAGGAAGTACGCACAACACAAGGAAGTATGCACATTGCAAGGAAGTACGCACTGCACAAGGAAGTACGCAAAGTGCAATGATGTATGTACAGCGCAAGGAAGTACGCATAACACAAGGAAGTATGCACATGCAAGGATGTACACACATTGCAAGGGCGTACGCGCAGCACAATGATGTACATACAACGCAAGTGCCACATCAAAGGTGTAGATAAATAATTATACTATGGGGCGTGTTGGTCAGACAACCTTTTATACCCGCATTACAGTATTAATTATGCCCTTGGTAACAAATTGAATTTATATTTTAAGATCATAAATGTCTGTACATACATAGACAAAACTATGACGATGAAAAAACCATGTTAAAATGTTCAACATGGTTGAGTTTTTATGATGGCTGTGGTTTTCTTCAGACGGTAATGAAAAATTACGCATTCTCATAAACTAGTTTTTTATTGTTTTTATATTCACCATACTGTAAATTTACAATGACTGAACAATCTGCTGTCCAGGTAAGGACAGTCCTTAATCAAATTTCAAGGGAAAAAAACCCAATAAAAATGCTTATAAAAACAAACACATTTTCACTTCCAATTTCAAATCTCTAATTACTGCACTTTGCGCCTTTCTTTGAAATAACTGCTGCTATGCTAAGTTTAAGGTCACTTTCAGGTCAACTGCCATTTCAAGCTTCAATTTTTCAAGTACTTATAATCATTCAACTAAAGCCTACCCTATAGCCAGGATTTTTATAGAAGGGCTTTTTTTCTTTTAAATAAAAAAATTGGTAAAAAATCATTGTATCACCCTTCTCCTATTTACCATCATTGCCTCTGATAGGGGTTCGAATCATTGAATTACCCCCTTCCCAGCTGGCTACAGGCCTATTTACTATCAATGCCTCTGGATAGGGGTTGAATCATTGTATCACCCCCCTTCCCTGGCTACTGACTTAGCAACTTTGTCTGCAAAAAATTGGTAAAAAATCGTTATCAGCCGACTAGATAGATGTAGGCCTATTTACCATCACTGCTGCTGATAATAGGGGTTTGAATTATTGAATCACCCCCTTCCCTGGCTACAGGCCCATTTACCATCACTGCTGATGGGGTTTGAATTATTGAATCACCCCCTTCCCTGGCTACAGGCCCATTTACCATCACTGCTGATGATAGGGGTTGGAATCATTGTATCATCCCCTTTCCTGGCTACAGGCCCATTTACCATCACTGCTGATGATAGGGGTTGGAATCATTGTATCACCCCCTTCCCTGGCTACAGGCCCATTTACCATCACTGCTGATGATAGAGGTTGGAATCATTGTATCACCCCCTTCCCTGGCTACAGGCTAATTTACCATCACTGCTGATGATAGGGGTTGGAATCATTGTATCACGCCCTTCCCTGGCTACAGGCCCATTTACCATCACTGCTGATGACAGGGGTTGGAATCATTGTATCACCCCCTTCCCTGGCTACAGACCCATTTACCATCACTGCTGATGATAGGGGTTGGAATCATTGTATCACCCCCTTCCCTGGCTACAGGCCCATTTACCATCACTGCTGATGATAGGGGTTGGAATCATTGTATCACCCCCTTCCCTGGCTACAGGCCCATTTACCATCACTACTGATGATAGGGGTTGGAATCATTGTATCACCCCCTTCCCTGGCTACAGACTTAGCAACTTTGTCTGCAAAAATAATCTTTTACACACTTACAAGAAATATTGTAATAAATACAGCGTTTGAATAATAAAAAAGTATTAATGTTGAAATTCATCATTTTGCAGTTTTTTGAATTTTGAAACAAGTTCAATATTGATGTTACACAAATGATGATGATACTATGTTGTAATCTAATGAGTGCTTAAGGCACCCATCTTGTGACTTAGCCACATGATATTTTAGGTCTATATTTAACCACCATGCTAAATTAATTAGCAAAAATCCAAACTGTAGTAAACAAACTGAACCCTAAAAAATTAACCATGCATTGCCAGGACGGTTTCATATTCTTTTCAATGTATGGTACCCGTACCCTACCTAATGGGAAACCATTATTGTTAATATAAAAGGAAAATAACGAATTACACATTCTTGGCATTTTTAAAAATATTTATAGTCATAAAACTCTTTAAAAATGGCCATAATTAGAAAATTTAGATCTTTTATTAATAATATAGCATTGCATCCTGTTCTTGAACAACGTTGAAAAGTTTAAAGTATAACTTGCTGCCAACAACCTGTTGTGCAACACTTAATACACCAACGATTACATTATTCAAGCACAATAACACCTTTACAATCTTTTCATAATAAACCTCAAAAGACAAAATCTGGTTATCATATCTTAAGCCTACAAAACTTGTACAAAATGTAGTGTTCTTTTGTTTTGTGATGATTTGATCCTGAAACATCCTGCTAAAAGGATTGCATGCATTCAACATAAAAGGTTTAAAATATTTGCAACCTAATAACCTGTTGTATTCCAACAATGCATTGTATATTCTCAATAATTATCAAGGTCTTCTTGCTAACCTAGCTACTCTATTTTACTCGAAAATATTTTTGACAATGAAAACAAATTTTAAAAATGAAAAACTTTATGAAACACTTTAGACATTTTTGATTTAAGCCTAGTAAATGTTAACAAGCACAGTAATATCTATACCACAATCTTCATTCATTTTTTTTATTAAACAACAAAGAAATGAATTAAATCCACACAGACCTTAAAACGAAATGAGACAATAAGTGATTGAATTTAGAAGTACATTATGTGAATATTTTTAACAGCTGTAATGTTTAAATAATTCTGATTACATTACTTTAAGTATGTCATCTATTTATAGACTTAATGTTTTAACATAAGCATGATTAAGGAGAGTTCACATTGCAAAATCTTGAATATTCCAACAAAAAAATTCTGGAAAAGGGTGTTCTAAAAATAATAATTAGGGTGGATTCTAAAAATAATAAAAAGGGTGGATTCTAAAAATAATAAAAAGGGTGGATTCTAAAAATAATAAAAAGGGTGGATTCTAAAAATAATAAAAAGGGTGGATTCTAAAAATAATAAAAAGGGTGGATTCTAAAAATAATAAAAAGGGTGGATTCTAAAAATAATAAAAAGGGTGGATTCTAAAAATAATAAAAAGGGTGGATTCTAAAAATAATAAAAAGGGTGGATTCTAAAAATAATAAAAAGGGTGGATTCTAAAAATAATAAAAAGGGTGGATTCTAAAAATAATAAAAAGGGTGGATTCTAAAAATAATAAAAAGGGTGGATTCTAAAAATAATAAAAAGGGTGGATTCTAAAAATAATAAAAAAGGTGGATTCTAAAAATATTAATATTGTAAATTTTACTTTCTTTACCTACATAGGCTATATTTATTTATGTAAGATATGACCAAAGAAAATTATTGGTAAGTGACATCATACAGAACTAAATGTACTCATCATCCCAATTATTGTGGGTTTGCAGAAACCATCGATACCATCTCCCGTAGTAATTATTATAATATATACCAAAGATTCTTCAGTTTTGGATAGATCAGATGTATAATTGTCAAAAAAAAACTTTTTGCTTTAAAGGTTAGGTGACTACTTAATGCCAGGAATCACTACCTAGTATTCATAACTCAAGACAAAGCCACTGTTATCATAGTGTATCTGCTGTTTTCCACTTCCTTTCTAACCCCACTTGCTTACTTTGATACAATCTACTCATTTATCTCACTGTTAGTATTACATGATGTAATATCATAATGGGGTAATGTACACAAACAAAACTAGGAACTTGTTCTTAACTTGGCAAGTAATGAAGAACAAAAAATATACAATAGCCATTGAATTAACAAATCATGATGATGATGAGGATGATGATGATGATGATAATGATGATGATGATGATGATAATGATGATCAAGATGATGATGATGATGATGAGGATAATGATGATGATGATGATCATGATGATAATGATGATGATCATGATGATAATGATGATGATCATGATGATAATCATGATGATAATGATGATGATGATGATGAGGATGATGATGATGATGATGATGATGATGATGATGATGATGATCATGAATCATGATGATGATGAGGATGATGATGATGATGATGATGATGATCATGATGATCATGAATCATGATGATGATGAGGATGATGATGATGATGATAATGATGATGATGATGATGATGATGATGATGATCAAGATGATGATAATGATGAGGATAATGAGGATGATGATGATAATGATGATGATCATGATGATAATGATGATGATGATGAGGATGATGATGATGAGGATGATCATGATGATCATGATGATGAGGATGATGATCATATACGATGATGATCATGATGAGGATGATGATGATAATGATGATGATGATGATAATGATGATGATCATGATGATAATGATGATGATCATGGTGATAATGATGATGATGAGGATGATGATCATGATCATCATCATGATGAGGATGAGGATGATGATGATGATGATGACGATGATCATGATCATGATGATCATGATGATGATGAGGATGATGAGGATGATGATGATCATGATGATCATGATGATGAGGATGATGATCATATACGATGATTAAACAACCCAACAAACTAAATACCCATGGAACATAACAGGCCATGTGAATTCAATTCAAGTTGTAAATTCCTAAAATGAATTAAGTTTGTTTGTTAATTACTCATAATCCTTCTCCCATCGCTTGTTACCATAGAGACTCCTAAGTCGCAAACAACAAGTAATAAATGATTTGACTTTGATATTGGACACTTGATCTATCATACTCACTCTCACACTGTTTAAATGAAGAATTAATTATAAGAACCAAAGGAAATGAAAAGTCTGTGGCCGTCGATGGAATATTTATAGAGTCACGTTAAGATAATTTACAACATGATGGTGATGTGATTCTTAGAATAGAGTAGACACAATGATATATCACACATAGGCTAGTTAATACACAAGTAAAGACAGCAGATCAATACAGATAATAGTCATTAAAAATGCTTAAATCTATCTATTTTTAACATGTTTATTCAGCTATCTGATAGCTTCCTGCCCTAATGACCATATTCTGAACAAAGATTTGATATCTTTGTTGTTATACTGTATATTATATGCTATTAAGCTCAACAAAAATTGTTGGTTTTTGTTGTTCGCTTTGCAATAATAGGCTATTAGCGCTTTGAATGGTAAAGAATGCCGTATGAAAACAAATTTATGTTGCCAATAACAATTTGTAACATTCTAGTGACAAGCTTACTCTTATCAAAATCTAAAGCTTTACTGAATTCCAGTTAGTTTTAAAAAAGACCATTTCAACCGTTATTACAGGGAACATGGTGCTGCAAAAAATGTAGTAACTGTATATAGCTCAAACTTTATGTGATAAAAAAAATATGATGTGCCCATATGGACATAATGATGTCATATCACCATTTGGGAATATCACTACCATATTTGGGGCCACCACACTTTATTTGTCAAACTAGTTTGATAGTGTAGACAGAGCTTCATTCATTTATATCCTCAATTCAACTTGAAATGAAATGAAAATGTTTACTTATTGCCATCACCCCTTTAGCTGCCCACATCACTGTAAGCAAAGTTTATTTAAGAAACCAGGACGTAGTAACAAGCTATAAGTACTTTAACATCATCTTCAGATATTTTAATGTTTTTGTTTATAAACTCTTCAGGTTTAAGTGATAAGTGTAATTGCAAATGTTCCGGATATGTCTGTCTAATTAGTTCAAATATTTAATTTTATTTTATTATCATTGAAATTTATTTAAACTACACATACCCATAGGCTATGTAGGCCTGTAGTTACACAAAAAAATGTTAATTAATTCTTTGAGAATTGTGACATTGCATTGCATATTGGTGGTAGAACTACTATTACTAAAAGATTGTTATACAAATAAAACTAAAAACACACAAGATACCCATGATTGTCTACTTACACAAATAGCCATTTTGGCCTAGCCCTAGGCCTATATTAAAATAAAATAAATAAAAGAAAATATTATTATTAGGCATTAGGCCTAGGCTATAATAATTAATATAGGTCTAATTATAACAGCGGAAAATTTAATTTTTAAATTTTGTTTAGCAATATATTGCTAATAAAACTGATTTTTTAGTCGAGAAACATAGTTTTGTATTGTATTTTTTGCTACACAAATTTAAAAATCTGTAGCAAAAAGGTTGTTGTGTATAGCTTTTTGCTATGCTACACTGGCGAAATTATTCCCTGTATAATATTAATATTTAGGCCTAGCTAGAGAGAGGGCCTCCTATTATTAGGCCATGGAGGAATTTAGGCCTAGGCCTAGGCCTAAATATTATTATTATTAATAATAATAAATATAAAAATTAAAATAAAATCAAATTTAAATAATCAATCATTAAATTGTTAATAAAATAATCAAGATTTATTGATCTACAGTTAGCTCTCTTTCACGTTTACTAAAAATAGTTTGATAAAGTTAAGCCAAGGCCTAGGCTAGGCCTAGATGACAGAAATTCAATTGAAGATCTCGACCCTCTCACCCCCATCATCCATGCCGTGTGGTGGTACCACAACATGGCAGGCATGATGGATGGATGGGGCTAAAATTAATCGACCAGCCTAACCTTTATGCCTTGGTCCTTGTAATTGTGAAATAACTATATATTCCAAATCATTCGTTTGTTATAATCTCAGAAGTACATAACATACAAAAAAACTATTTAAATATTTCAAAAATACCACTCCACTTTAGAGAGAGAGAGAGAGCTGAGAGAGAGGGAAGGCGAGAGGCAAGTGAGAAAACCGGATGTGAAATTTGGAGCAAAGATACTATAGCGCCACGCGAGGTCGACCATACGCGCACGGTGTCGCGGACAACGAGAGCGTAGGACAGGACGCGCTGACGCAATACATTTTTAACCAATCACAAGTGACAATTCAGATAAGCACAGTACTATGTTTCATACATAGTCCGCCTAATAATATAAATAGTAATATATATTTTGTTTTATTGTTTATAATATGAATATGTAATTTCCCTTTATATGCATTACCTAAAGACAGAATTGAAAAGCGCCGCACCGAGAAACTGCCGCAAATTTATATATTATTATTATAGTCAACACTCAGTTTTCTATTAAAACATTCAAAAATAGATATTGGACCCTAAAGAGAAAAGTGTTTTTAATTGCTATAATAGTATAGTGCCTAATTAGAAATGAAGAGATCTTCAATAATTATGCCTAATATTATAAATACCTTATGTTAAGTGTATACTTACTTCACCTTTTGTCGTATAAGGCCAGGAGCAATTATTGGAACAGCCAAGCGATACGGAAGTTGAATGAACACATCCACTCCAAAATAAAGACAAACAAAATACATTTGCCACAAGTTTTACAAAACTATTAAGAAACATGATAGCGGCGCTACGACGTACGTAGTACTGCTAATGATAATACTAGGTGATCATTTAAACCGCCGCCGTCTCTGTATCTATATTATTACCCTTATATCATTTAACCCACCAATAAGAACACTGTGAAGTCACGTGGTGATTTAATCCATGTACGGTACTCTTTATGGACAAAAGAAGTACAATCCTGATGAATATATCGAAATATTGTGAATTATGTGTTTCTTTCCTCTTAGTAAGCCTTATACATGCATATCATAGGTGTAAGTACAACATTAATGAAATGTCTAGCATCAAATGTTTATGCTGGTACATAACACAGTAAATGTTCGCAATCAATATTGATATCGACTCACAAAAACAATAATATATAGAGTTTGATTTCCACTAGGACGCAACGCATCGACGTATGGCTCGCAACTCAAGTGAGTTGACCAATCACAAGCGACAGTTCGGGTCATCTATTGTGTGATTGGTCAAATCGGTGCGTCGAGTGGGGAACCAATGAATATCCTCTTATCTTGGTTCCCATTAGGAATACGCAACGCAGCGACGTAACGCAACGCAGGTCGACCCAACCCAAAACATAAATGCTAGACAAAATAATTCCTGGTAAGCCTGCGAAATGTAGTAATTTAAAACAGAAAGGTAAAGACCTTTCCGCAGGATGCGTTTTTAAAAAGAGACCGCAATTGTCTATATTGTAACCTTGAATGTTGGTTTCTGTTTTTTTCTTTACCAACGATGATACCTTCTGATCGTACCTAGCCCAATTTATATAATGGCGTATTGGCCTATCACCTCAGCAATATTGATGTACAATCGTTGAAGCATATGCCTCGCAGCCGATAAAACTATTCAACTACTAAAAGGTTCCGTTATCAGCATACAAATGAAACTCTCTTTACAATCTTTATTAATCATATTGCATGCATTTCTGTAGAATTTTCGTAGAAAATACTGATACAAAATACTAATTAATCATGACACTAGCTTACAGAAGGAGAAGGTATCATAATGTAGGCGGTGTTTATGTTTCTCTTGTGCCCATAGAGATTTGTTTCAACCTCAAGATACATAATTATTATCTCACTAGGACGCAACGCAAAGACGTACGCTCAACGCAAGCGAGTTGAACAATAATCCATCGCTTGTGATTGGTCTAATCACTTACGTTAAGTTTGGTTCCCACTAGAACGTAACGCAAGGACGTAAACGCAACGCAAGCGTTTTAACCAATGACAAGCGAAGTTATAGACAGTTGGCAATCACAAGCGAATAAGCCATCGCTTGTGATTGGTCAATTCACTTGCGTTGCGTTACGTCCTTGTGTTGCGTTGCGTTACGTCCTTGTGTTGCGTCGCTAGTGGGAACCACGCTTTACGCCCTTGCGTTGTGTCGCTTGTAGAAACCAAGTTTAATAAACTGAACATTAAAAACTCTCCTCCCCTCATTACCAACAATGTGCGAGTCACTGAAATATCGATGACACAATTTTTATTTTATTTTTTTATTTTAATTTGAATAATGATCAAGAGTGCGCAGTGGGGTCAAATGATATCAGAATCATTTTGATAAATAAACTGCAGCAACACCTGTCCTAGAGCCAACCCGGCTTATCTTAAGAAACTGTCTTATGTATTATCATGTAGTAAGCTTTAATGGGTTTAGATATTCACGTTCTTCAATGAGGTGGACGAAACAAGTTATTTCAATATAACATTTATTCAATGGTAAGACAAATAATACAAGAATAAAAAACAGTAACAGTAATACAATACAAAAACAAGAAAAGGTAAATAAGAGAAAGGAATGCCATCAAACAAACCATGGTTTGCTGGTATAATAATAGGGTACAACCGTTGTTGTACTAAAGTTGATTATTGCCAGTATAATTCCCAAACTGACCGAACCGAAAAACACATAATGCATCGAAACTATAGAGCGTGATACCAATACGCATCATTGTTGGATTAAACATGAATTATTGTAAACAAATTATGTGTACTTAACAAATTTGTAGCGCCCCACTCTCATATCAGTAAATGCTTTGTTGATAAAATATTATATTCTGCCTGTGTACTTTCAAAAGGTCGGGGATAAAAAGGTCAGAATCGGTTATAAATCTGCGGCTTAAAACACAAGATTGATATCATAACAAAACCACCAACCGAAAGGTCCACTAATAATAACTTAAAATATTGTATGGGGAAAAATGATATAATTTATATAAAAAATATTGAATCGTTCAAATTTTATTTATTTTATTTATTTTATTTATTTTATTTATTTCATACTCATCCAACAGCGAGTAACGCGCCAATTACAGGATGGATAAACTATTTAAAATTTCACAAGACAAACATATACACAAGATGCTCTACATAAACAAAGACTTACAAATAAATGACGTGTATATATAATTTCTTTAATTTGCAAACAATTCTTAGAAATTTTCCTCACGTGTGACGAGCGAATCAGATACAGTACCGAGAATCGGGTACATTGTTTAATAAAACTACTAATCATTGTTTTTTGTATAGCGTTTAACCAAAATAAATTTTCTCTAAAGCGTTACGACCAAATACTCGAACTAGGTGGAAATTTCAACGCTATTTATTGCGTCCATTAAATTGTATCAATAAATTAAATCTAAATATTTGAAGGTATCACACAGCAGCCAAGGTATCACACAGCAGCCATCCGGAAACTAATGTGCTTTGTTGTATGCAATTAGATTTACGCTCCAACCAAAACAGACACAGACGTTTTTATAGAAACAGAAAACTTAACATCTATGGGATAAAGAAATGCGCTTCGTAAAGTTTGTTTGTCACTAGGACGCAACGCGTGCAGGAGTTGACCAATGACAAACGTTAATAATCCATTGAATCCACATGCAATGCACGTTAGTTCAATGGGAGAAACAGCGCTTCAGTAAGCTATATAGGCCTATGATGTACGTTTAGTGATGTAGAGATACTAGATTGAAAACTTCATGACGTCAGACAGCAGTAGAACGCACAATTAAATAATACTCTTAAACTTTTTATTATAACTTTACTAATGTTTATTTTTGTATAATAGTATATTAATAAGCCTAATATATTGTCTTATTTACATCATAAAGGTGGGACACATAAAAGTCTTTCTTGCTTTTGGGACAAATGTAGCGTTTGTTATAAAACACATTAAACAGTGGCACAATATAAGACAGAATTTAGCTTCTGAATAATAATAGGTGTATAAATGGAAACCTGGTTAGATCATCAAGACACAAGTTTGCGCTAAATTACTTGCTGCATTATGGCAGTATGTTTACATACGTGTTTGATCCAAAAAAATACTGGGGTAATAATGTTCAGCGCTTAGAGGTTTCACAACATTAGGCGCTATATAAATCCAGGTTATTATTATTATTATTAAATCCCTATGCCTCTTGCTTAATGTTCTGTATCGGTTACAGGCAAATAGTTAGGCCTACTGGTGGTGTTGAAAGAGGGCACGCAATGGCAGTGAGACACCGACGCACTCGAGGTATCTGATGACATGGACACCAGCATATAACCACTCGATGAGCTTGACCCCGTCACTTGACCCCCTGACGACGGCACACTACTGGACATTTGTGACTGTTTTCTGTCACAACTATCAGCAAACTCCTTAAGACTTTGAAGTCTCTCTAGATTCTCGACATCATCTTTCTCTTCTTCGATTTCTTTATCATTCGAATGTTTGTAAAATTCTGTTGAAAAATTTAAATGAATGATTATTGGATATAATAGTACTATTGCACGCCATGTGACCCACAATCGTCCAATCAAATGACAGGAATTTATTTAGGTGTTATAATAAAGATTATTGGCTATTATAGAATGTTTGATTTAGATAGCATGGCCTGCATTAAAGATTGTATATATATATATATATTTAGATGACCAGTGACGTGCTAGTTTAATAATGATGATAAATTGTACCTATCTGTATTGATAATGATCATGTAGTGATGATGGCAATATTATCTCTGACGTCAAAAGAAAATGATGAAAGCTGGTGTATGAAGGAATATATTGTAAACAAAAGTGTGATGTGCCTAAATATGGTAATGATATGGCCAAATACGGTAGGGATATGCCCAAATTATTATATTATTGTATAAAATTAAAACCAACTAATATGGGTCAGCAAAGTATAGCATATAGAGGACCTAAGCTATGGAATCAACTTATAAGAAATATAAGAGAGAGCAAAAATATATCAATATTTAAAAAAATATTACTAAATAAATGCATTAATAGTTATAAAGAAACAATATATCTTTGTGAAAACAACATTTGTAAAATATTTCTAACTTAGACATAATATATAACATATTCTTCATCTTGTATCCTTATCGTTTAAAATTAATTAATTACATTTCGTTTTATTTGAGACTGTGATTATTATCTGTGTTATTATATTATAGTACGTTGTATTTTCCTTAATAATTCATTTACTACATGAAAACACTTTTGTAATATATTGGTAAATTTAAGGTAGGGTGCCACAGATAAAAATCTTTGCTTGCTAGTGGTTATCCTGTTTTTCACACTTTATTGTACTTAATTTTATTTTTTTTATATATATTTTATGAATATTGTGAAAAATAAAGAATCAATCAATCAATCAAATATGGTAGTGATATGACATTATCATGTCCATTATTATTATGGTCCCATCACATTTTGTTGTCACATAAAGTTTGATTGTAGACAGAGCTTTACACGCATCAATTCAATGGCGTTACCGTCACTACTAAATTATAAAACGTAACAAAATATATCTCACTTTTTTCTTCAATCTGTTTTTTTCTTCGTCGAATGTAGAATAAAATAGGCAAAATAAACAACAAGGCGGTGAGGCTAGCCAGAACAGCAACAGTCTTTTTTGTACACCAACCAATGTTACATGTATCTGAATTTGAAACGATATAATGTAATGAATATAATGTTTCAAGACACTTTAATTCAGATATTCTTTTGCGAACATGACATTTAATAATAGGTTATTTATTTTGCCATGTTGTTTAAATTTCTATTTGAAGTTAACGTGTATATCACGATCAATCAATCAATCTATAGAAACTTAGGATTAAAACTAGAGGGCGCACATACAAAATTCTGACGTCTCAACAGATTCTACGTGTAAAATAGAGGGCGTACATAAAAAATGATGAGGTATCAGGACAATTTATACTTGCAGTACTGTAATATATACGAATACAAATACTGTAATTGGGCAATTTATTTCGCTATATTTATTTTTTAAATACCATATAACTTTTTACGTATTTATCATAAAAATCTAGTTCACTTAGAGTAGTATACTAATACAAATAATTATAGTTATCGCATATTAAATTATATAGTGTTTTGAGCTATAAACGATTAATGTACATAAAGGATTTGGATAAAGAATAATTGTAACTTACAGATACATTCGTTAGTTGTGACGTCACGAGTATACCCAGGCCAACATTTACATACGGGTTCATACTTGGTGCTTAACTCACATTGACTATTACGACACTGAACACTTTCACATCTATCTACAGTAGTCATAGATAATATAGAAGAACCCAGGTTAACATGAATCATCTGACAGATAGAAATGCAAGCTTAGTTTTACCCGAGAGTAAGTTTCCTACCTATTAAAGAGTAGTTTCCACTAGAACGCAACGCAGCGACGTATTGACGAAAAGTGATGTGTTGCGTAATCACAAATTGGAACCGGCGACGCAACAGTGCTGCAAACATCGCACAGGTTTGATTTCACGCAGGTGGGGGAAAACACAATGATTGGAAGGCCATTTTCTTACGTTGCGTAAGTTGCGTTACGTTGCGTATCTATTGAGGACTACTTTTAAGTATCCATGAAAACAACTTACCTAGTTAAATAACTAAGCATGAAATAATAATAATTAAAATTACGTATTTTTATACATAATTATAATACTTTATACACATACGTACCTATACACACATTCACAGTGCTATTGTATTCAAACCCTGCATGATTGCAATGGCATTGGTAATCCAAATGGTTGATCTTGGTACAATTCGCATTCACACATGGTTGATAGAAGCAGGGGTCACCTAATAATTAATAGATACAAATTAGTCAGATATAATAAAATGTCATACAAACATAATCACGCGCGCGTAACCGGGTCAAAACTGTAGAAACATAATTCGTAGTCATAATTGTTTGTATATCTTTTACGTCACTTGGTTTGGCGTTGAAATATCTACTGTATATTAACAAGGCCAACAGCCATTAAGTCGCGTGCTACAATGCATAGTGATACCGGACCGACAGACAGACCGACAGACCGACAGACAGACCGACAGACCGACAGACAGAAAGACAGACAGAGACACCGACCGACCGACATAGTGAACTATACTGACCGAAATTACTGAACATGTTTAAAAATGTTGAAATGTTTAAAAACATTTTTTTTTAAATTTACACGTGCGTAGCCTGTCACTTTCGACGTGTTCGTATAACGTAATTTCGAGTTGAAAAGTAAGTCAAGAAAACAGAAATCGGGCAAAAAGAGTGCGCAATAACATTTAACGCGCAGTGCGCGCGCAAAAATATGCGCACTCATGGCAATTTTGTAAACGCTTAAAATTGCCTGAAATGTACTCTTATTTCATCGAAAATAAATTTTGAAAATGTTAAGCGCGCGTACGCATGCGTTACATGCGCTACGCACGTAATTGTATTGCCATATGATGATTTATGCCCTGAAATTTATGAGTATCAAATTTTATTTAATTGTGATTCATGGTTGTGAAGATATGATTACAAACGTGATTTCGGTAAATCGTGCGTAGACCGCGTAATTTTTTATTGCGCACCGTGAAAACATAACCACATTGATTCCTGGCCATAAGGAATATACTGTGAAAAATTGACCTAGCTAGATTAAACTGATATCAAGATAAGGTCAGAAAGCGATAAAACGCATAGTGATACCGGACCGACAGGCAGACAGACAGACAGACAGACAGACCGACAGACAGACCGACCGACCGACCGACCGACCGACATAGTGAACTATAGAGTCGCTTCCACGCGACTAAAAACTAAGATTAAACGGTAGGCCTACTAGGGCTTACCTGTGTTGTATTGGGTTGCTGTGATAGATTTAGTGCATTCATTTGTATGAGGGTGACATTCAGGCGAAAATGGCGTCAACTATACACAATAAAAGGTAAAGGTGTGAAGAAAGGTATACGTCACTGTTAGTAGTAACATGGTGAATGGATAAAATGACATGAAGACTACTTACTATAAACTTATATGATCCAGATTTTACGAAATAAAATTCAACAATAGCGAAAACAACATCTTGGTAAGCACCACTTCCCCTCTGTAAAAATACACTCTGTTGAAAATAAAAAAATTAAAATCATACAAATAATAACATTAAATACATACTGACTTATGATAGTATCCAGCACCACATATTTTTTATTAAAGCTTGGTTCCCACTAGCGACGCATCGTAACGCAAAAATCGCAGGTTTGATTTCACGCAGAGGCGGGGGCAAACACAATTGTTGGAAAGGCATTTTCTTACGTTGCGTACGTTGCGTCGCTAGTGGGAACCAAGCTTTAATACGTCGCCGTGTTGCGTTACGTTGCGTAGCTAGTGGGAACTCTCTTTGAATGGTAATGATACTAACCCCTTCAGTTGACGGTATGTTGTCTGACTGACCTTTATATGCTGATCTGTATCGACTTACATTGATAGAATTGTTTTGAGCCTGTAACAAAAATCGACACAAAAATAATAATTTCAAGTTCACAGAAACATATAAACAATCAATAAAACATCGTGTAACAAATATTGTGGGTATGTAATGGTGCATTTTGGACGGTGGAAGATGGCTCGAAAGTTTAGGGGAAGGAGGGGTGTGGAGACGTGTGGAGGGGTGCGAAGGGGTGCGGAGGGGTGCGGAGGGATGTGGAGGGGTGTGCACACGTTACTACATTTCGTATTGATTGATATTAATATAAGTTACTCACGACAGAGAATTCCACAGACAGTTCGTAACCTGTAGGACATAACTCGCGTCCATCTTGGCACTCTTTTTTCACCCCTCGTAATATAACAAAGTATGATGAATAAGTATACTGTCCAAGATTGAAACGTATTGTTGCGTTAGTGAAGAAAAAGGTCAGTTCTTGAATGCTAGGCTTCCATTTGTCTATGGCTAACGAACTACTGCTGCTGGACCTAGTTGTTCTTGGTGACAAGGAGGCTACAACATCTTCTGAGAGATATAAATAATAAATATTGGTGATATAACCTAGTGAGGAGTATAGACGTACCCGATGACGAATTGTGAGTTGTGTTTCTAATTACGTTTAGGCAGCAATAGCGTAATATTCGTAACAGAAACAATGTAATGCAAATAAATAAAAAAATTATTGTTGTTTTTTAATTTTGAGGGTTTTTTTTGTTCGCTGTTTTATTTTTCACGGTTTCGCTAGTTCGAGATTTTTCGCGGATTTTCGATTTTGTTTTTGCTGAAATAAGAACTTAATATACAATGGTTAGTGAAGGAATTGAACCACATACCTTTTTTGATGAACATCCATACTCTGACGTTTAGCTGGTTGCGCCGTTGAACCCGGGTAGCAATCAAACATTGTCTAACAGTCTCGTTAATTAGTGAGCTCAACCGTGGAAACAGAACCTATGTAAACTTACATATAGCTAATGCGTATGCGTGTGTGGTTTTTTTTTTTACATGAATGCTAATGAGTACACCTGGTAAACAGAATAACGCAACAATCCATGCATAAAATGATCCAACGGATGTACGGACTTACCTGGAATAATGACGTCTTTTTCAGCTAAAGTGCTTATGAAATCACGTGATAACATGAATACTGCAACTACATATTCTTTTCCTGGAAGCACAGGTCCAACACAACCAAAATGAAAAGACATCTATCAATAACAGAACATATTATTAAATGGTGCGCTAACCATCGGCAGAGTTCAAACTTAAAGATTCCAAATAGTTGCAACACAAGCGAGTTGACCAATCACATATTAAGCATCACACATCACGCACTAAGCTTTAATCTTGGTAGTTACACGTCACTGGCGGACGATGCACAACGCAGGATATACGCGAAACGCACATTTGACAAATCACAAGCGAATGATCGCTGCGTTTACCCCGTGCGTTTTTTAACGTGTCCTAGAGTGAGGCTGTGGAAAAAAAGGACAATGTATAATATAAATTACAGATGTACACTTACCCCCACTGCTGTAAACTTGTTTGAAACCGACACATCCCGGAATTTAAGAGGTTGAGTAAAGTTGAGATACAAACAATCAACGCCTGAATCTGCCGATGTTAGTTGGATTAACACGCCACGATACTCATACTTTTCAACTTTAAAAGATAACAATAAAATGCAGTTTACTATCACATTATTATGATATAGATAATCTGATATGAGTGTTAGAACTTAATAGAGTCCTACGTACACACAGGAGTGCACGGTACAACATACAGTAGCTACACCAGTACTTTGAAGACCAAACATTAAAAGATACAACAATTCAAACTGACATAGATATTTATATATAAACTCTTTTGTGCTAAATATGCTTTGTTTTAAAATAAGACAAAAAGGCAGTGTGCCCAATGTGGGACTCGAACCCACGACCCTAAGCTAACCGGGCTTTGTTAAAGGATCCTATGTTCGGCGTAACTTGTGTCGAATATAAAGAAAAGAAAGTTCGCCCAATGTGGGGCTCCAACCCACGACCCTGAGATTAAGAGTCTCATGCTCTACCGACTGAGCTAACCGGGCTTTGTTAAAGGGTACTATGTTCGGCGTAACTTGTGTCAAATACAAAGAAATTATAGACTAAATTTATAAAAGAAAGTGCGCCCAATGTGGGGCTCGAACCCACGACCCTGAGATTAAGAGTCTCATGCTCTACCAACTGAGCTAACCGGGCTTTGTTAAAAGGTGCTATGTACGGCGTAACTTGTGTCAAATACAAAGAAATTATAGACTAAATTTATAAAAGAAAGTGCGCCCAATGTGGGGCTCGAACCCACGACCCTGAGATTAAGAGTCTCATGCTCTACCAACTGAGCTAACCGGGCTTTGTTAAAAGGTGCTATGTACGGCGTAACTTCTCTCAAATACAAAGAAATTATAGACTAAATTTATAAAAGAAAGTGCGCCCAATGTGGGGGTCGAACCTACGACCCTGAGATTAAGAGTCTCGTGCTCTACCGACTGACCTAACCGGACTGATATACTCACCGTCAGTTGGGAATTGGAAAGACACGTTTAGCCATACTTCTTCTTGCGTAGTAAGATACTGAGTTACACGCTGAAGGTTTACTCCAGTATCGATTGGTTTGTAATTCCCTCCACCGAATATATTAGCACAAACCACTGTGAGAACAAAATAAAACAATTATAATTCTGAAAGAATTAAGATAAAAACAAAACCTGGTTTATTAGACCTTTATATTTTTATTTATTTTGTATGCAAATGAAGTTTACTCCAAGATATTGTGTGGATTGGTTCACTTTGGGACGTTCCGCAATGACGTAAGCGCAACGCAAGTTATGTGACCAATCACGACGCGATGGATCATCCGAACTGTTGCTTGTGATTGGTCAATTCGCTTGCAAGTAGACGATGACGTACTGAACAGAGGAATAGAAAGTTATACCTACCTCTTTTACCAGATTTGTTTTTTTCATATATACATGTTTTCTTTTCATTGTATTCATTCTGAGGATAAAAACGCACCAAATTGTTAAAAGGTCAAATTGCGTTTTGCAATACCTTTCTTTGTACGATTCTTTAATATTGACGGATTACAAATTGTAAATTTGAGAAAGGGAATGTGATTGCGGTTTCGTTTTCTTTTTCAAGAGGCATAGCTTTCATTTCAAACAAGACTATTTGAAGTCAGAGTAAATAAGCCGACATTTGAAATGACTTCAAGTGTAAGTACATTGCAAAGTAAGCAATGTTACTCAATGACATGAATAAATACAAAAGAAGCAATCACCATCCAATGATATCACGTCACCACTGTACACAATAACAACAGTATTTATAACTATTTCTATTTTATATTGGGTGTAAGCTGATCATTGATACGACAGACCTAGAATTCTCTAAACGGATGTAAAGTTATTGGAATTGATCAAGAATGGGCGGGTCCTTGGTAGGCCTACGGAATGTTTTCCTCTTAAATTCTAAACTACTGGCAGTATATTAATTTAATTGTAAACGAACAGAAATCGGTTATTATTATTAAAGCTTGGTTCCCACTAGGACGCAACGCAAGGACATCGTAAGCGCAATGCAAGCCAGTTAACCGGGTGCAGTGACAAGCTTCGATAATCCATCGCGTCGTGTTGACACATTCCTTGCGTTGCGCTTACGTCCTTTCGCTGCGTCCTATAGTGGGAACTAAGCTTTAGTGTTATCATTACTCCTACCAAGGCCATTTCTACTACTACCACCAGTATTATATCATAGGCCCAGCCCTAGCCAACATTATGTTGCTCTGCATCCGTCATCTCTTGTAACCACGGTTATTTTAACGAAGACTACCGTACACGTAGGCATTCTATACTAAAATAACACTGGACTTGATAATGTGTTAATAATTCCGATCGTATTATTTTAATAACAATAGAATACGTCGATAACATGTTAATTAGGCCTAGACTAGTGATACCTAATCACGTGTACGTTGCTTACCTTCCATGAGCAGTCTGTTACGCAGGTCGATGACCAAGTTATGTCCAAATGCAAACACCAAAGGATGAGATACAGGGCTGCTGCCACAGTTGTCATTTTGACTCTACTCAGGTGCTATACCTTAGGTACATTGTCAAATAAACTACGTAGAATCAGAAAGATATGATGCTTGGAATTGTCCGTCGATGTTTAGCCAAAGGCATGCCTTACAAGACTGCGTTAACACGAGACCTGTACCGTGAATGGTATTGAATTTTACGCTCTTATGGTGTGCAAATAAAAGCGATTATAGAAATTAGATGACTGGAAAATTAACAAAAGATTTCGATTCAATTCAACTTAATTCACTTTTATTCAGGATCAATTGGCACAATAGTAGGTCTATAAAGAAGAAAATAATATCAAAATCTAAACAATGATGAAATACAGGTTACTGACTCAAAATTATGTTTCCAGAATATTATTATGTATAACGTCAAACATTTTTTTATAAAGAGAGGAAGTTACTGATCCCTACAAATATTGATACAACCTTACCTGCTATCTATGCCACGAACCCTACACTACTGTATTAATTGGTTTCTAAAGCTCAGTTCCCACTATGACGCAACGCAAGAATGTGAGCGCAACGCAAGTAATTTGACCAATCACGATGCAAAGGATCATCATAATTATCGCTTGCGATTGGTCGATTTAATTGCGTTGCGTGTACCCCATTGCGTTGTGTCCTGGTGGGACCCAAGATTAAGTCTTTTCCGGTTTAGATGTTAATTATTCCAACTCTTTAGAGACTGATGTACAACTGCCATCCAAACATCTATTTGCATGTATATTGCATATTATGCAAGCAGTTGTAAGTTTGCGTTATATTATAAGCAAAATCACGTATAAAGATCTGTCTACACTAGTTGGACAAGAAAGGTGTGATTTGCCCAAATATAATAGTAGTAATATGCCATCATCGTGTCCATATATGGGCACAGCACATTTTTTTTGTCACATAAAGTTTGATAGTGTAGACAGAGCTTTAGACTGAATTTTACCAGATACAAGTTTAGCTAACATTTACCGTTTATACATACAATGCAAGCTCAGTGGTCGAGATTTGATTCTAAGTTTGTGAGCTGTTTCTTTCTCGAGAAGAAGCATTCTCATTAAATAGTATTATAATAATATTATTGAATATATACGTCATGTTGGCCAAAATTCGCCCCATAGATTATTTTTAATGTTGCAATCAAAACGATAGAAACTTAGTTATTTATTCACTATTTTTTATTTATTACATATACATAAAATTGACGAGGTGACCAGATTAGAATTCAATGAAACATCGACAAAAGTAGACCAATTTCACTAATTGTTGTCAGTCGGTTTGTCCGTCTATCATTCCGTTAGTAAGGACAACATCCAATCGGAGCAGCATCCTAATACCGTGGGTCTATTGCTGAGATCTCATCGATGACGTCACCAGTATATCTGTCAACACGAAAACACCTGACAAAAGGGATAAACAACGTTATGTTATTAAACGTTTTCAAATATAATGGTAAATAGTAATTGCTTATGAATGGGTCCGCATTATATAAAAGGAGGTTCAACATAAATGTAACCACATAACCTGAAAAATATACGAGAAAAAATAAAAAAACTTACTTTTCGTCAATGCATTGTACCGACGCAAAATGGCCGTCTTGGTCGCAAGTTGGTGGTCGTAAATGGTTCTCACTTCGTTGAATATTTTCAAGAATATCGTTCTCTACAATTCGACACCTAAAGAAAACAAAACATTCTTATTTTTGTCTTTTTCATCATACACATTCTTTTTCCTATTATCAGTATCATGAAAATCACCACAAAAGTTCCATGGCTTCGATTTCTATAGTAGCTTACTAAAGCTTGGTTCCCACTAGGACGTAGACGCAACGCAAGCGAGTTGACCAATTACACGCGACTGTTGGAATAATCTACTATCATTATGTGATTGGCCAAATCACTTTGCGTTGCGCTACGTCACTGCGTTGCGTCCTAGTGGGAACCAAGCTTTAAACGTGGATAGAATAGGCTACTACAATATAATTATGTTGCTATGTATTGTATTATTGTATCAAAGAAGAACACACATACCTTGGCATCCAGAATTTATAATCTACGAAATAAATAAAGCATAAAGAATGAGTCAAGTTGTTATATCAATATTTATATATTTTGATGCACAATGTAACTAACTTTATGTCGGTTATTTCATAAAAAGTCTATTTGTTTAATACAGGTAGAGTCATTGATACGACGCATTGGATTGCAGGATATTTACAGGATATTTAGAGGATATACGACGGAACATTCCGAACAACAATATGAGCGCTTAAGACAAAATGTCATAGGCTAAACGTCATGAAATGTACATACACATAGAAATGTATATAAGGTAAAACATACTTTAAAATTAGGCCTACATTTATAATAGACACGAAAAAAATTACATATAAACAATTTGTTCGGGTAGAAGAAACTTCATATGGGAGGTATACTACGAAGGACATTGTTGTTATTGTTGTGAATTTGATTAAAATTGCAAGTGTAGCTACTTTTTGTGATAATTGGTTTACCTTGTTCCGCTCTACATTCACAAATAGTACAGTCCCTTTCATCCTTTAGTAGTTCACCATCTTGGCATAATCTAAAACACGGAATGGTTTCACACGGTTCTAAACAAACACAAAGGTAAATCAAACGAATTACAAACACAACAATAATAGAGATTTATCGAAAGGTTGTTGAACTTTACGACTTGCAAAGCATCTGGTGATGTACTTATTTTAAGAAGACATTTTAAGACAGGATGTATCAAATTGGTATTAGGTTGGTTTTATTATTATCTCTATGGTCACAATGACGCGCGCGCGTGTATTAATATGATGTATATATAATCTTTATTTACAATTTCAATTATTACAATTTACAATTTTACAACAACACCCAACATTACACCAAAAAGAAGCGAGTGCTTGTCATTTCAATTCAATTTAAAAGGGATGCGCCTAAACCGTCGTTTACCTGAAAAAGATGGCGAAGGAAGACTTTTTAAATCTCTTGTCTGTTCCGTTTCATAATTATCATCTGGTACAAATTCATATCTCACTTCAAGTTTGCCACTTCTACTGCTTGGTCCACGATAAACAACTTGAATGCGACTTGAAAGTGAAATAATTGTCTCAGCAACGTGCAATTCCGATTGGCTGCAGTAAGAGCGTAAGAATAGCCGACTGCCATCGTCATCCATATCGCGTACGTTTAGTCGCGGTTGACATAGCCTCTGCTGGTCCATACGTGGAAACATATCAATGGCCAGAATCCTTAGAAAGACCCGGTAACCAGCAGGCGCATTAAACCGATAGATACAGTATGTTTCACTACCATCAAAGCTATCCATTATAATACCACGTGACAGACCACCTTTGGAAACTGTTGCTCCACAATCTACGATTGAAAGAGAAGTTGTGATTGGTCAAAAGTGGATCATCATCAGCAGCAAAGGCTATAAAGATGAATTAAATGATCTGTAATTGACCGTTGTATTACTTACCACGTGGTAACTTGCACACTCCTTTTGGTGAATCGTATCTACCATTTTGAATGACTCCTTTTGAACCGACGCATATCAATGTGTCAGAACATGTACCGAAAATACCCAATGGACCACCACAGGATTCGCCTACAACCTACACAAGTATTTAAATAATTATGTATTATGGTATCTCTAGTATGCACTTAAAGGAACTTTAGAGTACCAGAATTAAGAGTTACATAACAGCACGTTCGAAACTATTATGAAAGCAACACATCTGAAATAAAAGGGAAAATCGTACCTTAGAGCACACGTGACAGCCACAGTTACACGGGTCAAGTATGGACCTTGAACCTGCTGGACATTGCTTTGGTTCACACGTGAATGCGGCCAACTGACCATCATGACCAATACAGGGGCAATCACTAGTTCTATTAGAATAAAAAGCATTAAGAATTAATGAGGAAAATCTAGTATGTGAAAAAATAATGTAAGCAAAACTAAACAAGTCTGTTTTACATTAGGCGAATATTCACACGAATAGAGTTTTTAGAGAATTCTTGAACTCTGATTGTTTGTTGCGGATGTTTTCGCATCGCAACAAAATAATACGCGCGCATAAACCAACGCTTCGTGCGGAAATGATTTGAGCTGCTGTGGAAAAAAGACTCAATTAGACTCACCCTAACTTGTCATCGATTCCTGGAATTTCTAAATACGCAACGTTTCTGCTTTCTGAAAATTAAATTAATTTTCTTTAAAGCGAAATAAAGATGTACTACATACCTGTTTGTTGAACGTTGAAATCAACCTTCTCCTGGTAAACAAATTCATATTTCATTTCCACACTCCCTCTGAGGTGTGCATGTTTAGTTTGATAGACAATTTGAATTCGATTACTATCAGAAACTAGTTTCTTTGGAAACTCTTCGCGTTGGTTGCCATGACATATCGATCTTAAGACATATCTATCAGGTCTTATATTGCGAACTTTAAGTTGTGGCGTGCAGTGGTCACCTTCAAGCATTTCAAAAGGGTCATATGTTATAGTGACCATGACTCTCTGATCAGGCCTGGACACAAATCTGTAGATACATCGGTCACTCCCATCTATATCAACAGGGATGACTCCGTTAAACACGTCTGATTTGTAGGAAGTTGTGACGTCACAGCCTATAGTAAAGAAAAAAAAATGTATAGATTACTATGATTTCAGTATTACGATTTCAATAAAAAATTATTTTCCTTTCATATTAGACAACTTCTTAATTTATTTAGCTTTATGGGACTGAATATTTGGTGCGTAGGCCTACTATAATCGGACCCGGGAGTGGTCATGGCTTCGGACAAATTTTTACCTCGTTTGTGTGTACATAACTTGACGTCATAAATCGAGACACATTCAAGTCCGTGCTTACATGTTCCGTACCGGTCACCACACTTCTCGCCTTTCAACTAAAACGTAAGCAGTAACGTTTCATTAGTACAAGATACAACAAGATAACTTTATTGTCATATAGTTCAACGAAAGATTAGTAGGTCTATGCATATTATCTATATAAACGACAAACACACGAAGGAATGCATCGACCTATGGCGTACAAAACGTACGAAATTATTACTCAGATCATCATGATATTCTATAGCTTAACAATTTTGCATGACAGCTTAAATCATGTTTGCCATCTTAAGCTCTAGTCACACGAGTCCTACCTTAGAGCAGACAAGAACTCCACAACGGCATTCATCATTAACCAGGTTGCTTCCGTGTGGACATGGGTGTTGTGACATCGCTCTTTCGGCTGCTTCTTCAAAATCAACTACTTTACCATCTTGGTTAATGCACGGGCATGATGGGTAGTATCCACTGCTGTTCACACTGTAAAGAATGTGAAAAACCCCAAATACAAATATCAAATGAATACAAATGATTGTGGAATTGTTCAAATCTGTCTGGAATAATCACAAACAAATTAAAAACACAGTATAATCCAATTGAGATTATACTCGTACTCAACTACGAGTAGTAACTGAACTACGAGTAGTAACTGAACTACGAGTAGTAACTGAACTACGAGTAGTAACTGAACTACGAGTAGTAACTCAACTACGAGTATTAACTCGACAACTACGAGTAGTAACTGAACTACGAGTATTAACTCAACTACGAGTATTAACTCAACCACGAGTAGTAACTCAACTACGAGTAGTAACTCAACTACGAGTATTAACTCAACTACGAGTAGTAACTCAACTACGAGTAGTAACTCAACTACGAGTAGTAACTCAACTACGAGTAGTAACTCATTTGCCTTCTGATTCACTTAAATGTAAGAACACTAAATGTAAGCCCCAAACATAGATTTATTGTTCACTATACCTCTATGATATAACCTACTTTATAAATATTTACATATCTAAAAGACATTTTCAATTTTACTTTATTTTTACCTTGCAAACATTCTTACTAATTTTTACTATCGACTTTACTTACCGTAACAAAAAATTCAAAATTATATATAATTCAAACAAGCCAGTATTAACATTCATGTTGTTTTCGGGTGATACACTTACTGGCCCTCTGATTATTTCAGCTTCGACCAGAAATAATATGTGTTATGTGTGCTTACAACAAGATTGTGATCCTATGAACTTGAAAGCCGTTAGTTTGGGATTATAAGAAGTTATGCCTTTTACAGTAACAATACTTCATTGATGTGTTTTATCACAATAAAGAACAATTTTACAATAGGTGTCAAAACAAACAAAAGATCCTAATGATCCTTCCGGTCTGATTGTCATAAAGCACTTTAGGAGGGATTTTAAATATTTTGGTAACATTTCTTAATTGTGAATCAGCAATGAATCATCATTACAATCTCTATGGATAGTAAAATTCGAATATTGTACCTCTGACAGGTATAGATTTATTGTAAAATACCATGAAAATAATGAAACTATAATATTGCCTCAACATGTTCATAATTAATTAGCACCGCTTTTATCTGCTATGAATATTCAAATTCTTGATGAATATTCATTATACTCAGTGGAGCGTAACATAAATCACATTGTGATCAGTTGGTGGTACAAAAACAATAAAGTGTCGCGGAATTATTATTGTACACATTTTAACGTTATCTCATTTGAATTAAAACATTCGACACTTATACAATATAATATGAGTAATGATGAACCGTAAGTGGTAAAAAGTAAAACCGTTCGGTACACATTTGTGTTGTTTTTAAGACTATTGAGCTAGGCCCTGTGAGTCACTTTCCTTTACAAGTCGAAGTAACAGACGACCCGATACCACCCAAACGAGAATAAGCCTATATTGCATAGGCGTTACAAGGATGGGGCCTAGGTGTAGAAAACATCTCTCTTTATATATTATATCGGCTATAATATCTAATCAATGCCCATAGCAGATTTATTTATAGCACTTTTAGTTTTTTATCAGTCACAGAAATAGAATACATTTTTTTTGGTCATTTTTCAGTATGGTGGTTGATGATGGTGGCAACACTGAGAAGCAAAACTGGCCGGGAAGATGGAATCATGTTAAGAAACTTCTAGAAAGAACCGGACCATTTGCACACAGTGACTTTGAAGCCAGCCCTGAGGTACAACAAACAACAAAACAAGTTTACAAGAAATGATTACACTAAACATATTTTTTCTCTCATTTAAATTAATATTACTGTATTTCTATTTGCAGATTTTAGGCTTTCTACTGAGCATGTGCAAGGTTCTAGTAATCGGAGCTGGAGGACTCGGCTGCGAAATCCTGAAAGACTTGGTTTGTATTAAACGTAATCAGTGATACCAACATTGACAGCATATACATGAATAAACAGGGCCTGGGTTTAGATGATGAATACATGTTTTTGTTTTTTAGGCGTTATCTGGATTTAGACAGATTGAGGTCATCGATATGGATACCATTGACCTTTCAAACCTTAACAGACAGTTTTTATTCAGGTGAGCTATTATTCTTTTTGTCAACATATTATTGGTGCAGATGCAAATTTGACTTATTATCAGTGATAATGTTTTTGTTTTAATTAGACTTAAAGACATTGGGCAACCAAAAGCTACAGTGGCAGCTGAATTCATTAACAAGAGAATCCCAGGATGTGAAGTCAAAGCGTATCCTTCAGACTATCTTTTTAAATATGCAAGGCGATGTTCTTTTGTTTTTTAAAATTTTTTTAAAAAGCAATCAAATGCCATTATTATAATGGTTCAAATGGATTGTAATAATGTCTTAAAGAGGTAGTATTTTGAAAAAGATGGGGAGGGGGTGTACATGAAACAGACAAAAATAGTCCCAAAGTCATAGAAGAAATTGAGACACTCAGTAACATGAATTGGATAAAGTATGGAATGTATTGTGCCACATAACATACATTGAATAAGTATGGAAGGCAATATGTGACATATTACATGAATTGAATTAAAATTATCTTAACAGAACAATAGACATTTCAACAAAATACAAGATTTTGATGAATCATTCTATAGACGTATGTATATAGTTTTTGGTTTTAATTTAAAAAAATTTCAAAACAAATGTGAAATTTCGGTAGTTAACACATTGTTTTTTTTTACATTTCTAGAATTTCACATAGTTGTTTGCGGCTTGGATTCAATCATCGCTAGGCGATGGATCAACGGAATGCTTGTAAGTTAGATCAAAACTATCGAAGAGTTAACATAAAATTCAATGTAAAAAAAAAGTTATTTTTGTGCTTTTACAATACGAAAATAAATTTGCTTTAAAATTGTAGTTAAGCCTGTTAAGATATGAAGACGGTGTGTTAGATCAAGCGTCACTTATTCCGATGATAGACGGTGGAACCGAAGGCTTCAAAGGAAATGCGCGTGTAATTCTACCGGGAATGACACCCTGTATTGAGTGTACACTGGATCTCTATCCTCCACAGGTAATGGCAGATAAATAGTGTATAATTATATTATGACAACTTGCAATTCAATTGGGACCTATCCTTTAAAAGGAATGCATTAATTGTTGTGTGGTATTACTGTAAATTAAAATCAGCTGTTTCATTTTGTTTTTTTTTAGGTAAACTTTCCAATGTGTACAATAGCACATACACCAAGGTTGCCAGCACATTGCATTGAATATGTTAAAGTTTTGTTATGGCCTCAAGAAAAACCATTTGAAGGTAAGAAGGACATTAAGTGAATGTTAGAATGTTGCAGGAGGGATTGCCCACAATGCAACTAGTCGCGGGTAAAGGCTTTCTTAAAATGACTCCATTTAAAAATGAATGATTTTTCTTTCTTTCATTAGGTGTTGCCATTGATGGCGATGATCCAGACCACATACAATGGATATTTGAGAAATCTCAACAAAGAGCTGATGAGTACAACATACAAGGGGTGACTTATCGACTTACTCAAGGTAGGCTGTTACCAATACATTATCGGAAAATTTATTATATAGTTTATGAATGACGTTAAAAATATTTGAACATTTTGAACATTATACAGTAAACACACACTATATTGTAGGTGTTGTGAAAAGAATTATTCCAGCAGTAGCGTCAACAAATGCTGTCATTGCTGCCCAGTGTGTGACTGAAGTATTCAAAGTGGCCAGTAGGTAGGTAACACACCACATACACCCATATAGGTGACCAGTAGGTAGGTAACACACCACATACACCCATATAGGTGACCAGTAGGTAGGTAACACACCACATACAGGTGACCAGTAGGTAGGTAACCACACCACATACACCCATATAGGTGACCAGTAGGTAGGTAACACACCACATACACCCATATAGGTGACCAGTAGGTAGGTAACACACCACATACACGTGACCAGTAGGTAGGTAACACACCACATACACCCATATAGGTGACCAGTAGGTAGGTAACACACCACATACACCCATATAGGTGACCAGTAGGTAGGTAACAATTCAAACCACTGCTGTTGGATGTGGTTGAAATAAAATAAATTCACGCCACATATAGGTGTGGCTTCGCTTCTAGTATAAAGAAATAGCATTTAACAATTGTGTTTCTAATTATTCTTATTTATTTTTCAGTTGCTGTAACCCTTTGAATAACTACATGGTATTTAACGACACTGATGGATTATATACCTACACATTTGAAGCAGAAAAGAAAGTAAGAATACAGAGTATACAAATATAATCACCCATAAATATATGGTATTATGTGTACACTCACTTAGCCAAATTCTGTAATACAGCATCACATATGTATCACATGTGACACCAGTATTATGCTTATGGCCTATGATACATATGTGCATATGTGACACAGTATTACAGAACTTGTCTATAGTACTGGACAAATTATAGATACAATCAGTACAGAGAATCGTCCAAGATAATTAACTGATTAGTTTGTTAAATACAAACAATAAATGAAACACATTTTAAATAAATGTGCGATGTTTTACAGGAAGACTGTTTGGCATGCAGCCAAATCCCACAAACAATTCAAGTTTCAACTGATGATACGTTACAAACGGTTTACAACTATCTATGCGAGAATCCACAAATGTGAGTAATGTGCACCATCCACCCAACTTCAATGTAAAAAGAATTTGTGAAATGAGTTCCGAAAAATAACAAGATTTGCACCATGACATGATATTTATTTGTGTTTAATATTGTTTGTGTTTTAGGCAAATGAAATCCCCAAATATAACAACAACAATGGATGGAAAGAATAAAACACTATACATGCCAACTATAGAGTCAATCAAAAAACGCACTAAGGAGAACCTGGCCAAGAAACTAACAGGTAAATGCTAATGTGTCTTTCGATTATACGCAACACATTAAAAAAACCAACTGATGTCAAAAGTATTGTATAACTAAAAATAAAAGCAAATATTGCGTAAAATGCCCAGTCATCAAAATCTCCAAGTATGATATGTTTATGATCACCAGCATATAGGCTAATATTAGTATGTTTGTGTTGCAGATTTAGGCTTAACCGAGGGACAAGAGATTGTAGTATCCGACCAAACTTCACCAACATCTTTGATATTCGTCATCAAATTTAAAGTAAATTCATGAAAATATTACATTAAAACATGAATACAAACTGATAAATTAAATTAAATTAACTAAAATGAACACAAGTGTTTTATATTCTAATATACATTTTTTTGTAGTGTACATGCATTACTAAAGAATAATAGTAAAACTTTTAGGCCCAAAATGTTTATTTTTTGTTAAGTATTAAAATATTTGTGTTAAAATACATACACTGCATTAAAATATATCTTTGTTTTGGACAAGAACAAAAAGCAATGAATATTGGAGTGTATTTTCATTTTTTGAATGTTTTTCAAATATAGTTTAAAATTAAAACCTAAATTATTAGTTATCATTTTTTCTTTCCTCTTTTTATTATTGTCCAGCCATCATCTTCATCTTGACTATTTTTTTCAGTAGTTGATTCTGGAATAATAAAATAAAGTTATTGTCGTCAGCAAATCAACTCGATGATCTCAATATTACATCAAACAAAAGTAATCAAAACCAGTAAGGAAAACTAATTTAACTTTAACAGAATTTAAAACAAAGCTATAGATTGGGTACAGGTGAAGCGCTACAGCCAAAAATGTGCAATTAGTTATAAATATAACTGATTGAGCATTACTACACATACCTTTGTTTGATGATTGAGCATTACTACACATACCTTTGTTTGATGATTGAGCATTACTACACATACCTTTTTTGATGATTGAGCATTACTACACATACCTTTGTTTGATGATGATTGAGCATTACTACACATACCTTTGTTTGATGATTGAGCATTACTACACATACCTTTGTTTGATGATTGAGCATTACTACACATACCTTTGTTTGATGATTGAGCATTACTACACATACCTTTTTTGATGATTGAGCATTACTACACATACCTTTGTTTGATGATTGAGCATTACTACACATACCTTTGTTTGATGATTGAGCATTACTACACATACCTTTGTTTGATGATTGAGCATTACTACACATACCTTTGTTTGATGATTGAGCATTACTACACATACCTTTGTTTGATTGGGTAGCAGAATCATTTCCATTCACTAATGATGCATTTGACATCATTGCTTCACAATTATGTTGGCTTACATCTTTCTAATAAATTTAAACGGCAATAATGGTTTTAATACTGCATTACATTTATCATATATAGGGTAAATAATTAGCTATGGTTTCCCTGCCCAGCTATTTCCTTTTTATGTCTAAAGCCTTGTCTACACTATCAAACTTTATGTGACATAAAATGTGATGTGCCCATAATGAACACAATGAAGTCATATCCCTACCTGATCATCATCATCTTCCTGTCCAGCCGCTGATGTACATCCATCTAATCTTGCTTTTGGTACTTCTTGTATTTCCCTTAAAATTGAACTGTGATTTCCGGATTTGTATAGGTTAAAAAAATCACAAATCTTTTTACATATCTGGAAAAAAGATGCACATAAATTTGTTATATATTGAGACAACAATAAAATAGATTTTTTCCCGTTGTTTCTAAAGAAAGTTTCCACTTAATAGGGGTGTCCCAAAGGAGGGGTTCTACTGTGTAGTTGCTTGTCCCATAAATTGATTGTGGGATAAAATGTCATTCATCATTGTTAAACTAGGTCATGTCATCATTGTTACACTAGGTCATGTCATCATTCATGGTGTTCTTAAATCTTACTTGATATGAACTGCCATCTTCAGCAATTGTGTCAAATTCTGTATTTAGGATTTCAGATAAAAACTCATCAAGTTCATCTGGCTCAATCCCATCTAATAAAAAAAAAACAGACTGAAATTTAAATTACTGTTAAAAACAATATAACCTGGTATCACATATGGATTTCATTTTATTACAATGCATACCATTTTCCTGAAACCATTGCCATATAGCGCCAACAAACCATTCAGCCTTCTCACGTCCATATGGTCCACCAAATCCGTGCTGAACAGCAAGCTAACAACAAAAGACAAAATTGTTCACTGTATATTTATATAATACATTGGAAAAAATAGCTTCGCCTTATTCAATATTTAGGTCGACCATGCATCTTTGCATACAACATAGAGAACTAGAATAAAATACTGTTAATGTCATGCCGATTAAATTAAATTAGTTATGAATTGTTGAATCTTTTTTTTTAAAGATGTATTGTCTCTTTGACAAATTCCCAAAAAATTTTTAAAACAAGATTTTGAAAAAAGTGGGTCATTTTGGAGTATCATAATAGTTATTAACTTTCACCAAAAATTGGTCAAAAAAAAAATCATTTAACAGAAATACAGATGACTTCCAGTCAAAATCTTCGATCAAAACATATCTCATAATGCAAAGCGCTTGTTTGGCTAATCTGTGTATGCATAATCATAAAACTTCTTCGCGATCTGTGTGAAAACACCTTCTCAACTCTGACGACTTGTAAACAATCCTAATTAACATACAGTATCATGCATAATGCATACTCATGGTTTGAAATCTTTGTTTACTTTCGCTCCCGACAATTTTCCAGACGAAATGTAATCAAACTAATTTACCTGTTAATAATCACGTACTTGTTGTTTTTGGCTCAAATTTTCGACTTAAATAAAGTGAATAACTTTAATATATACTTTGATATGGCCAATTTAAATTTAAAATATTTTGACCTTCATTTTTTTTTGTTTCAAGGGACAATATACATCTTTAAATTTTGACTGAAATTTTGTATTATTTTACAAAATAATAATTAATATTAAATAATTAACTGTTAATAGCATGGTCGTCCAATATAATTATTAATTGATATAAACCTAACGCTAGGCTTAGTAAGTAGGAGAGGAGAGTGAGAATTAACTTGCTAGGCCCTGATGTATGAACCTAGGCAAGCCGCATCAGCTCCACCCAGCAGGGGCCAATCCGCTCGTGGGGGGCCAGGCTAGCGCCAATCTAGTAGTAGACTGACTAGCTAGGCCTAGCCTAGCCCCGGGCCTACTAGCTAGATATTTAATAATTGTTGTAAATAATATTTAAACATGCAAATAGCAAAATATATTACTCATTAGGCCTAACAACTAACCTGTAAAACAGTCCATCCTTGTAATAATGCTTCTATTCCACGATAAAATATATCTTTTTGCTCCGTAAATCTAGCTTCTTGCTTTCCAGAGGAGGCTGCCATTTTGTTTGTTTTTTATACTAGGCCTAGGCTAGGCCATTAACTTAGATAATAATAATAATATTTCAACATTTTTTACACACAAAAAGTAGCTAAAAAAGTTTCAAATTTATAAATGTATGATAAAAAAAAAGTATTAATGATACAAATACTATTAATGTTTATTATTGAAATATATATTATCATAATATAATTTTTGTTGAAAGAGGCTAATGTTTAAGTGGAGTATAGAAACGAGTAAGTCACAACAAACACAAGGTGAAAGTTCAAAGGTTTCTGTTTAACTACCCCCTCTATTAGTAATCTTAGCCATCGTTCAATGGTTCCCGTACTCGACTCACACCGCACACACCATAGCATAGGGAGAAATATTGTATACTGTATTACTAATATAATATTATAGTATTTTATTTCTTTTTTTTTAGAATTAACATATGCATGGCCTGGTAAACACCAACATTTAAATAAATATTGTTGAAAAAGCTTTAAAAAGTTAATTTTATATTATACTCTGTAGAGTACAATTAAAATAATACCAAACTCTAGTTCAGAGGGCGGTGTTTCAGAAAAGAATAATAATGGCGCACGGCAATTACAGCTGGCCACACGTCCAACGAGAGAAAGATGGAAATTATTTTGCACATTTAGCCTAATTAAACGATGTAATGGAACCTTCAGTAAGTTCTAAGGCTTGTATAGAACCTATTAAGACACAAGATAAGTGTAGACAGACCAAATTATATTGTGAAGATTTTATTCAGGTTGGTTTACTTTTCTTTATTTTTTGTGTTGACATCGGAGGCTAGCTAGGCTAGCCATGCATGCTCCTCCCTCTCTCTTGGACTGCACGATGATGTCAGTCTGATCATCAGTGAACGATCGGTGTTTTGGTTAGACAAACGTGTAGGCCTATCCTAGGGAAGTTTTCATGCTCAATTCTTTTTCTTCTATTACTAGCTTTACACTTTGTTAATTTAACTAATATATAATATTTAGCAATTTAATGTATTTTTTTAGCTTATTTGCAAATGCGTAATTTCAGTATTAATTTCTTATTTATATTATAAAAGTATTAAATAAATAGGCTAGGCCTAGCTAGATCTCTGTACTGTACAGTACATGTGAGGTCGAGATCTGTTTTTGTTTTGCAAAATGCAAGGCTAGTCTAGGGATGTATGTAGTGGTATGCTGTATGTTGTAGAATAGAATAACATGCATGTAATGTCCTAGTAGGAGGCCTAGATTAAAATAAAACCACAATCATGCTTTGAAATGTGAAAGTGGTGGTCATTATTAAATATTATACATAAATCATTGAATGAATTTATTGAAAGTTTTAATAATATTTTGTTAATTAATTTATTTTATTTTTTAATGTTTTTATACAATATGCATAATTGTACAGTTTGTTGTGAAACTGAGACACTACATAAATGATAAATAAATAAAATAAAAGTAATAAAATAAACAAAACATTATTTTGATATTTAATTAAGAAAGTATCAAGACTTTCATCTGCCACCCCTATTTTATGGGTGTCTAGAAAACTCAGATCTGGCACACAGTATTATACGTTTTCTTACTAATAAAAATAATAATAGAGTTTTCTAGACACCCCTATTTTATTCAAACAATTGCAAAACAAAAGTTTTTTTTTTCTCTTTCGTGGGGGTCACCCACATTTATTCATTCCTTTTACAAATATATATTATATAACATACATACATTTTTATAAAATAAAGAACAATAAAATGCAATATAAAAGCTAAAAAGGCACTATATCTATACATGTACATAAAATCGATGGAGTAAAAGTATGCTTTAAAAACGTACATTTTATGTTTATTGCAAGTTATAGTAAAAGTACAACTATTTATCATTTAAATTTACTTTATATTAAGAAATGTATTAAAAAGTAGCTGTTTCTTTTATTATATCTTAAATCAGTACTCACAATTTGTTTCTTTATTTCTTTTGACCTTTCCTTATATTACATCCGTTACAAATATATACACACATACACACATTAATATACCTATTTACATTTACGAATCAGTTTAATATAGTTACCAAAACCCATCAAATTACAATTTTGGAATTTTGATATATTTAAAATAAAAATATTGTTTTTTTTTACATGATTTTGGTCACATAGAATTTTTCATTTTGACCGAAAATGTAGACAGATTGGAGACAATTTTTGTTCAAAATTAAAAGTTATATATGAGTTGACCAAAATTATAATGGTCAATAAAAAAAATATTTTTTTGAAAATATATCAAAATTCAAAACTTTTAATTTATCTTCAGCCTAATTATCATAAATAATACTTTTCATCGTTATTTGAGGCAAATTAATATAACTGTTTTGTATTTTGCAAATTTTCTGAAAAACTGGATATTTTGTTATGTGATATAATTTGTAATATAAAAAATGTGTAAAAATATTGTATTCTAGTAGCATCATATACACATTTATAAATATGAATTTAAAATGAATGAAATGTTTACAAATACAAGAATGATCATACAGTACTAAAAAACATTACAATTTCACTAACTTACTAACTTTAAAATTGTGTAACAAAAGTTTTTTCTGAAGTTCTTTCACTCTATTGAATAAATAAAGCACTTAGATTAGGCCTACATGTACACTGTACTAGCACCCAGCTGCATGAAAGAATGTACCAATATTAACTCGTTTAAATTTAATTTTAAAAAACACATTTTATCGTAATTGTTTAATTGAATTTTTTTGGATAATTATTTTTTTATATAATAGTTTTAAATTTAAATGTATATAGTAGATTCGTATTAGTAAAGTATAGTTTTATATATTTTGTCATTTTCAAGAGGGCCCCTGAATATCAGCTGGCCTGCGGGTTCAGCTGGAAGGGTTACCCTCTATAAATAAAGTTGAAATAAAATAAAATAGCCATGTTTATAAGGTATCATTACCACCACCCACCCTTAACTTTTCTCACCCCACCCTTAACTTTTCTCACCCCACCCTTAACTTTTCTCACCCCGCCCTTAACTTTTCTCACCCCACCCTTTTAATGTTCTCACATCACTGATTATACACTAGTACAATTGTTTAATTTTGCAGAGTTTTAATGAGTTGATGCGAAAATGTCGACGTGATACATTATTCCGTCTTTATTGCAAAGTAGTGTATGAGTTGGTGACACGGGTTCATGGACTTTGTAGGTGTGGCAAGTGTCTTGTTGAACTCAAAGGGGTCATTAATCATCTCTGCAGGTTGGTAGTACCTTTACACAGTCTTCAACTCCAATACCAGGTTCTCTGTACTGTATATATGCAATTATCTCCCAGTATCATAGGCAAATTGTGTATTACAGTGTCACATGTGGCATCTGTATGTTACGGTTTGGTTAGGCTTATGGCTTATGTTAAAACTCTCTATCTCTGTATTATAGAATTTTGTTATGATATATAATTAATAATAATAATATCCTAGATTTATATAGCGGCCTAATGTTGTGAAACCTCTATGCGCTGTGGATAAACTATAGGATAAATCAGGATAAATTATTGTACAGCAGAAGAGTACTGAGAAACCCAAAATTAGAAGTTTCTTGAGGTCCAAAAGGACCCATTTTTACCAAAGACATAGAAAAACATATCAATATCATGTCTTTTTACGCTTTGAAATCTGTAAATGATCAAATTTACTTGCATAATTGATAACTGTAAACATCATCATATTGTAGAATGAAGTACACAAAGTAAGTGTATACGAATTGTATTGTAATTGATTGATTTTTAAATTAATTTTAATTTGGATGCCTTACTATATCCTATGTAATAATAATTAGTTATCCGCATTCCGCATTCAGCGGATAACTCCTTGTAACTGTCCTGTTTCATCATCTTTTTTTTTTTTTCTGTATTCTTTCTTTCTGTCATTTTTGTGTCACGCATATCTCAAAAACGTGTAAACATTTTATAACTTTGTCAACATGTGGGCATTCACGTGAAGTTGTGCACCTGCTATTGTGAATGACGTCAGAAATGCGCAACGTGACTTACGCGCGTTTTTATGAATTTCGCATTTTTAACATATATCGAAAACCATATAACAACGTAAATTGAAACTTAACAAAAGTTTAATTTATATCTTGCGCTAGCTGACTGTGGAAAAAAAATGGCATGTTTCACACGAAGTTACGCGCGCACGCGCGTTTGAAATTTCAAAATGCGAAAAAAAAAATTTCTAATCAACTTTCTACGCGTTTCATGTCATTTTGAGCATGTAAAAAATTCCCACGCGGGTGCATTTTTTTACGCGCATGGTGTGAACGTAGCGTTGAAAACAATTTTTTTTGTGTGATTTATGTTTTTCCAGCCTTTTCTAGTAATTTTACCAACTTTTAAACAATTTTGAATTAAAATTACGTCATACAGGCACGTTGAATTGGATAATTTACGTGCGTTTTTGATGAAAAAGTTAAAAAATTTGTCAAAATTATACCTTTTTTTAAACAATCATAGATTCTAAACTACGAGGTGAACTTTTTTTTAATTACATATCCAGGAAGATGATAAGTTGTAGATAAGGAATCATGCATTGATATGGCAAACCGGTCATTGTGACATCATCGTATGGCCACGCGAATATAAAATATAGGATTTTTGTATCTTTTGTCATAGCTCATCACATTTAATAGAGCGCATCTCCACTTATCTGTTTTCCATTTTCACCCCGATTATTATATTTTCTAGGTCAATCAACTATCTTACGCATGAGTTAAAAATATTTTAATTTTTATGACGTCATGTCTAAAAATGTAAATAACGTGGGTCACTTATATTCATCTTTACAGTAAATTTTAATCTGTTATACTAATAGCTCATCAGAATAAAAAGTGATAATCATGATTAAAACGTTTTCTGGAAGCTATTGGATTGTAGATAGTCCCGTAATTTCACCTATTCTACACTGTATGTAGCATACAGATTATACCGTTTGCACTGTATATACCATATGACACAAAATTGACAGAATTCAGCACTAAACAGCATATCATATTCTTCAGTTCAGGTCATAATGCCATAATCTTTTTCTGTGTGCAAACTGTCAACGTATGACGTGCACGTCGCGTTTGTGTGGTGCGGATAACTAACTCGTCAAAATGACGAGTTACATGTCTAGTTTAAGTTGATTTTACTTTGCGCTTACTTTATGGCGTATGCGCTTAAGTACTTTGTTTACTTCGTGCTTAATACTTTGCGGGTTTTACAATGTGCGTACAGCAGTTTAGCAATACCCAGTGAAGTTAAGTTTCCTACTAAAATATGGAAGTGACTTGAAGAGGTTAATAATGACATACAGTAGCATGCAGACAGATAATAATGTTACCAATGTTTATGTTATTTAAATTTTCAATGTTTATTTCAACTTTTGTTTACATGCATTTAATTTTAAATGTTATTTTTGATTGATTGTGTTTTTATTGTAATTCCAAAATATAGATAATTTTTTTAAGAATATTGTCGCTTGAGGAAATAATTTAAAAAAAAACGTTTTTATTGAACAATGAATATGACATTCCAGCATTTATCTATGCCATACTTGACAAAAATTGTCCAGTGCACTAGCCTAGTCTGATTGGTTTTGAGATTGCAACAAGTTAAATATAAGGCACACTAAAATAGATACTATTTACCCAACATTAAAATAATAAAACACTTTACACTGATGCAGAATAACTGCATTTAATAATGTTATGATCTTGCAAATGTTGATAGATAAATCATACACAATCTAAAGTTGAACACTTCCTGTCGGCGTTCAGCAGTCACTATTGAGCTCAGTTTATGAGGCCAGTGAGGGTAGTCTGCTACAGTACATACAGTAGTACCTACTGTAACAGCTTAATGATGGTTTTTGCACTAATAAAATTACTACTTTAATATAAACAGAATGTGTATAATGCCCACTCACTCATCTAAAGTGTTATCACATTAACGACAGAAAAAATATTATCATTTAGAAGACATCCACTTCCACTTGGCAAGCAACATCCTTTTTTTTTATATTTGATGTGAATTCATAAGCGGTTGTGACATTCAGGAATCATTAAATATTTCCAACTTAAAAAAAAAATATAAGCAAATGCCAAGCCATCTTTTCTTTTGATTTTCTGCAAAAACATCAAAATAAAAAATAAATAAAACAATTTGAATACTATTTGTAATGTTTTAATAAAGTTAAATTCAAAAAAAAAATAATAGTTTCTGTAAACTTACAGTACACAGAAAAAAACCCCTATTTTCTTCTTATTGCCTTTTTCCCTAAATTTTAGTTTATTATATATTAAATTATTATAGTAAACTTTTGGGTTTTTCCTGATCTAATTTTTAGATTATTATTATTATTATGTGACATTGACAATAAAGTAGCCAACAAGCTCTTTCATATAAGAGAATATATCTTATAATGTTGGTGTTATAATTATATGTTAACTGTATTAAATTGTGTAATTTTTAAACTTATTTCTCTAGCTCCTGTGCCCAATATATCATAAGTGACGATTTCTCGTCAGTGCCCGAGTCATTTCGTCTGAACCTGAGCGACGCCTTGCAAGCAGCGCAAGAAGAACTAGGCTGCTTAAGTGGTGATAGGTTCTTTAGGCTGGCTGGGCTGTGTGTTGCTCCCTGGTCTCACCCATTCCTAGTGGGCATTATGGAAGGAACATCTGGCTCACAGGGATCAGGTAAGCTTTATCACATTATTCCCACAATCTATTAGTTTCCCTTAAGTTTCCCTTCTGTAAGATTTTAATATTTAATTTTTGTTTATGATTTCAAAATTTGAATTTTAAATGTGTTATTTCTACTGTAGTTCTTATTTATTAGTTTTAAAAAAATGTACAGACATTTGTAGGACATTTTCTGTGTCCAAAAGAAAGTTGACTGTACACAACCATTATTGACTTACAGTTTATAAATGAAATCAAATGCTTTTAAAATAAAACAACTCTTTGCATTAACTTTTTGAAAAAAATCATGATTTTTTAAACAAATCTTGTTCATAAATTGCTCAGTGTCATATCCCATGGGTGTGATAATGTGACTCATTTATCTAATCACATCTACAGACAATTGAGTCACTTTGTTATTTTGATTCCTTAAAATGACAAATTAAACTAATTATTGTTTATTACTAATAAAGTAATAGATGCTAATTTAAGAAAATTCAATTTCCATTGTTATAAAATTTTTTTAATTTTTTAAAATAATTAATAAATATTTTAGTACAATTTTTGTCAAAATTGTTATTTTTTTATTTATATGTTACTTACTGTAAAGTGTATACAAAATTAATGACTTGATGCTGATATTCTATATAATATGTAGATTAAAAAACAGGAAATTATTAAAGAAGAAATTGTAGTACTAATTGTAAATAGGATAATAATAATAATTTGTAATAAGACCCAGTTCAGTGTGACATGAATCGAAAAGGTTAGCTTTTTAGTCTCAATTTTGCAAGTTGCGATTGCGATTTCACTATAACAGAATCATTGAGTAAGTATTCAAAATTAATGATTTATAAATAAGTATACATTAAAGATGTATTGTCCCTTTGACTAATTAAAAAAAAAAGGTGGGTCATTTTGAAGTATCATAATAGTTATTAACTATCACCAAAAAAATCATTTAACTGAAATACAGACGTTAAAAAAATAACATTGACTTCCAGTCAAAGTTTTCAATCAAAACATATCCCATAATGAAACGCGCTTGTTTGGCTACTCTGTATGCATAATCATAAAACTTCCTCAGGATCTGTGTAAAAATACCTTCTCAACCGTGACGAGTTGTAAACAATTCTAATTAGCATATACATAATGCGTACTCGTGGTTTGAAATCTTTGTTTACTTTCGCTCGCGACGATTTTCCAGACGAAATGTAATCAAATCAATTTACCTGTTAATTACGTAACTTGTTGTTTTTGGCTCGAATTTTCGACTTAAAGTGAATAACTTTAATATTACTTTGATATGGCCAATTTAAATTTAGAATATTTTGACCTTCATTTTTTTTGTGTTTCAAGGGACAATACATCTTTAAAATAACATTAGGATTTAAAATAATAGTAATTTAAAATTTATATATTAATTTGTATCTTCATTGAGATTCAGGTACATTGTCACTGAAAAAAATATTATTAATATCTTAATTTTTTAATTTTAGAGAGGACACAAAACTACATAAGCTATGAAGGAATTGATCTGCTGTCCTCTAGAGTCGAGATTCTACTCGAGAAAGATCCAAACAAGGCCATTCGGTTGTGTCAGGCGTGTGCCGAACATCAAGAGATAGGCAAAGACACTGTGTTCCTAGAAACCTGTCTTGTTGTGTTGTTTAATCAGGGAATGCCTCCTGAATTTTCCATGCAGGTTAGAGTTTTTAAACTGTTGTACTAAAGTTGATCTTATTTCCTATGATTGTCTATTATTTTTTGGGTTTCAAGTCGAGTAAATTTATTGTCATTGTCATATAAAAAACATTTACATTGAAATGAATTTGAACGGTTTCGGCTACTAACAAATAAATAGAACTTAAACTACATGGTGAAACTATGCCCCGTCAGACACCATCCTGGTATTTACTATGCCCGTCAGACACCATCCCGGTATTTACTATGCCCCGTCAGACACCATCCCGGTATTTACTATGCCCCGTCAGACACCATCCCGGTATTTACTATGCCCGTCAGACACCATCCCGGTATTTACTATGCCCCGTCAGACACCATCCCGGTATTTACTATGCCCCGTCAGACACCATCCCGGTATTTACTATGCCCCGTCAGACACCATCCCGGTATTTACTATGCCCCGTCAGACACCATCCCGGTATTTACTATGCCCCGTCAGACACCATCCCGGTATTTACTATGCCCCGTCAGACACCATCCCGGTATTTACTATGCCCCGTCAGACACCATCCCGGTATTTACTATGCCCCGTCAGACACCATCCCGGTATTTACTATGCCGCGTCAGACACCATCCCGGTATTTACTATGCCCCGTCAGACACCATCCCGGTATTTACTATGCCGCGTCAGACACCATCCCGGTATTTACTATGCCCCGTCAGACACCATCCCGGTATTTACTATGCCCCGTCAGACACCATCCCGGTATTTACTATGCCCCGTCAGACACCATCCCGGTATTTACTATGCCCCGTCAGACACCATCCCGGTATTTACTATGCCCCGTCAGACACCATCCCGGTATTTATTATGCCCCGTCAGACACCATCCCGGTATTTACTATGCCCCGTCAGACACCATCCCGGTATTTACTATGCCCCGTCAGACACCATCCCGGTATTTACTATGACCCGTCAGACACCATCCCGGTATTTACTATGCCCCGTCAGACACCATCCCGGTATTTACTATGCCCCGTCAGACACCATCCCGGTATTTACTATGCCCCGTCAGACACCATCCCGGTATTTACTATGCCCCGTCAGACACCATCCCGGTATTTACTATGCCCCGTCAGACACCATCCCGGTATTTACTATGCCCCGTCAGACACCATCCCGGTATTTACTATGCCGCGTCAGACACCATCCCGGTATTTACTATGCCCCGTCAGACACCATCCCGGTATTTACTATGCCGCGTCAGACACCATCCCGGTATTTACTATGCCCCGTCAGACACCATCCCGGTATTTACTATGCCCCGTCAGACACCATCCCGGTATTTACTATGCCCCGTCAGACACCATCCCGGTATTTACTATGCCCCGTCAGACACCATCCCGGTATTTACTATGCCCCGTCAGACACCATCCCGGTATTTACTATGCCCCGTCAGACACCATCCCGGTATTTACTATGCCCCGTCAGACACCATCCCGGTATTTACTATGCCCCGTCAGACACCATCCCGGTATTTACTATGCCCCGTCAGACACCATCCCGGTATTTACTATGCCCCGTCAGACACCATCCCGGTATTTACTATGCCCCGTCAGACACCATCCCGGTATTTACTATGCCCCGTCAGACACCATCCCGGTATTTACTATGCCCCGTCAGACACCATCCCGGTATTTACTATGCCCCGTCAGACACCATCCCGGTATTTACTATGCCGCGTCAGACACCATCCCGGTATTTACTATGCCGCGTCAGACACCATCCCGGTATTTACTATGCCCCGTCAGACACCATCCCGGTATTTACTATGCCCCGTCAGACACCATCCCGGTATTTACTATGCCCCGTCAGACACCATCCCGGTATTTACTATGCCCCGTCAGACACCATCCCGGTATTTACTATGCCCCGTCAGACACCATCCCGGTATTTACTATGCCCCGTCAGACACCATCCCGGTATTTACTATGCCCCGTCAGACACCATCCCGGTATTTACTATGCCCCGTCAGACACCATCCCGGTATTTACTATGCCCCGTCAGACACCATCCCGGTATTTCTAGAACTGGTTTCGGGATTGGTAAAAAACTACTGTAAGCCCCGGCGGCGGACACCATCCTGGTATTTCTAGAACTGGTTTCGGAGTTGTTGGTTAACTTTTTATTGTATCAATATAAAACAAATATAAATTAGTATTTTCTATAATTTATTAAATTTTAAATTCAAAATGTTGAATTGTTACTTTTAGGTTTGGATTCAAGAGAGTGAGAGAGTGTTAGAATCACTTAAGAACATGCTAATGTACTACCCAGCACCAGTCATCAAGCTGGTTGACACTCTGCTCCTTAAGGAATGGAACCAAGAACACTCTGGTTTGAAAGAGGAGAAAATGGAAGATCTCTTGCGCATGTGGATCGATGTCCACTACAAACATGGATCTTTTGATGAACTGTACAGAGCTGCCGTCAATCTGGCCATGTATAATGACGACACCAAGAGTGTTATTCATTTTGCAGATACAATTGTCAAGCAGGTATTTATTGGTTTTCTTATGCATGTCAATTGTGTGTGTGTTGTTTGTACTCTATATGCATTATGTTGAGTTAATTTCTAAGTGACACACTTTTAATAAGAATGTCAATACAATAATTAGTTTGGGGGCACGTGCTCACCTCCCCTCTCCTTATTCACATTTGTTTGGGGGCTTGTGCTCACCTCCCCTCTCCTTATTCACAGCTAATTTGTTTGGGGGCACGTGCTCACCTCCCCTTTCCTTATTCACAGCTAAAATGAGATTACTTTTGATATACTATTAATATTATTATTAATCCCTCATTCAAAATACTTGATCCGTCCCCAAGAGCCTTTTTGTGCTTCTTTAAAGACAATCTTACCGTTTGATACAAATTTCCAAATAATAACAATTTATGACATATTTCTGTTTTCATATGTTTTTTCAACAGATTGGACAAGAAGCATTACCATTATTTGTTAACTTACTTGTTGATAACATTCAAGTTCCTTTTCACCGATTGGACGAAATTGAGTGTCAATTAGCCAATCAGAACAATGCTGTTATTGGCGAAAGGTTGGCTGATGCATTGTGTGAAAATACTGGGTTAGAGTGCCTATGCAGGATGGCTAACTTTGTGTCATGTCCGTCAAAGCAAAACTATCTAAAATTGAAAGAGGTATTTGAAGCAGCAAAGGAGAATTATAAACAGCCTATCGTGCCACTTTTATCATCTAGGCTTGACCTCATCCTTACTAAAGTTATTCTTGGACTTTTACCCAAGGCATTCAACCCATGGAATAGTTGGGACAGTTTAGAACAAGTGTGCAACAAATTGCAAAGAACATCTAAACAAGTAAAGACAAACAAAGGAAATGGTATTTTAAATGAGATTGTTACGTACAAAAAACCAAATTGGTTTCTTGATATGTTGGAAGATGATTGGGCTTGTTACGCAAAAGGGAAGCGCAACGAAGCAGAAGAAGTGGTGTGTAATGATGATGAAATTGTCGCTGATGAACCGGCGAATTTAGAGCCTGCTAACTCTCAGGATTTAGACGCAGTAAACAAAGCTTCTAACGATTTAAAAACAAATGAAATAGAAACAAATGATTTGTTAAATAATGTGGAGAACAAAGTTAAAAAGAAACGAGGAAGAAAGTCACTGAAAGATGGATTAGTAGATGGAAACATTAAAAGACGATTTAAAAGGGATGGTGATGAAAATAAAGGAAGCAAAAAGGAGGCAGACAAGAATGATGGCTGTAAAGAATCGCCAAAACCAAGGAAAAAACCTGGAAGAAAACGCAAGGCTGACAAGTTAAAAGACAACATTGAAAACAATGATAAATTAGATGTTAAAGATGTAAAAGAGATAAATAATGAATTAAATAGCAAAGATTTAGCTAAATCTACTACAACGCTGGACAATGGCAGTGCTGATGATCCCTCCGCTGCTGACACTGTCAAAAAGATTCAGAAAGGTGGAAAGAAACGCAGACGTCAAAGAGATGACTTCGGAATTGGACGTAGGAGAAGAAAACCAAACAGAAAGACATCCGACGAGAAAGGTAAATTAAAAGGAGATGAAGATGAATTGGATGATAGCGAGACGGATGAGGAACCAATGTCAGATGTTAAAACAAGTAATTCGACAGCTGAGATGATTTCATTAAACTTGCAAGAGACGCCAATAAATAGATGTTGTTTGACTCAATTGGAGACACCCCCGCCAGATACCAATTCTTGTCTGCCTTCTAAGCCTGATCCATATAAGATTCCAGAATTGAATACTGTCCACAACAACCCAGTGCTAGAAAATGGAGAAATGACTTTGATTACGGGTGAGAAAAAGGATAGTGAAGAAACTCTAAATGTATCGCCAAAGAAAAAAGTAAAGAAGAAAACAAACAAATCTCAATTGAATCATAAATTAGACGTGAATAAGTTGACAGAGGGTAATAATTCTGAAAGTTTATCAGTCAAGATGTCTGAAGACCTCATTTTGCCAGTTAACAATGCTAATTGTTTTTCTCCAACAACAGAATCAGCCAAACAAGTGAAGGCTCCTTTGTTATTTAATGCAGATGGGAATCAGACTGTCCTAAAAGGGACAAACGATGTTGTACCATCAGACTTAAATGGTTCTTTTTCAGTGAAAGATGTTGTTTCTCCAAGTAAGAATTCAAAGTACTCTTCAATTAGTGATAAAAGAAATCCAGAATCAAGAATTAATTCACCAAAAAACAAGTTAAAGAACGCATCGGGACAAGAGGCACTGAAGGATTGCTTAATCAAGAATTGCCAATTAACGATTTCTCCGAAAGGAGGAGCAAGAAACTCGCCCGATAAGACTGTAAAGACAAAAGCACGAAGAACTCCAGTTAAGAATAACAATGTAGACACTGTTGTCAAATTAAGGTCTGATACCTCTAAGGGGTCAAATGTCAAAGAGGTCAATCATTTTTTGGTTGGTGCTGCTAATGATAAAGTACTTGGCCATACGGTAAGCTTTTTACTCATTTAATCTCCATTTTATATTTCAATTTAAACAATACCTCAATCCGTTCCATTTAATTGTCTAATTTTAATGAAGAATAAAAATTGGAAAGTATACTACTTTTGTGCTACTAACTTGTTAATGTAGATAACATGTTTAAAGTTTCCTTTTCCATTTCAAATACTACTACTAGACCAAGTTGACCTTTAACCTATAACCGTAGTTTTGCAGCTAAGACGCTTGGCTACCAATACCAGAATCAAATCATGTCCCAATGACCATATAAGGATGTTGTATTTGTGTCTGTCATTAAGCTTTGTCTACACTATCTAACTTTTTATGTGACAAAAAATGTTATGTGCCCATATATGAACATGATGATGTCATATCACTACTATATTTGGACACATCACAACTTATTTTTGTCAAACTAGTTTGATAGTGTAGACAGATCTATAGAACCGGGATTATGTGAATATCCTTGGCAATGTGCCAAATAACGACAGTAAACATAATAATTGTATTACTATTTTCAGGAGACGGAAAACAAGGACGGACTTAGAGAAATCAAGCCATGCGAGAAAAACGTTGGTTCTGACATCAACCAAATCTCAATTAAGAAAATGGCAGAAGTACAAAGTGAAGGGACAAACTCAAGTGATAATAAACCAGTTTGTACCGGTATGCTAAAAGCAAGTGCCGCAATGAGAAGAACACATTCAAGAGTTTTAGAATTATCAATGAAGAAGTCAATGAAGAAAAAGCAATGTTCTGAAGAACCAACTTTCGAGCTAGATGAAGTATCAGGTTTTTTCAGAGATAAAGTAACTATGAAACCGCTCCCAAAACATTGCGTCTTGGAATGCCATACAACAGGTTATGTAGAAAATAACGATTTCGAAATAACTTCTCAGGAAAGTGAGTTTAGCTCAGATAAACTTGACAATGAAATTCCAAAAACTGTAAATTGTACAGAATTACAAACAAGTGCAGACATGTCCCCTAATAAATCAACTGAAATGAATGGTTTGAAAAGTGACATAAAGAAGGTTCGTCGGAAAGGAAAGAGACAAGTAAATGAGCTGAAAAAAGATGACGATAGCTCTGAAGATCTTGAAACGAGACGGATCGTTTCCGGTAATAAAACGTGTAATTTATTAACTAAAAGTAACTCAGAGGAAAATGATGTTAAGAAAAAGAGAACTTGTACTCTCTCTTCTAAGAGAACAGTTTACGAAACTCGAAGTTTAAATCAGAAACGGGAATCATCACCAGAACCAGACAAAAATGCGTCTGTAAGCAATAAAAATACTGATAAATCACCTAATAAACGAACTATTGCCAAAAGTGGTTCGGGAATGGAAGCGCATAAGACTAGACTTAGGCAGAAGAATGTACGTACGCAGAATGTTGTACAAGCTGTTGATTCGGTAACAAGTACGCAATCGGTTAGTGAGTCTTGTAAACCAATGCATACAAATTTATCCAATGATGTTTTAGAAATCAGCGATTCTTGTCAAACTAATCAAGGTAGCGGTGAGCGTGTGCGATACACTAGTGGTGAGCGCGTGCGATACACTAGCGGTGAGCGTGTCCACCGTACAAGACGTTTAACTGACAAAGTTAAATCTCCAATAAAATCTTCAAACATTGTTAATGACTGTTTGGAAGAATTGATTCCAATTAGACTAGAATCTGTGATTAAAAACACAAATGAACCCGTCGCTACGTTTGGTGTCGGTAAACCGCAACAGCCTAGACGAATATGTACGCGCCAGAGTTCTGGCGGAAACTTGAAGAGTAATTCGTTAGTAAGTTTGGTACAGGAAGCGAAAATGGAGTTAAAAGCGGTTGAAACAAATACTTGTGAATCAAAGAAACAAGACGAACAAATTGCGGAAGATAAACCACTTTTTAAAGATATAAAGCGTTATACTAGAGAACGCAAATCATTGTAACATTTGCCAGGAATAATTCATCTTCCTTCTATCGATTTTTGATAACAAAATTTGTAAATCTGTAGTAAGATTTTTTTAATATAAATGACAATGTCCATATTTTCAGTGTTAAACTTTGTAGTTATAAGGCCAGTGGAAGGTTTGGACCAGGGTGCTATTTGATGAAGACTAGACAGAAACTTGTACATAACGTTGAAGTAGAGATTGCAAAAATTCTGTCTACACTATTAAACTGGTAGTAATATATCCAAATATAGTAGTGATATGACGTCATCATGTCCATATATGGGCACATCACATTTTTTGTCACATAAAGTTTGATAGTGATGACAGAGCTTTAGATAGTTAACTTTTGTAATTTATTACAAGGGCTTTATAGTCCTAATACCATAGGTAAAATCATAGATTTAAATACTATCATGAATGTTGATAAATAATACAGTTCTTTTGTAATTACACTGCTTTGGCTTCCTCAGTGTTTTATAGCCATCATTATGATGGCTCACGAATATCCATTCAAGTTGTCCCAACATTGTGAATCTATATAGACCAGAGCTAACTTTTTAAGCCATAAGATTTTTTTCTTAAATATGTAAAAATATTGTTTGTGTTGGCTGAAATCAAAGATAATTTTTCCGCTAAGCATGTTCTGATAAATCTGACTGCTGTGGTGTTATAACAAACAAATATTGACTGGGTTGAAGAGCAATGGTGATCTGGAGACTATATTCAAGTATAATAGTCTCCGCATCACTAGCCTCAGAATGGCGAAACGTGTATTAACCAAAATGGACATTCATTCTATGACAATGAATATGAATAGTCATCATTTTGTGTTGTACAACAGTCACTTTTTGTAACAATGGTCATTATGTTAACAACGGTCACTATTTGTAACAATGGTCACTATGTTAACAACGGTCACTTTTTGTAACAATGGTCACTATGTTAACAACGGTCACTATTTGTAACAACGGTCATTATGTTAACAACGGTCACTATTTGTAACAATGGTCACTATGTTAACAACGGTCACTATTTGTAACAATGGTCACTATGTTAACAACGGTCACTTTTTGTAACAATGGTCACTATGTTAACAACGGTCACTATTTGTAACAATGGTCACTATGTTAACAACGGTCACTATTTGTAACAATGGTCACTATTTGCTTGTTATACCACATACATAATATACAGTTGATATCTGGTATTTTCACCAGCCTCGGTCATAAGAGAGCATGCTGACTATGTCATGCCAAGTTATCAAGATGTACATAGTAATGTTAAATTACATTTACATTTTATTATAGATAAACATTATGTGTTTTTATTTGTCAACCAAATTTAAACTTTTCAAGCTTAAGGGATGATTTTTACCTAATTTTTCCATTATAATCTCTAAGTACAGGAAAGGTATGCTCAGAATCAGTAAAAGGTTGAAAAAATTGCAACAGAATTTTTTTCACCACAATGTATTTCTATAAGGTCCCTATATGAACATACTAAAAGTCTAGAAAAATCCAGGTAGGGGAAATACGTTTTTTTAAACAAAATGGCCGCCAATGGCAAAAAATGTCTAAAAATGAACAAAAACATATATTGTATATCTAATTACCACTTGATAGCAGTTTTTATAATGCTTTTTATATTTCTTTAGTGTCAAACATTTCAACTGCAATATACATATTAATTTAAGTGCTATTCAGCAAAAACACACATTTAAGTATCAAGATATCACCACAGTTATAATAATAGACAACGTAGTCCTAAGCATTATAATGCAGGAATATGGTGTCTAATAAAACAGTTCATTTACATTTGTACTGTCACAACAATAGAATTATACAATCTTACAATCTATTAATCCATTTATTTTCATTGTCCAGTTATCATCCTCTGTCTATAGGTAGGAATTAAGCATGTGCTGATGCCGTGGTATTCGTCACAAACAGTGGTACTGGTGGTAAATTTGTCGTCAATGGACACATCACGCCATTTGTAACTTTCCATCCCCCCCTCTATGGGTTGAAGAGTATTTTCTATCCACTGCTGTACTATGGTAATATACACGCAGGGAATGACATTTTGCAGCATTTGTTGTTGCGGGAATAGACTTTATTTCAAGTGCTGTTTTGCTTTTTGCTACTTTCTCCCAGAACGTATTCCTCCATACAGTATATAGCTACCAATTCCAATTCCTCTGATGCGATGGTTTCTTTTTTTTTGGAGACGTTTGGTTTTACAGAGTTTGTAAGCATACTACTGCCCAGGTGTTATGACTTTTTAAGACTAAAACCTTTTCCTATACCAAATAGATGGGATGTAGTATCACATCCCTGAATTACATGTATAAAAAGCAAATTAATTTTTACAGAGCTTCACACCAAGGAAAGACTTTACATGCATTCACAGTGCTCCCCATCGAGAACATACGGTATTAAATCAATGAATGAAGCACCCGTGACAGAATATAAATTTAAGAGGAAAGAACATATTATTATACATGGGTCAAAATCAACCATATTCATCAATAGAGAAGCAGTGCACATTCCCTCACATATACTATTTCATCATTGATGGCTATGTGAGACAGTCATACACAATGCATCATTTGTTGAAAAAGAACCTTGTACTTTTCCTGCAGCCCTCTTTTACTCCATACACACTGCTAGACTACTCAGAAACCTTCATCTCACTGCCCACTGTATGTTATCAATAGGGGAGCACTGCTACATCAAACCTCTTGGCCCGAAACAGCAACATTTCAAGACATTTATTATGTACCATGTATGTTTGTTACGTTATGTGAAGGCAAAGTAAACTCTTGTGTTTAATGGCTGTAATTATGGTCCGTAAGTAAATTTGGTTTAGGAAAAGGTGTTGGTCTTAAAAATCATCACAGTTGGAGTTGTATGTCAAATTCTGTAAACCAAACAGTTTCCAAAAAAAAAGAACCATTGCATCAGGAATTTGGCATTGGATGGTAGCTACCGTATATATGGAGGGAAGTCAATGGAGACTTTAGACAGCCTACTTTTCTTTGAGAAAGTTGCAAAAAGCAAAGCTATTCCCTTGCTGCAAAATTTCATTTCGTGAGTCTTTATTACCAGGTATAGCAGTGGATAGGAAATTCTCTTCAACCCATAGACTAGGGATGGAAAGTATTGATGACAAATTTACTACCAGCACCAGAGAAACTATTAAAGTTGATTAGATGTACCTGTAAATAAGGTTGTAGTAAAATGAATTGCAGTTCCAGAAAATATGGTTTGGACTGCTGCTCCACTATTTTTTAAGAATGCCACGGCATCAGCACATGCTCAATTCCCCACCAATAGATGGAGGATGAGATACTGACAAGATGAAAGTGAAATTACCGCATTTATTTGAATAAATGCCCTTGGTGGTTGATTTTTAAGGAGGGTAGTGGGGGCATGTAATCGTTGTGAGGAGTTTATTCGGAGAGGCGTTTATTTTTGTGGGTGTAATGTGGTAACATGTATAATCAAATAAATACACCCTTTATATATGAACAAATACAACACCATCATGTCATTCAGCGAATTCTATTACAAATAGAGATGTGTTAAAATACAATATTGTGTGTAATATGCATGTGGCGGGGCGTACATTTGAGGAAAAAAATGGCGCAAGGATTTTCCCGATGAGGGGGGGGGGGGGATCTAGAGCGCAGCTAGCATCAATTGGCTGGGCCATCAATGGGAGCGCACCCAGAAGTTCCAACAATATTATACCGGTAAAGGGTAGTTTTACTCACTTTTAAAAATGAAAATCCTTGAAACAGCACTCAATGGGGTATTGTTTTATATTAGGAAATATCATCATATTGTCTACATATACAATTGGGGAGAGGGGATGGGGGGGCCGGACAGACTCCCTCACCCTTCCCATATTATCTCCCATCCCTATACCCCTCCCCGCTGGCACCACCAATGTTGTAATATATTGTTATAACAGTACAAATGTAAATGAACTGATTTATTATTAGACACCGTAATCCTATGCATTAAGCATAGGAATGACTGCGTTTTATATATTATAACAATAGAGATATATCTAGATACTTAAACATTTGTTTTTCAGCCATTTTCTACGAAAGCCCATTAATGGCATTTTAAGTATATGTTTTTCGAACGTAATCTGTTATAACGAATTAGTAATTCGTTTGAACGGATTAATAATCTGTTCAAACGAATTAGTAATCCGTTCAAACGAATTGCAACATATACAACAAGTGCCATTTAAAGTATATGTTTTAATTCGTTTGAACGGATTACTAATCCGTTCAAACAAATTACTAATTTGTTTAAACGGATTACTAATTTGTTCAAACGGATTACTAATCCGTTCAAACGAATTACTAATTTGTTTAAACGGATTACTAATTCGTTCAAAACAAATTAGTAATTTGTTTAAACGGATTAGTAAACCGTTCAAACGAATTACTAATTCGTTCAAACGAATTAGTAATCCGTTGAAACGAATTAATAATTTGTTTAAACAAATTAATAATTTGTTTAAACGGATTATTAATCTGTTTGAACAAATAAGTAATTCGTTTGAACGAATTAGTAATCCGTTTAAACAAATTATTAATTTGTTTAAACAAATTAATAATTTGTTCAAACGGATTACTAATTCGTTAGAACGAATTAGTAATTCGTTTGAACAAATTAGTAATCCGTTTAAACAAATTACTAATCCGTTTGAACGGATTCCTAATTCGTTTTAACAGATTATTAATCTGTTTAAACAAATTAGTAATTCGTTTGAACAGATTATTAATCCGTTCAAACAAATTACAACATATTCTTTAAATGGCACTTGTTGTGTATATACGAAAGCCCATTAATGCCATTTTAAGTATATGTTTTTCGAACGTAATCCGTTCTAACAAATTAGTAATTCGTTTGAACGGATTAATAATCTGTTCAAACGAAATAGTAATCCGTTCAAACGAATTACAACATATACAACAAGTGCCATTTAAAGTATATGTTGTAATTCGTTTGAACGGATTACTAATCCGTTCAAACAAATTACTAATTTGTTTAAACGGATTGCTAATTTGTTCAAACGGATTACTAATCCGTTCAAACGAATTACTAATTTGTTTTAACGGATTACTAATTCGTTCAAACGAATTACTAATTTGTTTAAACGGATTATTAATCCGTTCAAACGAATTACTAATTCGTTAGAACGAATTAGTAATTCGTTTGAACAAATTACTAATCCGTTTAAACAAATTACTAATCCGTTTGAACGGATTCCTAATTCGTTTTAACAGATTATTAATCTGTTTAAACAAATTAGTAATTCGTTTGAACGGATTACAACATATTCTTTAAATGGCACTTGTTGTATATGTTGCAATTCGTTTGAACGGATTACTAATTCGTTTGAACAGATTATTAATCCGTTCAAACGAATTACTAATTCGTTAGAACGGATTACGTTCGAAAAACATATACTTAAAATGGCATTAATGGGCTTTCGTAATTTTCTAATTAACAGCACCTAAAATAATGTGTATATTGTAGTTCAGATCTTCGAAACTCTAAAGAAATATATAAACCATTGTAAAAACTGTTATAAAGTGGTAATTAGATCTATCATTTATGTTTTTTTGTCCTTTTTTAGGCATTTTCGCCATTGGCGGCCATTTTGTTTAAAAAAAACCTTTTTCCCCTACCTGGATTTTTCTAGACTTTTAGTATGTTCTTATAGAAATGCATTGTGGTGAAATAAATTCTGTTGCAATTTTTTCAACCATATTTCATAGTATCTTTGCAGGGCTGCAGCCCGCATGAGGCAGAACCTGACATTTTCAATTTTCACTACCCATCTCAATTCCCCAGCAGAGACCATTATATTTTATATTAATAATTATATTTAAAGCATTTTTGGCTCTTCTGTTTTTAACCTCCCGCTACGGCCTTGCTTCGGTTTCGGGTTGTACAGTTTGCATTGCACGTCAATTCATTGTTCGCATGCGGAGTCCATGTGAAACAGTTCTCCAGAACAATATGCGTCCTAGGTCATTGTAAATCAAAAGCTCTCAAAAGTTAGTTTTTTAAAGTATTTTTCATTGACAAAAAAAATAACATCATTGTCACTGTTCTTATAAAGTTGATTGTTATTAGCGTAGGTTTTGTTGTTTTACAGTTAAAGACCAATTTGGTAATGTTCTGTAAATATCATACGTGAATGTTAGTTATATTATATATAGTATTCAAACAAATATGTAATTTGTAAAATCTCAATAGTCATTAATAGTTAATTTTATAGTGTTTTTCTTTATAATTGTATCTATCTTATAGTCTATAGGTTTATATTATATTTGTGTTTTTTTATATTTTTTTATTTTTTGTTATAGTTAAAATTTAAAACTAAATGTTAGTTATGTAGTATGGCTGGTTTTTTTTGTACTTAGGCCTACATGCCTTCCACTTTACAGTAGGACCCAAGTTTTACGTACACATCATAAAATGATTATCATTTTGTTTGTAATTTAATACATATCATCTATGGGTTGGGGAAGGGTTGTTCAAACGGGATACTTTGTAGGCTTTTTGGTTGCCTAGGTAACATGTAGGCTCTACTGTAGACACTTTTTTGGACCCGCCCAGCGGTAGGAATAAAAATAATGTTTGTTTTTGTGAAACCTTCGTAAATACATTTAATCAAGACTTTGTCAAACATTTGTCATGGAAATATTTATTGAAAAAGCACATGAGAACACTTTGAATGACATCATCGACAAATCACATCACCGTTTAATGACATCACCATTAAATGACATCATTGACAAATGAACCATCCAACAATATAACTTCTATTTTACTAATATATCTTAAAACCATGTGAATACTCCTGCAATGTAATACCCTTTTTCGTGAATAACAAAACTGCACATTATGTGCGCACCGGTGCGAGTAAACACTACGTCATTAAAACTAGCGCCGTCATGTATAGTGCGTGTGAAAGGGTTAAATACATCGCATGTTATTCTGTCCTAACACTACCATCATTTTAAATTTTTTCACAGTATTATGAATTTAAATTCAATGTTTTACACCAAATTAACAATTTCACCACAAACACATTATTAAAGTTGTGGAAGACAAACAAAATCAAATATTTTCTTTGGAATAGTTATTCAATAATTATGTTTAACTTGTTTATTATGTTCTTGTAATAGTTTATTATCAACACATAAAAATATTATTTTAACGACCATGAATAGTATCATTTTTGCCAAAAGTATAAAATTAATTGTACAATATTAAATAACTAACAAAATTATGCATCACTTCCTTTGAAATAATATACAAATAAAATAATAAATGAAACATCAAACAAAAATATATATTTTTAAACAATTTATTTTTGTATAATTTTTTAATATTTTTTTTTTAATTACAGGTTGTTTCAACATACAGGTCAGTAAAGTTAATTCAACATTTGAATGTCATTCCTGAAATAATTCATTTTAAATCAACACACAACATTAACACTCTAACCCATTTAATCACTAACTTCTGTTTGACCGACTTTGTTCGCCAAACAATACACAACAGAACTCAATACTTGTGTGTAACCTGCGCAAACGCCACGCCTTCACAATACGTCATTGGCACTACTGTATTTATAATGCATTCATTAATGAACATGCAAACAAATGTGTTGTATGTTCCGCATTAACCACTAATGACATACAAATAACATGTATTATAAAGCTCTGTCTACACTATCAAACTAGTTAGACAAACAATTGTGATGCCATAGGCTATTTTATTTCATTTTATTATTTCCCCATTATTGTACAGAGATGCCAATTGTCGACAGAATGTGTTTCTCAATATTGTTGAGGTGCGAGGCAAACACCACATGTGAAGGATGATGGGATAGCTGCTGTAGAAATTCCGTAAGATGAGCCTGGAAAAAAAAAATTTTTTAAATCACTTTTTCTGCACCGAACAAAAAAAAAACGGTTACACGTTTTTAACATAACATTATTGTTTTTTTAGTACAAGTTACACTTCATAACACTGTTTTTCATTTAGTTTCACTTTAACTAATCACTTTCATAATAACAGACAATTTAAGAGAAGGTCGTAACCGTGACAACAGTAGTAAACTATCTACCTGAATGTCAATTTGAAAGACAGGATCCTGCAACGCATCTGGATCATCCTCATCATCATCATCTACATCCGCATCACCAAAATCATAACCTAAAAACAATAGAATATGAAATTGTCATCTAGAAAAACATTACTTATTGCACCAGTACTACATCATAACAGGGCAATATCTTAATATTATTACCTAAGAATGATGATGTAGGTACAAAACCTGCCAACTGATTTGCTAAATCATTATCATTGATGTTATCATCATCGTCATCATCGTCTTCATCTTCATCCCAACCATCCTCCTATGAACACAAACAAATCAAGTTATGTTATTACTCATTTTAAAATATATATGACCTCAGCTACTGACATGACCTCAGTTTGCTAATGACACGGCCCCAGCCAATGACAAGACCTCAGTTTGCTGATGACATAACACCAGCTACTGACATGACCTACACTAATGACAAGACCTCAGTTTGTTGATGACATGACGCCAGCTACTGACATGACCTCCACTAATGACATGACCTCCACTAATGACATGGCCTCAATTTGCTACTGACATGATCTCTACTAATGACATGGCCTCATTTTTCTAATGACATGACCACCACTAATGACATGGCCTCAGTTTGCTAATGACACGACCTCAGCTAATGACATGACGCCAGCTAATGACATGACCTCAGCTAATGACATGACCTCAGTTTGCTAATGACATTACCTCTTCTATGTCTTCGCCGCCGGCTGATGCCTGCCTTGATATATTTGCCTCCATCACGTTTGACAATTCATTCACTAATATTTTGTAAATTTTAACCTGAATTGGAATTACAGTCCATTCTACAGGAGCTGTGAATTTAAATAAAATTACTAAAAAATTAATCTGTTTTTCTAATACCCCTTATACATCGCCTATAACAAATCCGGAGCTTACACAAATTCTGGTGTGTTAATAGCAGTGTTTTGTATGGTCAAATCAAATGACAGGAATTTATTTAGGTGTTATATAATACAGTTTATTTCACGCCATGTGACCCACAATCATCCAATCAAATGACAGGAATTTATTTAGGTGTTATATAATACAGTTTATTTCACGCCATGTGACCCACAATCATCCAATCAAATGACAGGAATTTATTTAGGTGTTATATAATACAGTTTATTTCACGCCATGTGACCCACAATCATCCAATCAAATGACAGGAATTTATTTAGGTGTTATATAATACAGTTTATTTCAAAAGTGTTTATGGCATAGACACACTTTGACTACTCTACATTGTTTTTTAATATACGATATTTACTAATGATCTTGTTCTTACAAATTGCTGCCTTTGAGCGTGTTCTGATTCCTTCATGTTTGAATATTTCATCTCCTTTCACTACGATGCCATCCAATCGGCTGTCATTGGTGTTAATGAAATGTTTCAAAAGCTCACTAAGGGCTGTAATACTGCAAAAAAGATTAGTGTTTTTAAACAAGTAGTATTTTGATATACCCAAATATGGTAATAATATGCTCAAATATGGTAGTGATATGACATCATCATGTCCATATATGGACACATCACATTTTTTTTGTCACATAAAGTTTGATAGTGTAGACAGAGTTTTATATAGTCGCATATTTCATTCACTTACCTAACTTTACACTCATAAGCACCATAGAAATTGTGTTGACGGGCAGCCCACTCAGTAAGTACGAACTCAAGAGCTGTGTTACCGGTCGGTCCTGGTACTTGGTAGAGAAAGTCCAAGACTGCGTTAAGTTGAGAATGCATAAGGTGAGCAAACACCATAACTAAAGACTTTGAAAATAAATAGGTATTACATGCTATTGTGTTTACACTGTTACTATTAAATAATATTTAATATCAATTCATGCAAAACATTGTATGTAAACCAATTTGAGCATGTAACTCTTTATTTTAACTGGTGACCATGCTGCAAAGTTTGTCTCTGTAGAAGTACCGATGAAGTCAATCTGTGACGACAATAGAATGGACCCGAGACCTGACTATCTTCAATAGAATGGACCCGAGACCCGACTATCTTCAATAGAATGGACCCGAGACCTGACTATCTTCAATAGAATGAACCCGAGACCTGACTATCTTCAATAGAATGAATCCGAGACCTGACTATCTTCAATAGAATGGACCCGAGACCCGACTATCTTCAATAGAATGGACCCGAGACCCGACTATCTTCAATAGAATGGACCCGAGACCCGACTATCTTCAATAGAATGAACCCGAGACCTGACTATCTTCAATAGAATGGACCCGAGACCTGACTATCTTCAATAGAATGGACCCCGAGACCTGACTATCTTCAATAGAATGAACCCGAGACCTGACTATCTTCAATAGAATGGACCCGAGACCTGACTATCTTCAATAGAATGGACCCGAGACCTGACTATCTTCAATAGAATGGACCCGAGACCTGACTATCTTCAATAGAATGGACCCGAGACCTGACTATCTTCAATAGAATGGACCCGAGACCTGACTATCTTCAATAGAATGGACCCGAGACCTGACTATCTTCAATAGAATGGATCCGAGACCTGACTATCTTCAATAGAATGGATCCGAGACCTGACTATCTTCAATAGAATGGATCCGAGACCTGACTATCTTCAATAGAATGGACCCGAGACCTGACTATCTTCAATTTTTAAATAATAGAAAGTTTTGAAAAAATGTACGTTGTATGATGTGTATGTTTATTGAAAAATTTAGTCTTTAAATTAAATTGTATATAAGTTGTGATGAGAAAACAGTTATTTGTTTGTTGTCAAACTTATTTTGGTGTCCGTGTGTGGAAAACAAACTCACTTGTACTACGCTTAATGTTTCAGCTTGTTGCATCTTGCTGAGGACCGCTTTCAAAATGGCCGACAGATCGTCACCGAGTCCGATCCCAACCTTTGAGATTAAAATAGCAACAAGTCGTCCAATGAACGCAGCTGTAAACTCTGACGTTTGCGGGTTCAGTAATTTTGAAATTGATTTTGTAATATACGAGATTCCGTTATTGCCGGCGCCATCGTGCCACGTTTTTATCTGATCAAGTCCTACGGATACATATGCTCGTAAGCATTCACCGCCACTCTGTAAGAAACAAATTCTTTTATTTCAACAACCAATGAGCAAGCATGTAGAATATTCACCATCACTTCCGATGCTAGTCTTTTAGTTTAATACACCCCTCCCCCATCTCAACAAGCTCAAATTGTTTACATAGCCCGCATGGCAGCATTGTCATCTTCAGTTTGAACTGGCAACACCTCCCCAAAACCCCAACCAACCCACATCCAACAAATTGTTTCCTAACCTGCATGACAGCATTGTCGTCTGATCTTAGTGTGCACTGAGCGACTGCGGGGAAGGCTATAGTCACATGATCACTAGACAGCGGTGCACCTGTGCTTCTTACAACTGTACATAGAATATCAAGTGCTGGCTGAAACATAAAATGCATTAAGATCTATAGTAATCATTGTATAATATGCTCTGAGATTGATATGGTCCAATGGTAAGGGACCAGACTAGCATGTGAGAGGCGTGGGTTTATGCATTAAGATCTATAGTAATCATTGTATAATATGCTCTGAGATTGATATGGTCCAATGGTAAGGAACCAGATTAGCATGTGAGAGGCGTGGGTTTAAGTAAGTTTCAGCAATATTGATTGCATCTTTAGGCAAGGTACTTTACTCTCATTGCTTTGTCCTTCAGATGAAATGTAAAGCCGTGAGTCCCATGTACAATGAACATGTACACTTGATACAGAGGGGATGGTCTCCTTTGTAGGCTCTGCACTGCTGGTGGGTTCATGGAGGGCATTCAAATGCACATTCACATTTCAAACACTCACCGACTGTATACCCATAGGTAGCTTCTCTGGGTCGCTGTTTATAATACTAACAATTGTGGGAATTAATCGTTTCTCAAGTGCATCTTTACAGTCTGGATTTGAGGCTAGCTCTTTGAAGATGTCTTCAACATATGATGCCATAATTGGGTCTATAAAGAATAAAATGTATTTTTTCAAATATTATCTCAAATTCCTGGTTTCCTTAGTGTTTTGTAGATCTATAATTGTTAACGTACTTTACCTTGACTAAATTTGAGGAACAAAGCAATTGCTAATGGTGCTATCTGCTTCTCACAAGTGGCTGTAAACGGTTTATCAATCTGTAAAACAACATAACATGTTTACAACTGCATTTGTTGTTTTCAATTCAGTTCATGTTTATCATCGTTATAAATTGTACACACACAGTATATAAATGATGACTTAAGGTTAACTCAGAAAATGCTGTACAAGACGTCTCGTCGGGAGCAAATAAAACATGTTTAAAGTTCTTGCGACGACCTAAAATCTACAGCTGACACTATCTCAAGATGACCAGCTCAGACAGCACCATCGAGTCAAGATGTTTAGTCGGGCCTTGTTGTACGATGCTGTCTGAGTTGGCCGCTTTGCACGATTTGTTTGTATCTGTTTAAATGAATTGAAATCAAGTTGCTCTCAGTTATTTTCTATTTAATTAAGCAGGTTTTTTAATTAATCTTGTTTTACTTTTCTCCTAGGGGTGTCTCACACTACTATGGCATTAATCGTTTTATCTAGGTAAGTTGCCAGTTTTATTAACACTGTATACTTACTGTTAATGCAATACTTATTGTTTCCATGACGAGAGACAGAACATCAGATGAACTCTGTTTGGCTAATTCAATCAACTCGGCCATTATCGTTGGTAAAAATGGAACCAAAATCTGACTATTATTGGACGTTTTTAGATGATCGCAGTAACCGTGGATGGCTCGCACAGCTGACACACGAACGGAAGCGGGTTGTGACGCACCAAGTCCTAACGTTGTTGCTTCTAAAAAACTGAAGAGTCATTAAAAAAATTATGAAAATACTTTATAGAAAAACCGGAGGATGTAGCATCTTCAAGATCAACTAATCAATTTAAGTCAGGTCTCAACTGACATGGTCCAACCACCCTGTGCCGTGAGCTCCGGAAACAAGTAAGTAAACAAGTAATATTCAAAACAAAAAAGATTTGTCTTACTTCTGTACTAATTTTGGTGTCATAGCTAAGGTAAACCTACTGGCAGCCCACAACGCTCGTCCTAATAAAAACGGTGAAACTGTTGAGAAATAAAAAAAAAATGTTAAATTATTGCTATGAGAATCATACGTTTTGTTATATTACACAATGTTTTAGGCTCTTTTTACACTATCAAACTTTAAGCGACACAAAAATGTGATGCGCCCCAAATGATATATCATATCATTACCAGATTTGGGCACATCACATTTTTTTGTCAAACAAGTTTGATAGTGTAGACAGAGCGTTACACAATGTTAATATTGATTCGTGTTTAAAACATCACAGCGTGGAAATGTACGTAATAGTTACCGGGATAATTGAGGTCCGCTAGTACCACTGTTGTCAGAAATGACTCCATATCAAACTGCAGTTTACCACTCGCAACCTTATCACAGATTAAACTTTTTACACTACCGAGAGCCAACAGGCTCGACTCGTGAATTTTCCACCTGAAAAAACAAACAAGCAAACACCCTCTATTAAAAGGATTTTTTTCGACCTTTGTGAGGGACAGGCGATGTCTTTACATACATGAACTAACAGACAGATGTTATTGTGTTATTACAGTGTTTTGGAAGTATATATATATATATATAAACAAAATGATTTTCGATCGTCCTATATTTATATACTTGTTTACCAGTAACAGTTTCCGTTGTCCTTAGCAACCTGTGCTTCTTGAAAATGCCTAGTTACTGCTGAAACTAGTCCAACGCTGCTGTCATTCTGGAACTCTGCTGCAAGTTGCTGCAACAAACAAAATGAATATACTGTATATCTATACTTGTAAAATTATATTATTACTTATAACTACATAATTATGCTAATCAACGAATGCTAGTTATCTTACCAGTAAAAGGTCTTGGGCAGATATTCGAACGCTGTATGAGAATGTTTCAACGTCCTCGTCTTCAACAAATTGATTTGGGTTATTTGTCCAGGTTGTTGCCTGAAAAAAACCCCAATATATCATTTAAGCTCTGTCTACACTATCAAACTGACAAACAAAATTAGATGTGCCCAATTATGGTAATGATATGCTTAAATATGGTAGTGATATGACATCATCATGTCCATATATGGGCACATCACATTCTCATTCACATAAAGTTTAATAGTGTAGACAGAGCTTAAGAAAGTTTATCAGTTACATACACACACTGAATTTAAAGGACAGAACTTTTATGCAAATTTTACCTGTTCCTCTGTAATTTGCATATATAATACGATGTAATAAAACAGCTGATCAACACTTTTCTTGATAGTGCTTCTAAACTTTGGCGTCTCTATCATCCCATTGATAAAATCAAATACACTAAATACAAGGTTTTCAAATCCTAATACTTCACCTGAAAGAACAAATTTAACTAGAATTGAACTCGTTACGATGACGAGTTAGGCTATCGCGCAACGCATTGTAACATCAACATGCTATTTATTAGGTTTAATCTACAGTATGCTGTACCACAATTGTTTGTACAAACGGCATTGCATCGATCAAAACCGTTCAACAAGCATTGACGGTATTGGCATTGTAAACGGTTTAGTTGATGGTTAGTTTTTACTTTACACCACTCACGTTTATTTAAGTGTTTGAATATGATGACCTTTTCAAATAAAAAAAAAAATTCATATGTCTGAAGGAGAATGTTTTGAGTAATAACATTATTGAAAATTGATAACGTTTACGTGATATGCGCCATATGATGATGTCATAACATACCTACGGTTGCACAAATGGGGTTCTTAATCTTTAGTAGAAGACCCCTCCAAAATAATAGAACCTACCATCAGAGTCGATTGGATTGTCAGCCTCTTCTGTTCCGTTGACAACAGTTGTAATGTACACTTCAGCACTCTCTGTTAGAGTCTTCCAAATTGGGGGTAAGATTTGCGGCATGAATTTGTTCATCTGTTTGGGGTAGTTTTTAATTAGTGTTGTTAAAGCCTATGAAAAAAAAACATACAGAGTTAATGTATATATCAGTACAAATATGTATAATAAGGTGTGTTTTTACCCAAATATAGCTTACCTCAATATAGCTTACCTCAATATAGCTTACCTCAATATAGCTTACCTCAATATAGCTTACCTCAATATAGCTTACCTCAATATAGCTTACCTCAATATAGCTTACCTCAATATAGCTTACCTCAATATAGCTTACCTCAATATAGCTTACCTCAATATAGCTTACCTCAATATAGCTTACCTCAATATAGCTTACCTTAATATAGCTTACCTCAATATAGCTTACCTCAATATAGCTTACCTCAATATAGCTTACCTCAATATAGCTTACCTCAATATAGCTTACCTCAATATAGCTTACCTCAATATAGCTTACCTCAATATAGCTTACCTCAATATAGCTTACCTCAATATAGCTTACCTCAATATAGCTTACCTCAATATAGCTTACCTCAATATAGCTTACCTCAATATAGCTTACCTCAATATAGCTTACCTCAATATAGCTTACCTCAATATAGCTTACCTCAATATAGCTTACCTCAATATAGCTTACCTCAATATAGCTTACCTCAATATAGCTTACCTCAATATAGCTTACCTCAATATAGCTTACCTCAATATAGCTTACCTCAATATAGCTTACCTCAATATAGCTTACCTCAATATAGCTTACCTCAATATAGCTTACCTCAATATAGCTTACCTCAATATAGCTTACCTCAATATAGCTTACCTCAATATAGCTTACCTCAATATAGCTTACCTCAATATAGCTTACCTCAATATAGCTTACCTCAATATAGCTTACCTCAATATAGCTTACCTCAATATAGCTTACCTCAATATAGCTTACCTCAATATAGCTTACCTCAATATAGCTTACCTCAATATAGCTTACCTCAATATAGCTTACCTCAATATAGCTTACCTTAATATAGCTTACCTCAATATAGCTTACCTCAATATAGCTTACCTCAATATAGCTTACCTCAATATAGCTTACCTCAATATAGCTTACCTCAATATAGCTTACCTTAATATAGCTTACCTCAATATAGCTTACCTCAATATAGCTTACCTCAATATAGCTTACCTTAATATAGCTTACCTCAATATAGCTTACCTTAATATAGCTTACCTCAATATAGCTTACCTTAATAACCTCCATTTTAAGACCGCTATCAGATATTTGACCATCTGGCGTGTTGAGGGCTTGAATAAATGCCTCCACAAAACTAGGTAGCAAAGGATATACAAGTTTTGCTGCTAAACCCTGTAAAAAAAAAACATTACACATTAATTTTACTAATCTTCTTTTATAGAGTAGGTGCTGTACTTGAAACCTATAGTGCCTGATTGTTAAGCTCTGTCTACACTATCAAACTAGTTTGACAAAAAAATTGTGATGTGCCAAAATATGGTAGTGATATGACATCATCATGTCCATATATGGGCACATCACATGTTTGATAGTGTAGAGCTCCATACCTTTACAACTTCGTTCACGCTGAATATAAGTAATGCGCAAGTGTTAAATATCTCAACAGCCCGCCCTCTAGTTCTGATGCTGTATAGTTCTGCATTGGTGAATATTCGGTACATTTCGGGCAGGATAACTGGCGCTACGTTCGGCATCTGCATATCAGTAACCTCACGGGAAAATTCTAAGATAAATAAAACAAAGAATATTTATGTATTCATTACAATGTTTATAATCTACAATAGTATGCATACTGTATTAATACTATAAGCAACTTTTACATTGTACAATATATATTTTCCAATAATCTCACCCGTCAGAACGCGCATGGCGCCGTGTACCGCATTTGCATCACCGCTTGTAATCAAATGCATCAGCTGTTCAAAGAGGTGCGGCCATGCTTCTGGCCAATCCCAATGAGCGATTGCAGAAATGGCATATGCTATGCTTGAGCGCACTTTGCTTATGGACTCTTGAAGTCCTGGGAGAAGCATTCGTCGTATTTCAGTTTTTGCCTGAAAAAAAAACCAGAAATTTGTTAGTAAAATTAACACGTAAAAAGTTCATAATCAATCTTTTATGTTATTTTATTTGACGTCTTTTTTTTAAAACGAATTAATACTTACAGGTTCTGTCGGTTCTGGCGGTCTAAACTTGTCGGCATGCTGCGACCAATGACTTTCCACATATTGCTTCAATATTACAGATGCCAACTGATAAATGCAAGGACAGATTTGTTTTTTATTTTCTGTTTTTCTAAATTGGCTAAATGAATTAGTAATAGAAAGCATTGAAAACAAATGAAATTGTTTGTAAAAAGTAAAAACAATTGTTGAATGCAAATGAGTACCTGTCTGATGGCAAGCGCCCCCTTTGGATCGACGGTTAATTCCGCAAGGTGTACTCCAAATTCTAAAAAGAAAATCATCAGCAGAAAATTATTGAAGATGGGTTACGTCATAGACTATATATATGGCCTAGCCCTAGACTAGGCCTAGTATAGTAACGTATTCCACATCCTTCAGATGGGACTGTAAGCTGTTGGTTCATCAACAGCTGGCTGATTAAAGAATGATGTTGTTACACAGTGAATCATAGTTGCTGGTTCGATGAAACATAAAACTAAAAATCGGCCACTCTCCTCTAAGTTTGCTAGGCCCTGCTGCTCAGTAAGGTAAACCTTGTTGATACCCCCACCAACCTCACTCATGTCCGTCTGTACTCTGTTTACAATGGGACGAGTCCTGTGTCGAGTCGGTTGGCATGGTCAACAAATAAACAAAATCACTACTTACCCTCAGTTACTTCAAGCAGTTTTATCTGTTCTTCACCTTGTATACGTACAAGCTGTTCTGGAGATAATATAGCATGCAAACTTTCTACAATGTGGTCGCGAATAGAGCGTGTTACATCAACATTTGATGCCATGATGGATGGATTCTGGTGATCGAATGAACTCAGTCGTCGAATATGGCGCGAAATTTTAAAAACTTCGTCTCACTACGGTTATTCAATGATCTCCTTTTACTCAAGGTGTTTTATTCTGCGCAAACAATTCGATTTGTTTAAAATAATTATGTTATAGCAATATACAGATGTTTAAACTGACGTAACCATCGAACATTGATGAAATTTAAAGTTTTAAAATTTCTGCTAAGTTGACTTAGCGAAACATGGCGGTCTTTTGTTTTGATTTTTATCGATGACCCGGAAGAGAAACTCACAAGGTGATCGCGACGTGGCTGATGTTTACCGGTCCTTCTAATCTAGGGTAGGTAGAAGAGCGGTTGTGGATAGAGAGGTGGTTATTTATCCTTTAAAATCAGCTGCATCTCATTATGGAAAACTTTTCTTACTGTGCCCTATTATTATTTAGTATTTTATTTACTGGAATTGCTTCGAATCAAGATGGTATAAGTGCAAATTTAGAAAATAAATTAGTTTCTAGAAAGATTGATTTGGAGTCCCAGCTGGTAAAAATTACTGCTGAAGTAACTGTAGCGAACTCCGGCTCAACTCCAACTAAATTATATGTTCTTGCAATTGATGCAGAACTGAGCGAAAATCTGGCCTCAGTTTCCGCATCTGTAAGTATTACTAAATATTATCATTTTATTATTTAGGCTAGGCCGAGGCCTAATAAATATAATATTTTCAAGTTTAGAATAAGCTAGCATATAGCAGTAGAAGAGCTAGGCCTAGCTAGCTAGCTATATACAGTACTTACCGACAGAGGCTAAATTAATTATATAGGCTACATGAATACTAAAATATACAGCCTAGGCTACTGTATTATTCTTTGGTAGGCCTAATTGTACTGTAGTGTGTATGTTATGCGCGATTTGAACGATTTGCGCAATTTGAAATTGCGCAAAAAAATCCTTGCGCAATTTGAAATTGCGCAAAGAATTCTTGCGCAATTTAAAATTGCGCAAGGATTTTTTTGCGCAATTTGAAATTGCGCAATCAACTTGCGCAATTTCAAATTGCGCAAGAAAATCTTTGCGCAATTTTAAATTGCGCTGCACAATTTGTAAATTGCGCAAGATAGTTCTTGCGCAATATGACACCTTTGCGCAATTTGAAAACGAACTGTAAATTTTCCCATACATGGCTAGGCTAGGCCTAGGCAGAGGAGTTTAAAATTTAGAATAAGACCATTTCAATGAAGATAATGTTAATACTCACTTTTTAAGTTTTTAATATTAGTTTAAGCTAGGCCATGTAACCTAGTCAGTATCAGTAGTCCAGACCCTAGCTAGGCTAGAGTAGTATAGCCGGCCGCCCGCGCCGCGCCCGCCTGGTGGAACACCACCGCTTCGTTTTCCTTCGTCGGTTCTTCGACGGTATGCTAACTTATAACAATATTTGCACTACTAAAATAAGGAAATGCGATATTTATCTTTAATTTTGAATCATTCTTAGAAATTACTATAAAAATATGGGTGTGCATGATTTCACAATCTGTCGAAAAACCTTGCGCAATTTGCAGATTACTTGCGCAATTTAATACGTTGCTTGCGCAATTTGAAACACATGTTTCAATTCAAATTGCGCAAGGATTTTTTTTGCGCAATTTCAAATTGCGCAAATCGTTCAAATTGCGCATAACATGTACAATGCAGTAGGTATGGCGACCCTGTGGCATCCCGCCCACAATTGCCCAACAACAGTCAATACACTATTTTTTGCTTATTAAATTTTTTTCAGTCGAAGGCTGATGATGAAACCATCAATCTAGCTGTTGCAAAAACCACTATTAAAGGACAGTCGTAAGTATTTTTTACACCATACATCTCTTTAGATATTCTGTGTGTTCATTCAATAAGTAACCTTTGTGCTCAACAATCTGATCTTTTATGTCTATGACCGGTTGGGCCGCCGACAAGTTGAGCCGCCGGTAATTTCTATGAAACGCCCAGCGCGTCTTTTACGACATTTCGCGTAGTGATTAGAGCGGTGTCCTAGTACAAGTTCATGGTCTTTATGTGTATTGTGTCATGAAAATAAATAATATATAATTACATACTACAATGTTGGTTTGAACCACCATAAACAACACAGCAAAGGAAATCTTTCAAGGTAAAAATGCCGTGCACTCTATATTTGTCTGGCGTGGACGTGTAGGCCTACCCAAAAGACTAATAGAGTATTGATATTCTTAAAATGATGTTAAATAATTAATATCTTTTATTTACTATCTTTTAATATCATATTTTATTGAATTTTACAATTTTAATACACAAAATATTTTCCCAAAAAACGGTGATTTTATGTAATTATTTAACCTGAGGGGGCAACATGTTTACGTCATTTTTGGCTAAAAACGATCATTTTCGGTGATGTTTTAGGTCTTTTATTTTGGAATCTACAAGTACAAGTCAGATTTTCATATTATAGTTCTTTAAAGTGTAATATTTAATACTATACTAAAAAGTGTGATATATAAACTTCGTTATCCCTAATGAAAATAGAACTTCTATTAAATAAAAAACGAGCACCGGCGAAAGTTAGCATTTGGCGTTTCATAGAAAATAACGTTTTTCTGGCGGCGGCTCAACTTGTCGGCGGCTCAACTTGTCGGCGGCTCAACTTGGCCTAATCCATTTTTTTTTATTCCAATGTCGATGGTACACAAAAAAAAACTTTTTCATTAGTATTTACTTATTTTAATTTGTTTATTTTCCAGCTTTTCAACACAAATAAAAACATTCCATTTACTGTTAACTCGACATTAAATTTTCCAATCAAATATGCAAATTAACTAAATATTAGTAATTATTAATGGTTGCCCTTGAAGTTTGTAAACATAACAACTAATGAATTTTTAAAATTTTACTTTAGTGGAAAAGTATTGTACCGAGTAACTCTAGATAGCAATTTACCTGCTGGCGGAGAAAAGCAACTTGTGATTGAGACCGTCTACACCAACACACTTCGCCCGTTCCCAACACAGATCAAGCAGAAAGAAAAGCAATATGTAGAATTCTTAGGCAATGGTTATTTTTATTCGCCATACAAAACCAAGTCACAAACCACTGAAGTAAAGCTAGCCTCCAGTACCATTGAGTTCTTTACTAAGCTTAGTCCAGCTGCTGCTAGTGAGGAGGTCATTACATATGGACCTTATGAGGACATTGCACCATTTACAACAGTGAGTAATCAGTCTATTATCACTTACCATTGCCATTATCATCATCGTATCTTTTAACACCATTCATTTTATTAGTTTCAAATTGAAAGTTGTCAAGTTCGTAGCTAGGGGTTTGAGCATCGAATGAATTGCCATCCCCTCTCTCCCCCCCCCCCTTTTTTTTAAATTTTTTTTTTATCTAAAGTAAAGTTTTAGCTAAAACCATTTTTGTGGGAGAAGTGTTTTGTAGAAAAATGAACCCCCTATTGTTATGTTATACTGTACCTAGTTTTTGCGATAGTAGTATAATAACTGGTATGGAAATGTCATTCTAATTTCAGGGCGAAGTCCGTATACATTATGAGAACAACAACGCTTTCCTTACAATAACTAGCATGACACGTCTTGTCGAAGTTTCACATTGGGGAAACATTGCTGTCGAGGAAACCTTTGACATCCGACACGTTGGCGCAAAGTTGAAAGGTTCATTCTCACGCTATGATTATCAACGATCGCAAGAAGGAGCATCGGTTAAATCTTATAAGGTATGTAATGATTTTGAATAAAGAATACATTGAATTTACAGAAGTATTACAGCTATACATTACTGCAGTATTTACTAACAGCATAGGGTTTCTTCAGTAGATTTACTGCAGTAATCTTATTCTCTTTTACACAGACCATTCTTCCAGCCTCTGCCACAGATGTCTACTATCGTGATGAGATTGGTAACATCTCCACTAGTCATCTTGTTGAGCATGATGAGTACATTGAGCTGGAGCTGAGACCTAGGTTCCCTCTGTTTGGTGGCTGGAAGACTCATTATTACATGGGTTACAACCTTCCTAGCTATGAATACCTGTACAGCTCAGGTAAATTTTTTTACCGATAGGGAGCTTTCTTTTTTTAAAAGGGGTAATACACAAATTCAGCAACGCAAGTGTACTGAATGGCTTTTTGAAATCTATAACTGCATAGAAGTGATCTGTTGTGAAAACAAAAGTTCCTTACTGTATGTTCTGTCTTAGTCTGGGTTCCAGACGGAGTTTTGTCTTAATATTAGTAAAAAGATAAATATTTTGGCACATCTGGCGTTTCATACGTATACTACTTGATTTTGGATAATCCGTCTGGGGAAACACGCACAAGTCACGTGGTTTGACACCAAGAATTCTTGGTGCATATGATTATCCGGTTGACTAGTTTCAGCTGCATGCGATTGGCTACTCACTCGTACACTGTTTTAATATTCATATTTCAGAATTTAGACAATGTGTACTTGGGTACATTTATGAAAGTTTCTGAAGGCTAGAAATTATTTTATATGCCTAGTAGTCTGGTAAACATTTGATGGGATTTTTCCCAAGAACATGAAAACTCGTCTTGATATGATAGGCTAGCTTCTCCGCAAATCAAACATTGAATGGATCATTATTACGCGGAGATAATTTTGATTTAATTCCCACCCAGACCCTGTCCTGTTCTGTGTGGTGGTGTAGCCCTGTTGTTGTGTGCCGCCGGTGGTGGTATGTAGGCCTACTTTATTGGCGTTTTATTTGGCAGGTCATACGTGCGAATTGAGTAGGACCTACGAAAGAGGCCTAGGCCAAGGACTAAACAATTAATAAACAAAACAACTTGGCATTACGATTTTATATTTCAACAGTCTCGATCGTACATTCAGCACTGTACGTACTCGATCTTTTTCATTTTGAAACAAAATGATCATTGGTTGATTCGAAATCCATATTTACATACCGCCCTCCCCATATAGCCAAATACGGTATGATAAACTACGTCATTCTTATCGGACGTTTGCGGTCTGCAAATCGATTTCTATACGTGTTTCACAAGTCTGTATTTTCAGACAAAAATCGCGGTCGAAATAAAAACAAATAAATAAAAAAAAAAGATAATACAGACTTGGGGCAAGTCTAGTTCTGTCTACACTATCAAACTTTATGTGACAAAAAAAATGTGATGTGCCCATATATGGACACGATGATGTCATATCACTAACATATTAGAGCACATCACACTTTTTTTTTTAATGTTGTCAACTTCACTTGGAGAGAATAAGCCTTCTTTGTCTGTGTGTCATTGGGTCAACACATCTACAATGAATAATAATTTAAATAATTTTTCTTGTGTGTTAGGTGATGACTACATTCTCAAGATGCGTTTCTTGGATCATGTGTTTGATGCTATGGTTGTCGATAAACTCACTGTCAAGATTATACTGCCAGAGGGCAGCAAGTAAGTTCTTACTTAAACCATGTACTTTAAATTAGACCATGCTTATTGAATGGAATGTTTGATGATTTTTCATGCTGTTTTTTCCTTTTTTTATTAATTCTTATAATTGATAGAAATATATGTTGAATTTGGAATGAGACCTATTAAGTTTTTTGTAACCATGTTGAAGGGCCAGCTGAGACAAGTTTACTTCTGGGTTGGGCCTCATTCTTATGCTCTGTATCATTTGGATGACATTGATGAAATATATGTTTGTTGAATTTGAAGTTATTTTATTATTATTATTATTTTTTTATTTTTCATTGTCATATAGGAATATGAAGTTGGAAACGCCATACTCAGTTTCCCAGGACAAGAATGATGTTCATTTCACATACTTGGACACGATTGGACGACCAGTAATCATCGCCCATAAATCCAACCTTGTTGAACAACACATCCAAGACTTTGAGGTAAGCCATAACGATTAAACGCCCCCTAAAAACCCGCCTGAATTATAAAAACCCCGGGCGAATAAATAGTAATAAATATATAAAAAGTAATACAAATTGATTGCCATTTAGTTTATCTGTCAGAACAGCAAATTTGAAGTTTATCTTTTATTTTCCTAGCTTCACTACAGTCAGCAAAGAATGCTTCTACTCCAGGAACCACTACTGGTTGTTGGTGCATTCTATCTGCTATTTCTAACAGTTATCATCCTTGTCAGATTGGACTTTTCCATTACCAAGGTAAGTCCTTAAAGGCGCTAACGTGTATATATATAAGAGTACGTCAACAATATTACAAGCGCTAATGTATAATATATAAGAGTATATCGGAAATAGAAGTGCTAACGTATACTATATAATAGTACATCAAAAATAGATGTAATACTTTCATTTTAGCTCCCAACCTGGATTCGCTATTCCTGCTCATGTGTTACACTTATTACTACTTAATATTATTTATCTCTTGTTATTGTTATTGTAGGATGAAGCTAATGAGACACGAATGAAAGTAGCAAGTTTAGTTGAGCAAGTACTTAAAGCACAAGACACAAGAAATGACCTATTTAAGCGTTATGAGAAAGCAATTGCAGACTACAAGTCTAGCAAGTCTCTCTCTGGTATGTTCTTCTAAAGTATGGACTTAGTCCAAGCATCATTGATTTAGTGTCTGTTCATTTTACAATGCTACACATCAGTAGATGGATTGGTCAACAGATTATTCACATTTTAGTTTCATTTTTTATAGCTTTCCAATCTGCGGTCAAGAAAATCAATTCTCAGTTGAAAGAAGTGACCCAGACAGTGGCCGCAATTCAGACATCGGTCAAACAACAGAGTGAAGTTGCAGAAAAGGTTTGTATTTTACAATTCTCACACTGCCTAGCAAAAGTCGCAAGTTTACACACATTCTGGGGCGTCAACACCCCAGTGTTTTATATGGTGTGTGTAAGCTCTGTAGTTTACACACATTCTGGGGCGTCAACACCCCAGTGTTTTATATGGTGTGTGTAAGCTCTGTAGTTTACACACATTCTGGGGCGTCAACACCCCAGTGTTTTATATGGTGTGTGTAAGCTCTGTAGTATACACACATTCTGGGGCGTCAACACCCCAGTGTTTTATATGGTGTGTGTAAGCTCTGTAGTTTACACACATTCTGGGGCGTCAACACCCCAGTGTTTTATATGGTGTGTGTAAGCTCTGTAGTATACACACATTCTGGGGCGTCAACACCCCAGTGTTTTATATGGTGTGTGTAAGCTCTGTAGTTTACACACATTCTGGGGCGTCAACACCCCGGTGTTTTATATGGTGTGTGTAAGCTCTGTAGTTTACACACATTCTGGGGCGTCAACACCCCAGTGTTTTATATGGTGTGTGCCCTGGTGTGTGTAAGCTCTGTAGTATACACACATTCTGGGGCGTCAACACCCCAGTGTTTTATATGGTGTGTGTAAGCTCTGTAGTTTACACACATTCTGGGGCGTCAACACCCCAGTGTTTTATATGGTGTGTGTAAGCTCTGTAGTTTACACACATTCTGGGGCGTCAACACCCCGGTGTTTTATATGGTGTGTGTAAGCTCTGTAGTATACACACATTCTGGGGCGTCAACACCCCAGTGTTTTATATGGTGTGTGTAAGCTCTGTAGTATACACACATTCTGGGGCGTCAACACCCCAGTGTTTTATATGGTGTGTGTAAGCTCTGTAGTTTATACTCATTCTGGGGCGTCAACACTGGTGTTTCGTATACCGTGTGCCCTGGTATGTTAAAACCCCAGAATTTTGCTAGGTTAAGTGAAATGGGTATTAGACAGTGTACATATTGTTTTCATGTAGCTTGAAAAACAACATTGCTTAAGATAAGATAACTTACCGTAACAGTATTGTGAATAAACTATTTTCAGATCTCTGAGCTACAAAAGCTAAGCGCCCAAGCTAAGGAGCTTGCTCAGCAGAGCGTAACCAACGCAGAGAAGTTGGTGTCTGGTAAATATAGCAAACAACAGTACCTAGACCAAGATAAGGTTAACAAAGCTAAACGTGAAGATGTTGATAACAGAATTCAAGGTGTTCTAAGTACTCTATAAAATACTCATATTTGAAACAAAACATGTTTTTCAACGGAAAAGCTTCGTTGCTTTTTTGTTTTGTTTCATGAATTTTCACCATTTGATGTAGTCTTTATGTATTTAAATTTAATAATAATCACCTCTTACCCAAGCATCAAATTGTTATCTTGACTGGAGAACACTGTTTTTGTTTTTAGTTACCCAAAATATTCAACTAAACTTTTTTTTAGAATTTTTTTTCTCTTAGAATTGATTTAGTCTTTAATCTTTTTGAACATTTTTCTTTAATGAGTTTAAATATTTATGTATAGAAAAAATGTTTTGTCCCAAATAAAAAAATATTGTGGATGCAACTGTAGGTACTTTGAAGTATCAAGTTGCTGATCTAAGTTGCTTTGGCCCATTACGATGCAATCAATGTCCTCTATTCTGGTGTTCACAATAAACACAACTTGTTTACAAATATTTTGTACATTATTTTGTCATTTATTTTATATACATAGTACCATCTTTCACAGTTGTTTTTTTTACATGAAATATATCGGTTTTGAAACACATGTTCTTCTGGCGTGATCCTCGTTATAAATATGTTTGAAAATTATAACAAATATCTGTTTTTCGAGATTATAAACTTTTTTTGTAATTGTGACACAGGTTTGTCGCACGGCATATACAGCATTGAAAACAAATATTGCCTAAAATTATAAACTATTTCTTAGCATCTGTACACAGAAATGTTTGAAAACGTCATCATAATTATCACTTAAATGTATATACACCTCCACCAATAGTCTTTATTTTAAAATTACTGTAAAACAACTCCCTGGTATAACCAAATTGATCAATTAATTAATACTTTATTTCATTTCTTATAAAGCTATCAGAATTTTTTCTTTTTCTTCTTCTTCTTTCTGCATTTTGGACAATACCAATCTTGGTCTTCAGGCGGCTCCTTGACAATTTTCACACATGGCCTACAAAAAAAACAAAAAATTAATTGATCTTCCTCAGTAGAGATTGGTTAATTGCGAGTACACAAGCAATAATCATTGACACCTACCAATGATACCAATCATCGCAGTTATCGCAGCCAATCATAGGACTTCCATCATCGGGAAACTGACAAGTCGGACATATCCAAATTTTCTCTTCGGTTTCGGCCTAAAAGTGAAATTTGGCAAAAAAGATCATTACCATGCATATGTGTTTTCAATATTTGAATGAATTAGTAATTTTAATAACAAAGAAAACGTACAACTACTGTTCCAATTGTTTCAGTAACTACTGATCTTTCTTCTGCCTTTTTAGCTTTAACTTCTTCTGCCTTTTTAGCTTTAACTTCTTCTGCCTTTTTAGCTTTAACTTCTTCTAACTTTTGACTTTTAACCTCTTCAAACTTCTGTGCTTTAATCTCTTCCGTTTTCTTAGCCTTTGTAATTCCAGACGTCTTATTGTTTCCCTTAACAGCTTTAGCTTTGCCTTTTGTTGATGGCGTGGCTAATTTAGTTGTCTTTGTTTTGTTTGCTTTTGGAGTGCTAATTGTTTCCGTCCACACAGACGGTGAACTGGCAGAGGTTTGCATCGGTTCAGGTTTTTCACAAGCAGGAGTTGGAGATATTGTTTTCGGAGAAGACTTTGCTTTTGTGCTAGGAGCCTTGCGTTCCGGTGTGCTCTTTGATGCACTGCTATTTGCTGGTGATCCAGATTTCTTAACCTTCTCTGTTTTTTTATTTTGATTCATGGACTTCTTTGTAGCCTTTGGTTCTTTTGTTTTGACTGGTTGTAAATCAAATGGTTTAACTTCTATCGGTGAATCTGGGTTATAGGTCGGAGACACGGGGGCTTTATACGGTGGTGAATATTTGTAAGTTGGAGAAGCTGAGGGCGATATGTCTGGTTTTGGAAACAAAGGAGTGGGACTGGTTGTCGGTGTTCTTGGGGTCTCTAAGCTTTGGTTAGAGGAATCGGAATCAAAGTTATATGGCGAAAATATTTTACTGTCCAATTTTATTTCAATCGGGGGTGATTTTGAAGTCGGCGAGGGTGTTGTCGTCGGAGTAATTGGTCTTGGAGGTGGAAGTGGGGAAGCAGGTTTCACTGGTTTCTTTTTCTTGGTAGTCTTGACTGGAGATGATGTAATATTTGGTGTGAGAACAGGAGGACCTGGCGATGGAGGTTGTGGGATAGGTGATAGTGACCTCTCAGCAGGTGATGGTGACCTCACGTCTGGTGAAGGAGGTTTGATTGGTTTAATAACACTGTAAATAAAGAAATCAGTAATTATCAATGTTTAGTATTGAGATCTATATGATCAACTCCCAGCATTCCCTTCAACATTATTATTTACTTACAATCGTTTGCTGCCCTCTCCTGTCGAACTCGATCCAAAGGTCAGCGTTATTTTAGGCACAAGTGGTTCATCTGTTTTGCCCTTGAAGTAAAAAGCACAGTATGAGTTAGTGGTGGTGTTATTAACATAAAGCACAGTATGGGTTAGTGGTGGTGTTATTAACATAAAGCACAGTATGGGTTAGTGGTGGTGTTATTAACATAAAGCACAGTATGGGTTAGTGGTGGTGTTATTAACATAAAGCACAGTATGGGTTAGTGGTGGTGTTATTAACATAAAGCACAGTATGGGTTAGTGGTGGTGTTATTAACATAAAGCACAGTATGGGTTAGTGGTGGTGTTATTAACATAAAGCACAGTATGGGTTAGTGGTGGTGTTATTAACATAAATGATAGGCATCATACAGATGTACACTAAAGACATACCTTCTTTGTATCACCTTGATCTTGCTGCGTCCTTATCTTTAGTTTCTTCTTCTTAAACTTATCTTTTGATTTCTTATCTTTTTTCTTTTCTTCTTTTTGATGGACTTCTGGTTTAACTTGCACAACTTGTAAGGAAGTTGAATTCTTGCGTTTAATATTCAATTTAGGAATCGGTGCCAATTTACTTTCCTCTTTGCCGTCTTTCACAATCTTTGTTTCGCCGCCTAACATCTTGACCTTAAAAGTCAAGTCGGGTTTCTTTTTTGATTCTTTAGCATCAACTAGAATATTACTTGCAATTTTAAGTTTCTTTTCTTTATCTTTATGTATTTTCTTTTGTTTCTTAATAACTGTGTTCTTAACAGAGTGCAGCATATCCTTAGCATTGTCTTTTTTAATCTTCTTTTTCTTGATGCTACTACTAGATTTTGTTTTTTTATTTTTTAGAGCGGCTTCCTGTTCTCGCAAAGCTTGTTTGAACGCAAACTTTGGAGGTAAATAAGCCTCTTTGTTTTTTTCAAGCGACTTATTCTTTTGCTTTTTCTTTATAACAGCAGATATGGCAGCATCTGTCGGATTGTTTACTGGAGAAGTGTCTAACTTTAAACTTGGGACTTCATCACTGTCGCTTGATGACTGCGTACTTGATTGTTTTGCTTTTACCGATTCCATTTCTTGTCGTCCTTTCGCAACCGCAGACCTGAATGCTTCTTGCATTGCACTGAATTTTGATTCTGCTGCTGCTGGCGGTGGTGACTGCAATTTTGAATCACTTTTGCCCTTTGGAGAACTATCAAATTCATCGTCATCAAAATCATAAATATCCGATTTCTTTGATGTTGTCTTTGTGGGTGGAGCCTTCACGTCCGATTTCTTTGTTACCTGCACTTTAGGTGATTCTGGTTTTGCTGCCGGACTCTTTGATCTAACTACCTCAGGTTTGTCTAAAGACTTCTGTTTAGTAGGATACTTAAAAGACGACTCACTTGAAAATAAATTGAAAGATGGTTTTGGCGATTTCTGGGATGTTTTTTGTTTGGTAACTGTAGGAGATGAGACTTGTAATTGTTTTGGTGATTTTTTTACATTATTAGTTTTCGATATTTTGATGTTTTTAGAAGTATCAATATTTTCACTTAATTTTTTAATGTCAGCAACACTGTCTTTGTTTTGTTTCTTTGCGTCAGATTTTACTGGTGTTTTCTTTGACTCAATTTCTTTTACTGTTTTCTTTAAGTACGGTTCTTTGCTGCTTAATTTTGTAATATCCAAAGTTGTTTTCTGTTTGCTTGGCTCTGCTAACGGACTAGTAGATGATTTTTGTTTGGGTTTGTCTGTAAACTTTGGCGGAGGGGTACATGCATCTGGCAGTTTCCCTTCCCGTTTTGGCGTGAGGATACCGTTTGCTTCCATAGTCACTGTTTTAAGCTCTTGAGGGGTACCTTCCTCCACCAGTCTCATCCGCTTACTATCATGTCCGTCATAAGGGCTTTGTAACGATCGTTTCTCTGGTCTCGGTGGCGTGAACGGCGTATCAAAGTTCGGCCCTGTACCCTTAGGAGATTTAAGATTTGAATCTGTTCCATCATGAAGAACACCATTGGCTGATGTCGAGTGACTAAAATCGGACACATCTACTAAATCAGACGTATCGGTTTCTGAAAAAAAAAATATTTGTTTTATATTAATGAGTAACTATAATTTAGTTTAAAGTCGATGTTGTAGTAGTGCGTTACATTTGTCTATGATTCTTGTGTCAAAAAGGCGTCTCTAATTAAAAGGGTTAAATCTGAACACTTACCACCCTTGATAGACACTAAAGGTGGAAGGTAATCTGGTATATAATGTAACCTCTCCCTACAATGCTTGGAACCAGGCAAAGGGTGCTGAAAACTGCTGGATCTAGGTACAGGGAAACATGGAACTGTTTTAGCAAATGGGATTGGTTCAACTTCTTTGATGTACGTGTTTAGTTCACTGATTGAGAATCCCATATCGTGGAGAGCAAGACCAAGATCTTCCAATGTTGGATCAGTCTTTCCATCTGGAAAAGAAGAGTTCATAAAGTATAGTTTGAGGATTACGGTAATTACCTATTTTAGGCCTACAGATTTCAACACTGTTACTTAGTTAGTAATACTATTACTATAGACTTATTTATTATAGTAAGCTCCTCCCTCTAGCTATTATTAGGCCTATATAGTATATATATATATCAATTATTATAAAAATATTATTTAATAATAAATAATTTCATAAAATAAGTTGAAAGTTAAATCAAAACATTATATTATCCAAAAGGTTGGTAGGTTCGACACTTCAGGGAACATTTTCGCCAGTGTAGCATTGCAAAAAGCTATAGAAAACAACCTTATTGCTACACATTTTTAACATTGTGTAGCAAAAAATACAATACAAAACTATGTTTCTCGACTTAAAAATCAGTTTGATTAGCAATATTGCTAAACAAAATTTTTAAATGAAATTTTTCCCTGCACTTACACTGTTCTGAATAACGATGTGTGTACTCGGCTAGCTGCCTAATGTACCTCTCCACTACGTCCGTCAAAACCTCACACGGAGTGGTTTGTACAGCGTGCCATCCCAAGCCTTGACAGATCTGAGCTACTGCTATTTTCAACAAGCCTCTGCTAAAAACCTCAGCCATTATAAATGTTTTACTCACGCCTACATCATCGAAATAATATATTAAATGCGGTATTTACGTGTTTCGCATGATTTACTTCTCAGATTTCTGTAAATTTGAGAATTATTTAGAAAGTTAGCTAGGCCTAGCACGAAAAACATAAACAGTAACTTTTGAACTTTCACCTTGTGTTTGTTGTGACTTACTCGTTTCTACACTCCACTTAAACATGAGCCTCTTTCATCAACAAAAAATATATTGTGATAATATATATTTCAATAATAGTCAATAATAGTATTTGTATCATCAATACATTTTTCTTATTATACATTTATAAATGAAAAACCTTTATAGCTATTTTTTTGTGTTTAAACAATTTTGAAATATTATTATTATTATCAAACAAGTTAATGGCCTAGCCTAGGCAAGGTATATTCAGAGCGTCATTCTGACGATGAAGCATTCTCTACCATTTATGCATTATTAACTTCTGAAATAGAATAGTACTACGCAACTGGTCCAGTGGACCAAATTTGGCACCGGTGGAACACAGCGATATAGAATAGAAATAAGTCACCAATTTAAATATATTTTCGTAGCTATTTTTTGTGTTTTAAACAATTTTGAAATATTATTATTATCAAACAAGTTAATGGCCTAGCCTAGGCGAGGTATATTCAGAGCGTCATTCTGACGATGGAGCATTCTCTACTTCTCTACGGTGCGCCATTTATGCATTTATTAACTTCCGAAATAGAAATAGTACTACGGTAACTGGTCCGGGAACTGGTCCAGTGGACCAAATTTGGCACTGGTGGAGCACAGCGATATAGAATAGAAATAAGTCACTAATTTTAATATATTTTTTTTTCGTATGTTAATATTACACTATGCTCAAGTTGACCCAATTTGGCACAAGGGGAGCACAGTGGTATAAAATAGAAATAAATTCACTAAATGTTAATATCTCATTTGTGTGATAACACGCCGTATTATTCAATGGTAACAATGCTGATAAAATTGTAGATCTAGTAACCTATGCTTTTATTAAATATTTTTTACAATAAAAATCAAATATTTCTCCTGATGTTTCATTTTCCGTGAATAAATTGTCTAGCATAAAGTGGTGTTTTAATTCTTGAGATCCACAATTAAAATTATCCAAATACATACTTAAATTATTGTCTATGAGGTTGTTCTTAAGATCCAAGTATACAGTACATTATTACTAAATTTTACTTTACTAAATTAATTTGTTTAAACGTCAACTTAAAACTGTTCTCTTTTTTTTTATTATTAATAATGCTTGTATTGCATTGTTAAATGTTAGGCGCTTTGTTGTTTGTAGGGCGCCGTATAAAAAATTACATTATTAGATAGATAGATATTATATTTCTACGATTTTTAAAACGCAAAACACGTTTATAAACACCGAATATGACGTCATAAGAATCATTTCCGTTCCGACGAATGGCCCTTTACGCGTCATAAATGCGCTTCCGTTTTGGAATTTCTCAAGCGGAACTACACCCCTTCGATAGAAATGGAAGTGGCCTTTTCTTTATTTATAGAAAATGAACGAATTGCTAATGATTGCGCCACACAGCCCCAACAACATCAACAAAAACAATATAAAACTAGCTGTTAAAATGAAATGTTCATTGTATGAATACATTGCCCTGTGCACCAGAGAACCAACAACTAGGCAACCTCACTGTTTTTTCCTAAAAGTTCAGGTAACTAGTTTAATTGAAGGAAAAAGTTAGCCTAGGCCTAGGCTTAGCTAGAGAGGATCTAGGCCTAGTTAGAGAGAAGCCTAGTCTGCTGAGAGGGGAACTGGGTGGGCTATAGGCTAGAGAGAGTAGTCAGGCAAGGCACTGTGCACTGCTCAGTCATGCCCCGGGAGCTCAGTGTGAGAGACAGGCTGTCAACTCTCCTTATCTTGATTCCCTGTTTGAAACTGTTTTGAAAGGCGATATAGGGGCCTATATATAATTATAATCATATATTTCATATCCTAGGCCTAGTAGTACAGTTCATGACATATGGCTTTATAAATCGGTATTCTTTTAATTCTTATAATTTATATTTTTATATAGTCCTAAATAACACTACACAGTTTTAACTATAATTTTCAATATTTTTTTCCAGATTGTTTTAAAAGGTGAAAATAATGGGAGGCCAAGGCATACGATTTGGACGAAAGACAGGCGCTACACTGAAACGTCCGCGAGGCGGAAGACGAAATGTGTCGGCTCATTACAGCATACGTAAAACTGAAAAGTATGTCGAACCACAAAACGAAGGATTGATTTCTGATACGTTTGCTGAGCAGTTTGATGATGGGGACTTGTGCAGTCAACTTGGTATAAAATACTTTTACTATATAATTGTGTAAACACAGACTTAAGCTCTGTCTACACTATCAAACTTGTTTGACAAAAAAAAGTGTGGTGATGTCATATCACTACAATATTTGGGTATATCACTACCATAATTGGACACATCACACTTTGATAGTGTAGACAGAGCTTTATGTCTTTTGTAATACTGTTTTCATGATTTGAGTAAGTAAGTAATAACTGATAAGTGTAATTATGCTTATTTTTTTCTTTATATTTCAGATAACAATGGAGTTGAATATTCCCTTAACAAGCGCAAAAGATGGACCATTCCTGGATTTCTTAAAGAAAATATTGTGACCAATCCAATGAATCGTGACAATTCTTTTCAAGTTCGACTTGTGGAGCGTCAGATTCTAGGGGATTCATCTAAACGGGCGGACTGTATCGCTGTGCACTCAAGCAAGGAAGAAAAGCATACCCATAAACCGTGTAAGACATTCTCACTGTTAGAGGATCTCATCAAAGATGCCCCATCACAAAAACAAAAGTCAAGAAATAAGAAGAGATTTACAGATGAAGAAAGCATGCCAGAAGTTGATATTCCTACAATGCCAGAAATACGATATGAAGTTGCTTACCCACGATCTCTCGATTCTTTTCCTAATTTTAATCCTTCAAAAATCAGTAAATGTAAGTCAAATTTATTATTGTATATGTTAATTTTACATAATAATATGTTTTGTTTATTTTTGTTACATGGGTGACCTTTTCTGTAGTACCAGAATTTTCTCAAAAAGGGCTTGGTATACAACTCGCAATAGGCCTGAAAATACTATTTATTTAATAATATGATGCTACAGTATTACTAATTTTATAATTTATTTCTACGCAGAAAAGTAAATAGGAGTGTTTTTTTTATTTCCAGAAAACAGGTTAAATAAACTTATATATTGGTTTGTTTTATTACAGCAAAAATTAAAACAAAACGAAACAGACTAGATTATCTGATGGAAGATTTTCTAGACATGGAAGAAGAATTCTGGGAAGAGAATGACGATAGTGAGGAGAGAGTGCAGTGCGAGAATGAATTTAGACGGCCTGCTACAAATTTAGGAGACTTTATTACATCTCAAGGGGGAATTAGCTTACAAGTAAAACAGCGAGAGAAAGAAATTGAAGACAGACATTTTGAAAAAAATTTAAACGAGAACGAGAACAGAATATGTCCGAATCAGGCAGCTAAACAATCTTGGTTATACTTTGGAAAAGACAACAAAGTTATAATTCAGAAGAAACAAAGAGAACTACCAAAGAAGAAAATAAAAGTTGCCAAAAAATCTAAGAAAATAAGAGAAGAAGATGATGATGTAGAAGACAACAATTGCCAGAATATTCCAAATATTTGCATAAATATTTGCAGAGATTCTTGCGCTTCAGAAAATCTGCTAGAAGAGTTTGGCCAGGAGTATGTGGATGGAATTTGCCAACCAAGAAGGTTTATTATTAATGTAACAGAAAGTGTACACAAACAATTAACAGACAGTGACCAGCTTAACGTGGTGAGGAAGATGAAGTTCTGGGGATACGAGTGCTGTGTCATATTTACTACTGAAGACTCTTGCCATAATTATATTAAAACGAGGTGAGTATAAAAAACAAGCATTCATCTCATGAAAATCCTCAATTATTTCACAGATCAAATATAGCTTTGAAGTAACATATTCTGTTTATATTGAACCGTAAAAGTGAACCAGAAGTTTGTCCTCCGTCTGATATTTTTTAACATGTTTATACTTTATTTTAGGTTAAGCTTATTTGGGTTAAAACAATCAAATACCAACATTTACCTGGATGCATTTCAGCCAAGTCTTGACAACAGCAGAGTGTACACCGTGTCAGAGGTCATTGACACGGTTAAACGACTTATTGCAGTTAACCCACCTAAATTGTAAGTTTGATTATTAATACTAAATTTTGATGTAGTTCATAATGTTGTTTAATGTGTCACATAGTAATGTCACTATAATAATAATATGTCACTGTAATATATGTCACTGTTATGTGTCACTCTATGTCACTGTTGTGAATATGTCATTTTATGCCACTGTTATAATAGGTCATTCTATATCACTATTATAATATGTCACTATTTCTTTTTCAGGTATGACTTTGATTCTTTGTCATTTGAATTGAAGCCAGAGATGCCATTCACAAATCTGAGGTCTGTCCTAAACCTGAATGTTGAGGTCATGCCCCCTTATCTTGCCCTTAAATGTATGCAAGATTTAAACACAACAGCTGCTAACACTCAAGTAAGTATCGACCCCATACCTATTATAATATTAAATCTTACAAATATGTGAAAATAACAAATTCAGTTTAAACAAAACTCCTAAGTTATTTATTTTGTTTGTTTCAGCTTGTAGGTACTACTGCAACACACTCAGATACTTGTGGGATCTGTGATGAATACCTATCGCCCTCTATCGTACCATACTTGGCCCTCAACTCTTGTCAACATTGGTTTTGTGGTGAATGTTGGCGGCTACACATTGAGAGTAGAATACAGAGGGGAGACCCTTTATTCCTTTGTCCAGTGAGTATTTCAATCATCTTTACACCCTGTTCACACTAAAGCCGAATGTCAAAGTTCAAGAGTTAGTGTGAACACAATTAATAAATATGAATACTATAATTACAATATTGAACTTATTATTAGCTTATATTTACATCAAATTTTCAAGTTTATTGGAAAAAACTGAATTTGTTAGTTATTTGTTAGTTATTTGTTAGTTTGAAGTTAAATACTAATGGTTTAATTGTGCCTCTTACTTCAAGGGTCATAATTGCAAATCACAAGTGGACGACCTGTCGTTGATGTCTCTTATTTCTGGGGATCAGTTCTTAAGGCACAAAGTACATGCTTTGAACCGATACGTTGAAAGCAACCCAGAGTGGTACTGGTTTCCTAGACCACAGTGTGGTCGTGTGGCTAGGATCCAAGGTTACGCCAGTGGTCATGGTTTCTTGACCTGTGATTGCGGTCTGGAGTCGTGTCTCGAGTGCAAAGAGAAAGTCCATTGGCCAGCTACTTGTCAGCAGTTTAAAGAATATCAGGAAAAAATGAATCTAAAACGTAAGAATTTTGATTTTGCATAATAACAGTTTCAGTAGATCCTCAGAACTGTATCTGTAAATTTAACAGTATCATTGGCGAATGCTGTGATACAATGTCATATATGTATCACAACTGATGCCTGTATCGGGCCATAAGCCTATCTAACCTTAAAATAAGCATGCTATGTGATACATATGTGACACTTTATTCCAGAATTTTCCTATGATACTTGACAAGAGTATGTGCTGTACAGAGAACCAATTTAAATTTCAAACTTTCTTTTTCTAGGTTTTCTCGAACAGCCCTTAATTACCAAGGTGCAAGTGAAGCGATGCCCTGCATGTCACCAGCCAATGCAAAAGAATGGAGGTTGTAACATGGTGACGTGTCGATGTCGCCATATGTTTTGTTGGCAGTGTCTCTATATAGTTGATTTCTGCAAATGCCATTCAATTGGTAATTTTAAAAAGAAATTTGAGGTAATTTACACCAATTCTTATGGCCTCTTTGTGAGACTGAATAAGTGACGGATGTTATAGTATACATAATAAGTGACGGATGTTATAGTATACATAATAAAATAAAATTAACTAATTAAACAAATTTTCTTTATAGTTTATCAAATTGGAACCAGTTATTACAGTGGTCGCCAAGATGAGTTTGTTTGACAAGGCATTGCACCATCATACGTCATTTGGAGGCCTGAAAAGGAGACAATTGAGAAAAACAGCCAATTCTGTTGTTGTCAAAATGGTATGTGCAGTGCTTGTATATTGTGTATTTTAGCTTTTTGTGGCAGTATCTAATATTAGGAGAAAGTAATGGTTTAATATATGAAAATGTAATGTAAATGGGGGAAAAACCTGTGACTTGCAGCCTACTGGGCTGAATTATGCACAGGTATGGATGTAGTTCCAGACTTAATATTAGTAAAAAAAAAAATGTTTGTACAAATAGCGTTTCATACGTATACTACTTGAGCTTGGATACTCCGTCTGGGGAAACACGTACAAGTCACATGGTTTGACACCAAGAATTCTTGGTGCATACGATTATCCGGTTGACTAGTTTCAGCCGGATGCGATAGCCTACTTACCCGAAAATATATTAATATGCTTTTTTGGAACAACTAAGATGATGCGCATGCGCTATGTTACGTTTAGACGATGTAGAGAGATGTGTGCTTTTGGGTACTCTAACTCCAACACATTTTTTTGCGTGATGATGAAAGTTTCCTGAAGGCTAAAACTGATTTGATATGCCTAGTAGTAAACATTTGATGGGATTTTTCCCAAGAACATGAAAACTCCTCTTGATATGATGGGCTAGCTTCTCCGCAAATCAAATATTCAACAGATCATTATGCGGAGATAATTTGATTCATTACCACCCGCCCAGAACCCTGCCCTCTGTGGTAGCTATGTGACAGTGGTATGTACCTATTTATCATACAAGTACGAGTCCTAGGCTTAAGACTAGATATGTAGGCCTAACTAACAAAAACACTTGGCCACACTGTAGGCCTATAATGTCACAATATATTTCAACAGTTGTTATTTCAGTCTCGATTGTACTTAAATATGTACTCTTCTTAAAATCAAATGACGTCCGTCGTTTGAACATCGGTTGATTCGAAATCCATATTTACATACCGCCCGCCCCATATAGCCAAATACGGTATGACAACCTACATCATTCTTATCGTATGTTTGCAGTCTGAAAATCGATTTGTATACGTACATCACAAGTCTGTATTTCCAGACAAAAATCTAACCGTTGACTGGTGGACTAACATAAAACAGACAGACTTTAAGCATGTCTTAGCCTGGACGACACATATCACAACTTTCTACTCCCCTTAGGGTCCTTTTGTGTCGAATGCTGGCACCAAACAGTGTCCGGCTTTTAATCATTAAATACATTTTATTTTTGTAGTTTGTAAAATACAAAAGACTTGGCATACAAAACCAAACAGCGGCCTCATCGTATGATACAAGTAGGCTTCAAGATCTTCTAGCTCTCACTCAAGATGTTTTACAGTTCTTTTTTGAGGTAACATTTTATATCCTTTACAGTATATGTATTGTTATTTTGTTTGCTTAATTTAGTGATATGATGTTGTCGAATGGTAGTAGTCGGTAGTTTGGTTTTTTGATGGTTTGGTGCTGGTGAATAAGTATAAATGTTTGTTTTATGATTCTATATTTAATATAAATTTATAATCTCTGTCGACAGGCCAAAAGGATTCTGGAATATGGGTTTGTTGTGATTAGCTACTATTCTAGACGTGATCATTGTCAAGAAATGTTTTACCAAGTTTTGAGACTGGAGCACATCGTTCAAAGAATGGAAGAGGTAAATATACTGTAGTCTTCTTAATCCTGACAACATAGAGGTATTATATTACAACTAGAGAGTCAACTAGGTGAAAGGGTAGGGACTCCTCAAAATGGTAGTATGTGACTGGGTAGTGTGCATAACATCAAACTGGCATATCTGATGGGATGCAGCCATATTTGGTAGTCCCTCTCCATTGCGGCTCTTGCGTTTGGAGCTGTTATTGTGTTGAGTATACTCTGTAATCGTAATAGACTAATTTGGCTGATTTATCATTGATATATGTGTAGTGGAGCTGTAGCTTGGTGGTTAACACGCTGGCCTTCCAATCCTGGATTTAATCCTGACCTAGTGTCTTCTTCTCTTCTACTTCATTCCCTAAACCTTGTTGTATATTTCCGCAAATATATTGTATGTTTGTAATTATATTTTTGGCTGTGATTGGCTTAAATAGAATATAACTGTGTATAATTATAATAATGATAATAATATAACTATAATGTATATTTGTTTGTTTCAGATCTTGCAAGGTAATTGCAGACACTACTCACTTGATGCAACAGAGACAATCCTTAGAAGTTTGTTGACATCTGGAAATAATGACCTTAAACTCATGGCACAAACATTAAAGTCTAACCTGCGACAACCTGTCCATTAAACCAATTATTCAAAGACATTACATTGTTGTTACTTTGTAGGTACACACCTAATTGGTGGCTTAGGCTGCTTTTGTGTTTTCTTGGCAGCTAGTATGATTTTATATTTTCTTCTTGCGTCATGTGTTTGTATAATTTGTATTATATTTTGTAAAATGTCTCTTTTGCTGAATAAATAACAATAATAATAACTCATTTTGTCTGCCACATAGTTGAAAGTTGTTCAAAGTTGTGTATTCTATGTGAACAAATACTTTATACCCTACACCTCTTAGTCTACAGTTGAACCAATATTACTTTATTAAAACATGGGGATAATATTTGTGTTTGTTGAATTGTTTATATAGATGATAATGTGAAATCTGATTATTTCCACAAAAAAATTGTTGATAAAATGTGTACTTTACTTTATTATTAATTGTAAACTTTAAAAGTTGTACAGTATTTCAGTTATGAAACACTATGATGCAATAATATGACCTTATATTATAAAATTGTCTTGATTACTTTCTTTTTTTCATTAGAATTTGTTTAAATAGAGGTGCCGAATTCGCTCCTCTTAAATTTTGATGTTAAGATGCATTTTAATAAAATCACAGGACCCTCAACAATATTCTAGTGCAGTTACTGCATATTTTAAAAGAAAATAAATTTTGTTTTGACGAAATTTGCTTTCCATAATATTCATAAATCAATTATTTTTTGACGAATGTTGCCTTTCATAATATTCATAAGTCAATACCTTGTTTAACGAATGTTGCCTCCCGTAATACTGAATCAATACATTTTTTTAAGGATGTTGCCTTCCATAATACTAAATCGATACCTTGTTTGACAAAATTTGCCTTCCATAATATTGAATCAGTACCTTGTTTGACGAAATTTGCGCTTCCATAATATTGAATCAGTACCTTGTTTGACGAAATTTGCCTTCCATAATATTGAATCCGTACCTTTTGTTTGATGAAATTTGCCTTCCATAATATTGAATCAGTACCTTTTGTTTGACGAATTTTGCCTTCCATAATTTTAAATCAGTACCTTGTTTGACGAATTTTGCCTTCCATAATATTGAATCAGTACCTTTTGTTTGACGAAATTTGCCTTCCATAATATTGAATCAGTACCTTGTTTAAATTTGCCTTCCATAATATTGAATCAGTACCTTTTGTTTGACGAAATTTGCCTTCCATAATATTGAATCGGTACCTTTTGTTTGACGAATTTGCCTTCCCTAATATTGAATCAGTACCTTTTGTTTGACGAAATTTGCCTTCCATAATATTGAATCAATAAATTGTTTGTCGAAATTTGCCTTCCATAACACTGAATCAATACCTTGTTTGACGAAATTTGCCTTCCGTAATATTGAATCAGTACCTTTTGTTTGACGAAATTTGCCTTCCATAATTTTAAATCAGTACCTTGTTTGACGAATTTTGCCTTCCATAATATTGAATCAGTACCTTTTGTTTGACGAAATTTGCCTTCCATAATATTGAATCAGTACCTTGTTTGACGAATTTCGCCTTCCATAATATTGAATAAGTACCTTTTGTTTGACGAACTTTGCCTTCCATAATATTGAATCAGTACCTTTTGTTTGACGAAATTTGCCTTCCATAATATTGAATCAGTACCTTTTGTTTGACGAATTTTGCCTTCCATAATATTGAATCAGTACCTTTTGTTTGACGAAATTTGCCTTCCATAATATTGAATCAGTACCTTGTTTGACGAATTTCGCCTTCCATAATATTGAATCAGTACCTTTTGTTTAACGAACTTTGCCTTCCATAATATTGAATCAGTACCTTTTGTTTGACGAAATTTGCCTTCCATAATATTGAATCAGTACCTTTTGTTTGACGAAATTTGCCTTCCATAATATTGAATCAGTACCTTTTGTTTGACGAAATTTGCCTTCCATAATATTGAATCAGTACCTTTTGTTTGACGAAATTTGCCTTCCATAATATTGAATAAGTACCTTTTGTTTGACGAAATTCGCCTTCCATAATATTGAATCAGTACCTTTTTGTTTGACGAATTTTGCCTTCCATAATATTGAATCAGTACCTTTTGTTTGACGAACTTTGCCTTCCATAATATTGAATCAGTACCTTTTGTTTGACGAATTTTTCCTTCCATAATATTGAATCAGTACCTTTTGTTTGACGAATTTTGCCTTCCATAATATTGAATCAGTACCTTTTGTTTGACGAAATTTGCCTTTCATAATTTTAAATCAGTACCTTTTGTTTGACGAATTTTGCCTTCCATAATATTGAATCAGTACCTTTTGTTTGACGAAATTTGCCTTCCATAATATTGATTCAGTACCTTTTGTTTGACGAATTTTGCCTTCCATAATATTGAATCAGTACCTTTTGTTTGACGAAATTTGCCTTCCATAATTTTTAATCAGTACCTTGTTTGACGAATTTTTCCTTCCATAATATTGAATCAGTACCTTTTGTTTGACGAATTTTGCCTTCCATAATATTGAATCAGTACCTTTTGTTTGACGAAATTTGCCTTCCATAATTTTTAATCAGTACCTTGTTTGACGAATTTTTCCTTCCATAATATTGAATCAGTACCTTTTGTTTGACGAATTTTGCCTTCCATAATATTGAATCAGTACCTTTTGTTTGACGAAATTTGCCTTTCATAATTTTAAATCAGTACCTTTTGTTTGACGAATTTTGCCTTCCATAATATTGAATCAGTACCTTTTGTTTGACGAAATTTGCCTTCCATAATATTGATTCAGTACCTTTTGTTTGACGAATTTTGCCTTCCATAATATTGAATCAGTACCTTTTGTTTGACGAAATTTGCCTTCCATAATTTTTAATCAGTACCTTGTTTGACGAATTTTTCCTTCCATAATATTGAATCAGTACCTTTTGTTTGACGAATTTTGCCTTCCATAATATTGAATCAGTACCTTTTGTTTGACGAAATTTGCCTTCCATAATTTTTAATCAGTACCTTGTTTGACGAATTTTTCCTTCCATAATATTGAATCAGTACCTTTTGTTTGACGAATTTTGCCTTCCATAATATTGAATCAGTACCTTTTGTTTGACGAAATTTGCCTTTCATAATTTTAAATCAGTACCTTTTGTTTGACGAATTTTGCCTTCCATAATATTGAATCAGTACCTTTTGTTTGACGAAATTTGCCTTCCATAATATTGATTCAGTACCTTTTGTTTGACGAATTTTGCCTTCCATAATATTGAATCAGTACCTTTTGTTTGACGAAATTTGCCTTCCATAATTTTTAATCAGTACCTTGTTTGACGAATTTTGCCTTCCATAATATTGAATAAGTACCTTTTGTTTGACGAATTTCGCCTTCCATAATATTGAATCAGTACCTTTTGTTTGACGAAATTCGCCTTCCATAATATTGAATCAGTACCTTGTTTGACGAATTTCGCCTTCCATAATATTGAATAAGTACCTTTTGTTTGACGAACTTTGCCTTCCATAATATTGAATCAGTACCTTTTGTTTGACGAAATTTGCCTTCCATAATATTGAATCAGTACCTTTTGTTTGACGAATTTTGCCTTCCATAATATTGAATCAGTACCTTTTGTTTGACGAAATTTGCCTTCCATAATATTGAATCAGTACCTTGTTTGACGAATTTCGCCTTCCATAATATTGAATAAGTACCTTTTGTTTGACGAACTTTGCCTTCCATAATATTGAATCAGTACCTTTTGTTTGACGAAATTTGCCTTCCATAATATTGAATCAGTACCTTTTGTTTGACGAATTTTGCCTTCCATAATATTGAATCAGTACCTTGTTTGACGAAATTTGCCTTCCATAATATTGATTCAGTACCTTTTGTTTGACGAATTTTGCCTTCCATAATATTGAATCAGTACCTTTTGTTTGACGAATTTTGCCTTCCATAATATTGAATAAGTACCTTTTGTTTGACGAAATTCGCCTTCCATAATATTGAATCAGTACCTTTTTGTTTGACTAATTTTGCCTTCCATAATATTGAATCAGTACCTTTTGTTTGACGAACTTTGCCTTCCATAATATTGAATCAGTACCTTTTGTTTGACGAATTTTGCCTTCCATAATATTGAATCAGTACCTTTTGTTTGACGAAATTTGCCTTTCATAATTTTAAATCAGTACCTTTTGTTTGACGAATTTTGCCTTCCATAATATTGAATCAGTACCTTTTGTTTGACGAAATTTGCCTTCCATAATATTGATTCAGTACCTTTTGTTTGACGAATTTTGCCTTCCATAATATTGAATAAGTACCTTTTGTTTGACGAATTTCGCCTTCCATAATATTGAATCAGTACCTTTTGTTTGACGAAATTCGCCTTCCATAATATTGAATCAGTACCTTGTTTGACGAATTTCGCCTTCCATAATATTGAATAAGTACCTTTTGTTTGACGAAATTTGCCTTCCATAATATTGAATCAGTACCTTTTGTTTGACGAAATTTGCCTTCCATAATATTGAATCAGTACCTTTTGTTTGACGAATTTTGCCTTCCATAATATTGAATCAGTACCTTGTTTGACGAAATTTGCCTTCCATAATATTGATTCAGTACCTTTTGTTTGACGAATTTTGCCTTCCATAATATTGAATCAGTACCTTTTGTTTGACGACATTTGTCTTCCATACCAATCTTATATACCCAATGTAAACTCTGTGGCCTAGGAATTCTCGTTGTTTTGTTATTGATTTAAAATTCAGTGTAATCATGCTTATCAACAATGTGTTTAATATAAACGAAGGGTGGTTAGAATTAGAGAGTGTTCCAGGTAAGAATTAATGTATAGTTTATTGATAATAATTGATAAACCTGATCCTGGTAGCCGCTAGTACTAGGAGCCTCCCTAGTAGTATAGCCTAGGGCCTAGGCCTAGCTAGTAGTAGTAGGCTAGGCCTCCTAACTAGGCCGCTCTAGCCTAGGCCTAGTAGTACTGTAGTACTAGGCCTAGAAGGCTAGCCTAAATTAAATTTAGAAAGAGATTGCCTATCCCTAGGCTTTGATAGCCAGCCTAACTCCCTCTTAAGCCCATTCGGTCTAGCAGAAAAGGATCGAGCCTTTAAGTTTAATTGAAAAATTATTATGCAAATGTTATTAATAATTAATTATGTCTAGTTTCCCTTGCATGTGCCACAAATTAGGTTCCATTATTGCAAATTCACATTCTGTTCCCAACCTTAAAATAACTAGTATCACCCCATCCCATCCAAACTTTTTCTCACATCGAATGAACAAACTAGTTGACAAGACTTCATTGAAAATTAGGTTCCATTGCATTATTGCGAATTTAAGTTTATGTTATGTTAATATAGCTTTATAATTTCGCTCACCCATCCCATCCAAATTTCTTCCCATATTATATTATGAACAAACGAGATGACGACCTTATTGCACAATTAGTTTCCATTATTAGCAAGTGTTTCCAACATCAAAGAGTGTTAAAACTTGATGAATTAATTAGGTACCATTATTTTGTGCAAATATGTTTAACTGTACGTTTGTAGTGTTACGTGACCTATGAAGAGATTGACGACCGAAGATGACAATTCAATATCTAACTCATCTTTATTGCAAAATTAGGTTCCATTATCTATTTATGTTCTATAAATTATCTATAAATGTTTTAGCGCCAAAGGTAAATTGACCCAACCCCTGTCCACATAACAATAACATGCAGACACGGGTAGCCTTCCCATCATGCATAACACAATTAGCTTGCCAGAATGTGCTATTAGGCGACCTAGCTTTGCGTGATACAGACCATGCGAACTTAATTTGGCAAGTTCACTTAATTTGGCGTTACACCGGCTTTATCATCTATATTCGGTCTTACCAATCCTGTTAGACCATTGCTATAAATCAGTCTTAGCTAAAACCGTGTACAGTAACAAATTGAGGGCATACTTTACGCGTACAGTACCAAATAAGGTAATATTCGTCAAACTTTCTCTTGCCGAACACACTGCTGATGTTTTCAGAACATTCACATAAGTGGGTTAGCGTAACCAAATAACACAGTGCAGTGGCCATATTACTTTCAGAGGCCAAGTAAATTCATAACTTGTTAACGGACAGTGATATGGATATACATTTTGCATTATAATGTCTCCACCTTCAACCCCTCCGATAACACTAGGCTAGGTAATGTTTCTTCCTCAAGCTTCTACATATAGCTAAATGCGGGATTATTCGGCCCAGGTGCGACAGGACCCATTATTAGGCCGATGTATGTCTGACTAAGAGTGGCTTCTAATTCTGATTTTTTATATGAAATAATGTGAAGTACATGATGCTAACATTATTTGTTTGTTTTTATTTTGTGGATTTTTAATTGTTTGTTTTGTGTCATTTCTTTTTAGGGGTGTAGGCCTACAAGGAGGTACAAACAAGGAGGATGAAGCTGCAATCATATTTACTTTTGTAATTGTATCAATGATCTGGGGATCGAAATATCTAATCATCTGAAATGGAATGAGCACGTCATCAAAGTTGTCTCTAAATGTAATCGCAAACTTGGTATGATTAAGTGGCTATGGGTTACAATGCTCCTATCAGTATTACTAGGACGTTATTCACCTCCCTGGTTAGAACCGACCTTGAGTATGCTAGCTCATTGTGGAGTGGCACATCCAAATGTAACATGCAACATTTGGAAAGTATACAGCGTAAAGCTACCAAATACATTTTGAATTACCCCGATCAAGATTACAAAGAACGTCTAACCTTGCTCAATTTACTGCCCCTATCATATTGAAGAGAATATATGGATGTTAACTTCTTCCATCAATGCTTGCTTAACATGAATGATCTTAATATCAAGGATTTCGTTACATTTTCTGGAGACAATAATGGTCGTGCAACAAGATCATCTGTTGATGACCTCAATCTTACTGTTAGAAATGGTCATACTGAATCACATAAATTGATGTATTTCCAACGCATTGTTCCCATTTGGAATCAGTTAGATCAAGATACTAGAAAAGCACCTACGTCTTGCAGGTTTAAGCTAGGGGCTAAGAAATATTTTAATGACTTATTTACCAATACGTATGAAACTGGCAATATGTGCACATGGGTGTCCTGTTGTCGCTGCTGTAAATGTCGGCCAACTTAGTTTAATCTTAAATAATACAAATTTATTAATTACTATTATATTTAAATATATGTGATATATCGGGATTCATTAAATGTGATATTTATTCGAAATGTGTGACCATTCCTATGGTGTATGTGTGACTTATATATTATTTTTTAGGAGTGGAGCTGTGGCTTGGTGGTTATGATGCTTGGCTACCAATCTAAGGGTCCTGGGTTCAAGTCCTGTCATATGTCAGGGTTTTTTTCTCATGACAATTTACAACTCCACTCCCAAAGACTTAATAATAAGTCTTTGTTTATGTAGAGCATCTTGTGTATATGTTTGTCTTGTGAAATTTTAAATAGTTTATCCATCCTGTAATTGGCGGGTTACTCGCTGTTGGATGAGTATGAAATAAATAAATAAATAAATAAATATTTATTATAATGTTATAAACCTTTTCATTACTCATTGTGCAATTTGGGATTGGACCGTTCTAGAGGTGCTTACCACCTGTTTGTCCCATCCTTCACTGAATTTAAGGCAATACTGGATATGAAACTTTATTGTGACTTTACCAAAATAAAAGACGCTAAAGAAAAATTGTGCTGTGTGAATATTAATCTAGGGTGCACATCAGAAAGTTACATCATGAATGTACATGAGAGGTACATGCACGTTGAACTTTTTCAATCAGTCGGCAGTTTAAAACATTTCAATGATAAAATATGAATTGGTAATTTATAGAAAGATGTGAAGTATTGGAATAATAAAACTACAGCTGCTTACGAACTTGGAATAAACAAAAAAATGCACATGGTGTTAATCGAAATTAGATTATGTGCGCGAACACTAATATACCAAGAGGTAACCGTAATTTACGAAATACATTATGTTCCAGGAATATGTGTACTTAATTAAAACTACAACGATCAGTCGAGACAGTTGGCCGGCTGCCGAGACTAAACTCTCTTTTAAGTTGGCGGCTCGGCATGGTATTTGCAGATCAACTCAACTCTACATGTGTGGGTGGGTTAGTCACCATCTAACATATCTTAATTATCTTCCTCACTGTTGGTTGTTTGAATTAAAAGTCAATTTTTAACAATATATTCCTTATGGCCAGGAATCGATGTGGTTATGTTTTCACGGTGCGCAATACAAAATTACGCGGTCTACGCACGATTTAACGAAATCACGTTTGTAATCATATCTTCACAAGCATGAATCACAATTAAATAAAATTTGATACTAATAAATTTCAGGGCATAAATCATCATATGGCAATACAATTACGTGCGTAGCGCATGTAACGCATGCGTACGCGCGCTTAAAATTTTTCCTAATTGTCAAAATTGATTTTCGATGAAATAAGAGTACGTTTAAGGCAATTTTAAGCGTTTAAAAAATTGCCATGATTACAGTGCACAGATTTTTGCACGCGTGCTGCGCGTTAAATGTTAATACGCACTCTTTTTGCCAGATTTCTGTTTTCTTGACTTACTTTTCAACTCGAAATTACGTTATACGAGCACGTAAAAAGTGACAGGCTACGCACGTGTAAATCAAAAAAATATAAATGTTTTTAAACATTTTCAACATTTTTAAACATGTTCAGCAATTTCGGTCGGTTGGTCGATCGGTTGGTAGGTCGGTCGGTCGGTCGGTAAACACTAACTTGAGCACGCGACTGCAGCCATCTATATGGCCTTGTTAATATTGTGTAAGGTTGGTTCTCATATGGAGTTGTAGACTTGTACAACATCTCCCATCTGCATGTTTCTAGTAGTTTTTGTCATCGTTTATTTTGATTTGTCATCTTTATAGCTTATTGATTCTTCTTGTTGGTGTTCTTGTGGATCTACAAGTATTTTGCTTGGTAACTTTGTGTTAAATTGTCTATCAAATAGTATTTCTGCTGGAGGTGGTCTTGTACTGGTGTGCTTTGTCGCTTTGTAGTTCATCAGAAATATGCACAGCCCTTGCTCCCATGGTAGTCCGTCTTCTCGGGCTGTTGCTATGGCCTTTTTGAATGTAAGCATGAAACGCTCCGCTTCTCATTGGCTCTTGGCCATTCAGGTGTTATCTTCCGGTGTTTAAATCCCATGTATTGTGAGAACTGTTTGAATTCTTCCCCATTGAATGGTGTGCAATTATCACTCCTTATGATGTTGGGTATACTGAACATTGATATGATAGTAGCTAGTTTGGGAATTACTGCTTTGAAAGATGTTAATATTTCAATCACTGGATATCTGGTATAATCATCTGTTACGACCATGATGTAGTATCCATTTGGGAAATGACCACAAAAGTCTTTGCTCAGAACTGTCCACCGTCCATCACTTTGTAATTTGGACTTCTTTAACGGCAACTTCTTTTGCATCCTGTAGACTCTTTAATCATCTCTTCTACTTGTTTATCTATTCTTGGAAACCATATATTCTCTCTCACTAAGCTCTTGGTTTTCACTACGCTTTGGTGTCCTTCTTGTGCTATAGAAATCGATTTCTTTTTGTAGCGATTCTGGTATTACTATTCTTGTTCCACAAAGTATGATTTTATTTTCTGGGCTTAGAGTTAGTTCTTCACGAACTTGACAATAAGGTTTCTTTGTTGATGCATTGATGTTGTCGTTGGTATCTTGAAACCATTTCCCATCTTGTATTCGTTTACTGACCCACTGTAGTGTTGGATCAGTTTCTGTTTCTCTTTAGATTTCTTCTTTGGTCGTAGCTTCTCGTTCAGTTTGAGAATATCGGCTTTCCGTGTCATACAGTATAGTGCCCTACTCCCATATGCAACTATCTGTGACCATAGAAGGATAGGTTGGTTTATTGAAGATGAATTTATCAGTATTCAAGCCTTTTTTAAAAATCTTTTGAGTACATCTCGTAGGCTTTGATCATGTTGCACCAAACACTCTTATATCATCACTCATGTTTCGTCCTCGTGGTATGCATTGTAGGACTTGTTCAATCACATTTTGTTATAGTCTTTTATTTTTTCTTAGAACAGCATGTGCTGCAAATGTTGCCTGCTGTCTGGATGTAGTTCCAATTGGTGGTTTTTAAATCAAGCTTCGAGAATATCTTTGCACCGTTCAAGTCATGATGTCATCAATTGTTGGGGTCCCATGTCTTTCCCTCTGAATGGCTTCGTTGACCTGTCTCATGTCGATGCATAACCGCACTCACCTTTGGGATAATTACGAGTTGTGACACCCATGGTGTTGGTTCTTGCTGCTACTTTCTCATTATATCAAGATATAGCATCTTTAATTATTTTTCAACTTTCTTTCTTAAATTGAATCAGTCTGTGTGCTTGTTTCTGTGGTTGGATACTTTCATCAATGTGTAGCTTAACTTGGTAGTTCTTTAGTTTGCCAATGCCACCAAACACTTCTGGGTATTCATCAATGATCCTTGTATTTTCTTCCTTATTTGGAATGTGTTGGTCATTGATTATCGTGTTTGAATTAGGTCAAGTTCTCTTGCCATTTTCTAACTCAGTAGACATCCTGTATCGCCTTGAACAATATATAATTCAGCAACTCCTATCTTCTTGTTGCTTTTAGTGTGTGCTGTGAATGGAATAGTCGCCTGTGTACCATATGGATGGATTTTAGCTGAGCTTTTCTGGAGCCTCGGTTGGTATTTCATTGCCTTGTATGTGGTTTCATCTATTAAATTTACTGAGGCTTCCGTGTCTAGCACTGTCATTAGGTTGATATTTCTTCAATCTACATGCAAAGTGATGCCAATTGTTGGTAGACCATCTGTATCATTCATGCCAACTCTATTTTTATTTGTTTCGTTTGTCGACACGTACTGGAAAAGTGGTTATTCTTTTCACACAATGTTCTTCCAAATGCTGGGCATAAGGTTTTCCCATTTTTATGTGGAATATTGCCTCCACAATTTCTGCATTTTGTACCAGTCTCCTTCTTGTTTAGTCTAGTGTCACATTTGTGTCTCAGAATGCTTGGCGTTGTAATCTCCCTGACAGGCAACTTTGTATTATTTGGCTTTGTATTTCATTATTGGTGTCACTAAATTCATACTATTTGGCTAATGCCCTGGTTGCGTATGTGTCAAGTTTTTCACCATGGTTCTGTTTAGCTTCTCTGAATCTAAATATTTCATACTGAATGTTTTTCTTTGGTTCAAAGTTCTCACTCAGTTTTTGTTTTACTGTCTGGTAATTGTCATCGTTATCTTTCATAGTGTCATAGATATCATGTACGTGCACTCCACCAGCATAGTGTAAGAGCAACGACAATTTTCTTTGAAATGCATTGATATTCATGGAGACTAGGCCAGTCTATATATTGGCCAGGTCTGTCGAAATAAAACATCAAGTAGCAACTGATGTAGCTTAGAAGGGGTTCGAATCCAACCGGGTACGGTTGTTTAAATTTATATATAAATCGAGTCAATTACAATGTATAAAGTATCTTCGAAATTGGCACGTCCAATATCAGGTAGCGCACGTCCAATATCAGGTAGCACACGTCCAATATCAGGTAGCGCACGTCCAATATCAGGTAGTGCACGTCCAATATCAGGTAGCTCACGTCCAATATCAGGTAGCACACGTCCAATATCAGGTAGCTCACGTCCAATATCAGGTAACGCACGTCCAATATCAGGTAGCGCACGTCCAATATCAGGTAGCGCACGTCCAATATCAGGTAGCGCACGTCCTATAAAACATCCTACCTGATATTTGTTGGCGCTACTTGATATTTGTTGGCGCTACCTGATATTGGACGTGCGCTACCCGATATTGGACGTGCGCTACCTCATATTGGACGTGCACTACCTGATATTGGACGTACGTTACCTGATATTGGACGTGCGCTACCTGATATTGGACGTGCGCTACCTGATATTGGACGTGAGCTACCTGATATTGGACGTGAGCTACCTGATATTGGACGTGAGCTACCTGATATTGGACGTGAGCTCACGTCCAATATCGGGTAGCGCACGTCCAATATCAGGTACCACACGTCCAATATCACGTGCGCTACCTGATATTTGTTGGCGCTACCTGATATTTGTTGGCGCTACCTGATATTGGACGTGCGCTACCCGATATTGGACGTGCGCTACCCGATATTGGACGTGCGCTACCTCATATTGGACGTGCACTACCTGATATTGGACGTGCGCTACCTGATATTGGACGTGCGCTACCTGATATTGGACGTGAGCTACCTGATATTGGACGTGAGCTACCTGATATTGGACGTGAGCTACCTGAAATTGGACGTGAGCTACCTGATATTGGTTGGCGCTACCTGATATTGGATGTGTGCTACCTGATATTGGACGTGCGCTACCTGATATTGGACGTGCGCTACCTGATATTGGACGTGCGCTACCTGATATTGGACGTGCGCTACCTGATATTGGACGTGCGCTACCTGATATTGGACGTGAGCTACCTGATATTGGATGTGTGCTACCTGATATTGGACGTGCGCTACCTGATATTGGACGTGCGCTACCTGATATTGGACGTGCACTACCTGATATTGGACATGAGCTACCTGATATTGGACGTGCGCTACCTGATATTGGACGTGTGCTACCTGATGAAGTCAAGCGAAATCCCAAGTGGCTCAGGCGGTTAAGACCACTGCACTTGGATCTAAACCTTTGCCCGTTTAGAAGGGGTTCGAATCCAACCAGGTACATTTTTATTATATTGAATTGAGTCAATTACAATGTATAAAGTATCTTAGAATTTGCGGCGATCCATCAAAATCCAAAGTGGCTCAGGTGGTTAAGACCACTGCACTTGGATCTAAACTTTTGCCCGTTTAGAAGCGGTTCGAATCCAACCCGGTACATTTAAATTTATATATAAATTGAGTCAATTACAATGTATAAAGTATCTTAGAATTTGCGGCGATCCATCAAAATCCCAAGTGGCTCAGGTGGTTAAGACCACTGCACTTGGATCTAAACCTTTGCCCGTTTAGAAGGGGTTCGAATCCAACCAGGTACATTTAAATTTATACATAAATTGAGTCAATTACAATGTATAAAGTATCTTAGAATTTGCGGCGATCCATCGAAATCCCAAGTGGCTCAGGTAGTTAAGACCACTGCACTTGGATCTAAACCTTTGCCCGTTTAGAAGGGGTTCGAATCCAACCAGGTACATTTTTATTATATTGAATTGAGTCAATTACAATGTATAAAGTATCTTAGAATTTGCGGCGATCCATCGAAATCCAAAGTGGCTCAGGTGGTTAAGACCACTGCACTTGGATCTAAACCTTTGCCCGTTTAGAAGGGGTTCGAATCCAACCAGGTACATTTAAATTTATATATAAATTGAGTCAATTACAATGTATAAAGTATCTTAGAATTTGCGGCGATCCATCGAAATCCCAAGTGGCTCAGGTCGTTAAGACCACTGCACTTGGATCTAAACCTTTGCCAGTTTAGAAGGGGTTCGAATCCAACCCGGTACATTTAAATTTATTTATAAATTGAGTCAATTACAATGTATAAAGTATCTTAGAATTTGCGGCGATCCATCGAAATCCAAAGTGGCTCAGGTGGTTAAGACCACTGCACTTGGATCTAAACCTTTGCCCGTTTAGAAGGGGTTCGAATCCAACCCGGTATATTTAAATTTATATATAAATTGAGTCAATTACAATGTATAAAGTATCTTAGAATTTGCGGCGATCCATCGAAATCCCAAGTGGCTCAGGTGGTTAAGACCACTGCACTTGGATCTAAACCTTTTCCAGTTTAGAAGGGGTTCGAATCCAACCAGGTACATTTAAATTTATATATAAATTGAGTCAATTACAATGTATAAAGTATCTTAGAATTTGCGGCGATCCATCAAAATCCCAAGTGGCTCAGGTGGTTAAGACCACTGCACTTGGATCTAAACCTTTTCCAGTTTAGAAGGGGTTCGAATCCAACCAGGTACATTTAAATTTATATATAAATTGAGTCAATTACAATGTATAAAGTATCTTAGAATTTGCGGCGATCCATCAAAATCCCAAGTGGCTCAGGTGGTTAAGACCACTGCACTTGGATCTAAACCTTTGCCCGTTTAGAAGGGGTTCGAATCCAACCAAGTACATTTAAATTTATATATAAATTGAGTCAATTACAATGTATAAAGTATCTTAGAATTTGCGGCGATCCATCGAAATCCAAGTGGCTCAGGTGGTTAAGACCACTGCACTTGGATCTAAACCTTTGCCCGTTTAGAAGTGGTTCGAATCCAACCAGGTACATTTAAATTTATATATAAATTGAGTCAATTACAATGTATAAAGTATCTTAGAATTTGCGGCGATCCATCGAAATCCCAAGTGGCTCAAGTGGTTAAGACCACTGCACTTGGATCTAAACCTTTGCCGGTTTTAGAAAGGGTTCGAATCCAACCAGGTACATTTTTATTATATTGAATTCAATTCAATTAAAAATATAAAAATACTGGGGTTTGAACCAGCTACCCTTTAGTCGTTAGACTTTGGCACTATCCGTTGCGCCACACAAGATAACATATAAACTATGTAAAAAAAAAAAAATTAAGAACCTTTGTACTAATTAAAATGTACAAAATATAAAGTATTTTAGAATCTTTAGTTGGTCATCAAATCCTCAAGTAGCTCGTTGGTGAGTAATAGTGTGATTGGATCTGAACATGTTTGCTTTGGCGAGGGTTCATATACCACCAAGTGCATTTTTTTTATATAAATTGAATTCAATTTGCAAACAAAAAAAGTAAATAGTGTGGTATCACTGGGACTCGAACCAGTGACCCTCCAATCACTATACGTAGCACTAACCGCTGCGCTACACAAGTGAATATATTAACTTAAAAAAAAAAAAAATAAGAACCTTCGTTTTTCGATTGATGCTTTTATAAGTTTATGGCGTACAAATTAACGTACACTTTCAGTAAGTTCCTAGGTAGCTCAGAGGTACAGACGTATGGCTGACGTGGTCGGTGGTTCGAGAGCTGTGCTGGACGAGATGGACTTGGTGATGGACCTTCAGATGCACTTGGAGATGGTTGGAATTGACTCGGACAGGCAATCGATACGGACAGGCAATCGGATACGGACAGGGAAACGGATAAGGACAGGCAATCGGATACGGTCAGGCATCGAAAACGGACAGGGAAACGGATAAGGACAGGCAATCGGATACGGACAGGCATCGGAGACACATCGAAACGGACAGGGAAACGGATAGTGGTGGAGGAGAGTGGAGGAGAGTGGAGAAGAGATGGGAGAAGAGATGGGAGAAGATGAGGAGAAAATAATTTTAAATTAAAATTTTTTTTTTTTTTTATTTTTTTTTTTTTTTGCCCATAGCGGGAATCGATCCCGCGATCTCTAGATCCATAGGCGCTAGTTTAGCGCGTTAAGCCAAAAATCAACCTGAAAGAAAAAAAAAATTTTTCGAAGTGTTAAACCTTCGGTCAAAAATCAGAAATTTTTAAAAAAGTCGGTCCAAACCGCAAATATTCCGTGTTTTACCATTTTATGTCGGTCCAAACCGCTACTATTCCATGTTTTACAAAAGAGAGATGGTAAAACATGGAATATTTGCGGTTTGGACCGACATGTAAATGGTAAAACACGGAAAATAAGCGGTTTGGACTGACATGTTTTTAAAATGAGAAATGGTAAAACACGGAATATTCACGGTTTGGAACGACATATAAATGGTAAAACACAGAAAAACAGCGGTTTAGCCTGACATATTTTCTAAAGTTTTGATTAATCAGGCAAAGACAACAATTTAGACTAACATTTGGACATTAATTTGTATTTAATTTTCAATTTGAATCAAAAAGTATTAAATATATGTATGTCAATTTGTCAATTTCAAATGGGACGGGGTAGGGCCAGAGTAATGGGGGAGGAGAAACATTATTATATGTATCATTAAATGTTAAATCAGTTAGTTTGAAATTTAAATATATTTGAAAATGTGTATTTAAAATATATCATATCTTATTTACCAATTTGTCAGTAGTTAATAAAGTCCTACAAAACAAAGTGCGAATTATAAATAAATTTACATAGCAATCATAGGAAAAGGACCGAACAATAATGATAATAATAGTTAGTTTTTGTATTTACCAATTAAGCCAGTAGCCTAATAGTAAAGTTGCCTGTACCCTATACAAATAATACTACGTGAACAAATTAAAAATAGGCACAATGGGGGCACAATGTCGCGATCAAAAGAGATAATAAATCAGTTTCCTGACCTACAAATTAAGCTGAATAAGGTCTGTATTAATAAAGTTTCTATAAAGTCACGTATGTGTACGAAGAATTAATAATGGGGCCCTTTTATAATATTTCATTCTTATAAAGCAAGCTCTCAATGCGCTGAACATTATTACCCCAGTCAGTAGACGATTACAACTAAGCAAGCTAACAAAGTTGCCTGTACCATATAAACCTGTATAAATGCGTGAACGAATTATTAATAGGGTGGTACAGTATTTACATTTAATTCTCAGACACAGCTAGAGCCACAATGTCACAAAACAATAATGATATTAATAATAGTTAAGTTGCCCAACTAAAGTAAGCACCTGTACCGTACTAATAAAGTTGCCTGTACCCTATAAACCTGTATAAAAGGATGCGTGTGCGAATTATTAATAGGGTCCTGTATGTAATTCAAAGTACCAAAGCTCCTGTACTAACAAAGTTGCCTGTACTCAATAAGATCCTGCACTAATAAAGTTGCTTGTACCCAATGAAGGTACCTGTGCCAGAGCTCCTGTACTAATACAGTTGGTTGTACCCAATAAAGGTGCCTGTACCAAAGCTCCTGTACTAATAAAGTTGCTTGTACCCAATGAAGGTACCTGTACCAAAGCTCCTCTACTAATAAAGTTGCGTGTACCAAATGAAGGTACCTGTACCAATAAAGCTCATGTACTAATAAAGTTGCTTGTACCCAACGAAGGTACTTGTACCAAAGCTCCTGTACTAACAAAGTTGCCTGTACTCAATTAAGATCATGTACTAATAAAGCTGCTTGTACCCAATGGAGATACCTATACCAGAGCTCATGTACTAATACAGTTGGTTGTACCCAAGAAGGTACCTGACCAAAGCTCCTGTACTAATAAAGTTGCGTGTACCCAACGAAGGTACCTGTACCAAAGCTCATGTACTAATAAAGTTGATTGTACCCAATAAAGGTGCCTGTACCAAAGCTCATATACCAATAAAGTTGAGTGTACCCAATGAGTACCTATACCAATGAAGCCCCTGTAAAAATTCAACTGTATGATCACTACGTGTACGAATTACGGCTGAAACCTGCAGTACTACTACCACCAATTAAGCTGTACTAAAAACGTTGCTTGTACTCAACGAAGGTACCTGAGACCAAACGTTAATGATAATATCGTAATTAGTTGCGTGTACCAATAAAGCTCCTGTACTAATAAAGTTGCCTGAACTCAATTAAGATCCTGTACTAATAAAGTTGCTTGTACCCAATGGAGATACCTGTACCAGAGCTCCTGTACTAATACAGTTGGTTGTACCCAATAAAGGTGCCTGTACCAAAGCTCCTCTACTAATAAAGTTACCTGAACTCAATTAAGATCCTGTACCAAAGATCCTGTACTAATAAAGTTGCGTGTACCCAACGAAGGTACCTGTACCAAAGCTCCTGTACTAACAAAGTTGCCTGTACTCAATTAAGATCCTGTACTAATAAAGTTGCTTGTACCCAATGGAGATACCTGTACCAGAGCTCCTGTACTAATACAGTTGGTTGTACCCAACGAAGGTACCTGTACCAAAGCTCCTGTACTAATAAAGTTGCGTGTACCCAACGAAGGTACCTGTACCAAAGCTCCTGTACTAACAAAGTTGCCTGTACTCAATTAAGATCCTGTACTAATAAAGTTGCTTGTACCCAATGGAGATACCTGTACCAGAGCTCCTGTACTAATACAGTTGGTTGTACCCAACGAAGGTACCTGTACCAAAGCTCCTGTACTAATAAAGTTGCGTGTACCCAATGAAGGTACCTGTACCAATAAAGCTCCTGTACTAATAAAGTTGCTTGTACTCAACGAAGATACCTGTACCAAAGCTCCTGTACTAATAAAGTTGCCTAAACTCAATTAAGCTCCTGTACTAATAAAATTGCTTGTACTCAACGAAGGTACCTGTACCAAAGCTCCTGTACTAATAAAGTTGCTTGTACCCAATAAAGGTACCTGTACCAAAGCTCCTGTACTAATAAAGTTGCTTGTACCCAATAAAGGTACCTGTACCAAAGCTCCTGTACTATAATAAAGTTGAGTGTACCCAATGAGTACCTATACCAATGAAGCCCCTGTACAAATTCAACTGTATGATCACTACGTGTACGAAATACGGATGAAACCTGCAGTACTACTACCACCAATTAAGCTGTACTAAAAACGTTGCTTGTACTCAACGAAGGTACCTGACACCAAAAGTTAACATTGTAATTAGTTGCGTGTACCAATAAAGCTCCTGTACTAATAAAGTTGCCTGAAATCAATTAAGATCCTGTACTAATAAAGTTGCTTGTACCCAATGAAGGTACCTGTACCAAAGCTCCTGTACTAATAAAGTTACCTGAACTCAATTAAGATCCTGTACCAAAGATCCTGTACTAATAAAATTGCTTGTACCCAATAGAGATACCTGTACCAGAGCTCATGTACTAATACAGTTGGTTGTACATAATGAAGGTGCTTGTACCAAAGCTCCTGTACTAATAAAGTTGCCTGAACTCAATTAAGATCCTGTACTAATAAAGTTGTTTGTACCCAACGAAGGTACCTGTACCAAAACTCCTGTACTAATAAAGTTACCTGAACTCAATTGAGCTACCCGTACCAATTAAGCTCCTATATCAAATAAGCTGTAGTAATAAAGCTTGTACTAATAAAGTTGGTTTCACCAAGTTAGCTCCTGTACTAATAAAGACAACGTTTACCAATTAAGCTACCTATATACCAATTAAGCTGTACTAATACGTGTACGAATTAATAATAGGGCCCTGTCTACATGAAATTCACAAGCGGCTAGCCTCAATGTGACCAACAATAATTATAATAATAATAGTTAATTGCCTGTGCAGTACAAATAAAGTGGCTTAGGTGACCCATACCAATTCAGTTCCCTCTACCCTACAATGTAATTAAGTTGCCTGCACGAATTTACCGTACCAATAAGTTAACTGTACCAATTAAAAACCATTTGCATTATGGAAATATGAAACTTTAAAAATTGATGACATTTAATTTAAATCTACACATCTACTCAAAAAACTTCTTAAATAAAGACAGATTGCTAAAGAAGATGTTAGTCAAATTAAACAATGTTTAATCTCCAAATAAATCCGTATTAAGACCAATTTGTTTGACTATACCTATATGTTACCCCAATATTAAGCTATATCAACCACGTGCTTCCTATTATGAGGAGTTTAGGCTAGTTTGACTCAATGCTAGGCCTAGCCAACTACCGGGCTTTTATTAATAACATCTAAATCTATATTGTTTAAAACTATTGCTTACCTTTAAAACATCATTGTTTCACGTCCTGAGATTTTACGCTAGCAAACGTCTTTAAATTTCTGTAGTCGACGACGTGCAGAGCCAATATTATTCCATGTTTGTTGTTATTGTGTGCAGTGATGCATTGATATTTAAATGAGCTATTCCCAGACGTGACGAGGTAATCTTGAATATGCATGTGCTGCTGCAGAAAATACTATACTATTACGATCATCATTACCGGTGTAATATTAATGTGATATCGCTTCAATTCTAGCCTTGTGTCCATTGTCGGCCGGTCGATCGGACTGCTAAAATTACAATTAACTCTTTCAATAATAGAAACTAAACACACAAATGCAAAACAAACAATTTTATCATTACAAAATTAACATTCGGTAAAAACAGTAAATTGAGAGGTAAAATAAAAAAGGTCTGTAACTGAATCATTTTCTTATCTCCGCAAAACATTATTTTGTTATTTGTAACTTATAAATAACAAAATATGTATTGTTTTTTTCATTTTGTATCAAGAGACAAATAAAAGAAATGATGTTTTTTGGATTTCATTTCAAGATGCAAGATTCATTTTTTGTACAATATCACTGAAAAACGGATAATATTTAATTTAATTTATACTTAATTCTAACAGTATATTCTTTGAAACATTTTAAAAAGATTATTTTACTCAAATTTTTTTTTTTTTACAAACTTGAATTGGTTAAAATAGTTATGATTCAGTATTATGGAAGGCACAATTCGTCAAATAAAGTATTGATTCAGTATTATGGAAGGCAAAATTCGTCAAAACAAGGTATTAATTCAGTTTTATGGAAGGCAAAATTCGTAAAATAAAGTATTGATTCAGTTTTATGGAAGGCAAAATTCGTCAAATAAAGTATTGATTCAGTTTTATGGAAAGCAAAATTCGTCAAATAAAGTATTGATTCAGTATTATGGAAGGCAAAATTCGTCAAACAAAGTTTCAGTGCTTATGTTTATTAGGTACAAATTAACTTAGACTTCCAGTAAGTTGTTATGTGGCTCGGAGAGTCAGACGTACGTAGGTTTGCTGTAGTGGTTGGTGGTTCGAGGGCTGTGCTGGTACCTGACGAGATGGACTTGGTGATGATGGAAGCGCGCGATTTTAATCGGACAGGCGTCGAAACGTACATGGATTTAAATCACCATGTAAATGGAAAAATATAAACTAAAATTGTGAATAATTTAATATTTTTATCATTTTTAAATATAAAATAAATAGTGTTGACTTGTATAAATAAAATATACATTCAGAATTTAATTTTACCGGAATTGATTAGGCGCGGCCTATACACAGAAAGCACGGGAGCGATATTTATTTTCACTTAAACGACATAGTGAAAAATTAATTTGTAATAGATTGAATTTAACATAATAATAAAACATCGTAACCAGTGATTTTAAAGTGATCTTTAAAACTTACTTAATACGAATAGAATTATGTACAAGCGGTTGTCTGTAGCGTTTGATTTAGAGTGATCATAATATCATTACAGAAAGACGGATTAATTTGTATTAACTACTAAAATAATATAATGACAATAACGATATTAAATTATAGTTAAACATCGCATCATTTAGACATAAATATACGTTAAATTAGTTACCGTACTTTAACTACGTCGAAAAAATAATCTGTAAATAAACGTTCAATTAATCATTTTAAATAGAATGAATGCCTCATTGTGAAGTTTCCGAACTTTTAATTTATGATTATTTTATCTTGATATTAATTAATTTAACTTAATTGATGTTTACATTTTAAAATAATCAATCAAATAAATTAATTTGAAGAGTGGAAAATAAAGGAAATGAAAAAAATATAAAAAACACAATTCAATTCTTACAGTATTTATATATATATATAGCATTTAAAACAGATCTTTTCATCTGCTCGTCTTTGGAATAATAATTAAAGAGCCAACATCAATCGAATTTTTAGTGGTAAAGCAACATCTCCCTCCTTCTTTTTTAATTTGAATACTTGTTTCGGCGAGCTTCAAAGTGCTCTGCTTTTCTTCCCTTTTTTGTCGTTATTTTGGGATATTTTATGGATCATTTTTGTTTGTGTAAAGTGTAAAGCACTTAGAAACATTGTATTAGGTGTTATATACTAAAAGGGCTCTTATATTTTAATTTACCGCTCTTTTCAGTTTCTGGAATTACTCTAGTACCTGTAGTAATAAATGTAATGTGATATTACATGGAGGTAAATTGAGGTACATACAATAAAACAAACCGGCCTTACAATAATTATGTATGCCTACTTATATCATTTTGTCTGAATGATCAATCAATGTTCAATTCTATAATAAAAAGGACACTTTTTAAAATTGGTTCTTTATTTACAATATGAAATCATTTGGGTTCCAAACAAATGGACAACTTTTACCAGTCATTCACACTGGATATTTTACTAAATAATTGACAAATATGAAATAATGATAATAATATTGTGATTTTACAGCGTTGATTTATAAATCAATTTTTGAGAAAACCTTGCAGTCAACATTGTAAACAATTAAATCTCAATTATAAATATATGGAATATATTATATATATAATAAATAATTTTAGAATCAATTTTAAATTTAGTAATAAATAAAAACAGCAAAAGACAAAGTATTCATAATGATATTGTATTTATTCATAATAATATCAATCAACAAGTATAAATATATTTATGTTTCAGTTTTCCTGATCAATAGAGTTATGATAGGTATTATAATAGTTATTATTATTATTATTATTTATTGCCAAAAACCAGTTACAAACAACAAAAACACAGAAACTAGGGGAGTAGGCAGGAACCTAAAAGTGAACCTAATCACTATAACAAGAGTTCAGGTTCCGTACTCCCAAAGTAACAACAATGATTATAATAAACTATATAAAAATATTTAAATAACAAATAGACGAATCAACAGTGTCAATATAAAATAAACGGATAAAATACATTATAGTCGATTCAACAAAGTCAATATAAAACACGTGATTTAAGTGAATTTAAAAATGTTGGAAAACTGTCTAAAATTAAAGAATTTTTAATCATTTCCGGTAATTCTTCCCACAACCTAGGGAATATGTTAATAGCGGAATGATGAAGACAATTGGTTCGAGCATAGTGATGAATGAACTTAAGTGTATCAAGGTGACGGCCATATTATGTTCTCAATATTACAGTGCTGTTAAATATGAAAAAGATTTAAAGTGAAATGATAGTAAAATATTAGCTGGTAACACACAAATTTAAAATGAACAGACATGTAATGGTATGTTCTCCTACTTTACCTGGACTTACTTACATAGGACTTACATACTTGACCTACTTACATACCTGGACTTACTTATATGACCTACTTACATACCTGGACATACTTATATGACCAACTTACATACCTGGACTTACTTACATAGGACTTGTATACCTGAACTTACTTACATAGAACTTACATACATGATCTACTTACATACATGACCTACTTACATACATGGTCTACCTACCTGGACTGACTTACTTAAACTTGCATACATAGGACTTATTTCCATATCTGGCCTACTTACATACCTTACCAACTAGCTAAGAAAGGGGGTATATAATATGGAGAGAAGGATGTAAAATAAAAGAGGGATACCATTACATGAAAGCCAACAACAACAAGATGTAAAAACGAATTAGTGAATTAGAAAAAATGAAGAAAAATTGTTAAGCAAGTTAGTGTAGTTGTATTGCAAAATTAGAACACAATATATTTGTCATTGTCTCGTATTTTGTCCGGTTCTCGTACTTTTACCGGTTCTTGTCGCGTGTTGTCCGGTTCTTGTCGCGTGTTGTCCGGTTCTTGTCGCGTGTTGTCCGGTTCTTGCCGCGCGTTGTTCGGTTCTTGCCGCGCGTTGTTCGGTTCTTGTTCGTCGTTGTTCGGTTCTTGTCATGCGTTGTTCGGTTCTTGTTCGTCGTTGTTCGGTTCTTGTCGCGCGTTCCCAATCTATAAAATATTTTAAAATACAGCAGTTATATGCCTAATGTCCACATTTCCTTTGTGGTCACAAAAACATTAAAAGCAAAATTGTTTATTACAAAAATGGACTCTACATTATTGGACTTACATTTACGTGATGTATTTGATACAGTTTTTATACAACGATGGCATACACTACGTTCATTACTCAGTCTAGAAAAAAAAACCAAAAAGAAATTCTGAAAATTACATTTTGAACATTGCTTAGATTTTTTAATTTAGTAAGAGGTTTCCGTTTAAAATAATATTAGAATGCAGGGATTTGTAATTGTTGGTCTTGGGCACACTTACCAATCGAAACAAAACAAAGATTATTACAGTCATTTTATATTTTCTTAGTTTGATACCATATTTTGCAGGATATGAAATGTTTAATAAGACATACCTACCTATGATATAATGTATTTACGTGAAAACGTTAAATTCTATTTCTACAAAAAATATCTCCAATCTCTGAAAAAATAAAAATACATTTGATTCTTTTAAACGGTTACCGATTATTAAAATAAGGTAACCAATACTAAATGTAAATTTATAATATTTATTGAAAGATAAAAAAAAAATCTCCAAAAGAAAAAAATAGAAAAACTCCAAAAGTCTGAAAAGATAAAAATACATTTGAATCGAAATGGGTCCAGTTATGTTTCTTTTAAACGGTTACCGTTTATTAAAATAAATAGACCTACAAGTAAGGTAACCAATACTATATGAGAATTTATAATTGCATTTTCATAAGTTATTTATTTAAAGGTAAAAAAGAAAATCCCCACAAGAAAATTCCAATCTCTGAAAAGATAAAAATACATTTGATTAACCTGAAAAAGAATAAATATTGTTAGTTGCACATTATGATATTAACTGGGTTGGGTTGAAAATTATGAAATAGAATTAATTTTATTTGCACCATCATCAAATTGATTTAGGCTACGCAAATGGAAATAAATAATATATAGATGGTACAATCGAAATGGGTCCAGTTATGTTTCTTTTAAACGGTTACCGTTTATTAAAATAAATAGACCTACAAGTAAGGTAACCAATACTATATGAGAATTTATAATTGCATTTTCATAAGTTATTTATTTAAAGGTAAAAAAGAAAATCCCCACGAGAAAATTCCAATCTCTGAAAAGATAAAAATACATTTGATTAACCTGAAAAAGAATAAATATTGTTAGTTGCACATTATGATATTAACTGGGTTGGGTTGAAAATTATGAAATAGAATTAATTTTATTTGCACCATCATCAAATTGATTTAGGCTACGCAAATGGAAATAAATAATATGTGACCCGATCTGGCAAAACCCTACTTTTGTCGGAAATATTCATTTTTTATTTTTTTATATATTTGGATTATTTGAATCATAAGCTTTGTAGTGGTGTTTATTTCATAAAAATTGAGTAAATATTTAAAAAGTTATTACATTTTAAAAACTTACAAATCATTCAATTAGTTTACGAGAAAATCGCGTTTGAAGTTTGCAATGAAATTCTTTTTGATACGCGCTGAAAACTCACTCCGTAGCAACGCGGTATTTTGGTCTAAGGCACAATGACGTCATACCAGGAAGTGTGTGCGATATAATAGCAGCGTGCACATCATAGTCAATTTGACTGATTTCAGACGCCGTTTTAACCTATTTAGTCACTCGAATTAACTATTTTGCACTATTGAAAAGCAGCATTATAACGTCAAGCTTATTTTAACTGGTTTCGGAGGTGTTTACGATATCAACAGCGAAAAACCAAGCAGGCCTAGGCCTAGCTAGGCCTTTTCAGATTTTCGCCGTCATCGCCTGTACTGTATTAAGACCTACTACTGATGGGTGTTTATCAGGCCGTGTATGGCAGCGGTGCATCCACATTGGGGCTGGCGTTAGTAGTAAACTAGCCTAGACAAGTTTGGCGCCTTGCAGAGTCACAGCTTGCTAACTACTAACATTGTATTGACGATTTAATACATTTATTTTTTTTTATAACGTGGAAGATTCGCTGTAATGTTTGGACTTGAATCCAATGAGTTTAAAAAACATTTAAGATGAAAGGACTGGACAATAAATTAAATAAATAATTAAGAGCCGATTGGATATATAAAATGTATAAAGAAAACTATTTATTGACTAGACTAAAGCTAGGCCCAGTAGTAGTAGTAGGCCTACAAAACCATAATAAAATTAAGGCCTAGCCCCAAAAAATATAGAAAATACAATTGAATTTATGACGTGAATTGTCTATTTTACTATGGTATAAACAAATACAGGCTACAGCTATTGCAGAACACGCCGAACACTTTACTTTGAATATTAAAATCGTTTTTATTCCAATTTAGGACATGCTGTGTGTAAAATGAAAATAACCTCACAAAAATGTAAACAACTTTTTATTTCCGCGCGTAGAGCGTATAACATCTAGCGCGTTGACCAATAACGTTTGTTATTGCGATGATGCACCATAGCAACACACGCAGTTCGCTGTTCCAGAAACTTCGAAGAACCGAATTTTCTGAAATTATGTCATAGGAAATCAAAGTTTTCATTGGTTCCTTCTTTAAACTCCGCCCTAATACTTCCATATTTGGAATGTCAAATGGATGAGCTTTATTTTGATGTGTGACCTTTCAACATTGTGCAGCGAACTGGCGATCAAAATGTCGTCAAACTCGGCAACTTTCAACTGAATTTACGCAAAATTTTAGCGTAGATCGTGAATAAATTGTTAGGCTTGAGGAAAATACATGTTTTTAAAACTCTCTTTTTTCATAATTTTAATTAAATTTCGGGAGTTTAAATCAGGTAGACGTATTCTTAAATAGTGAAACATTTCGAAAATGCAAAAACATGAAATCTGCCAGGGTAGTCGATTTGGACTTATTCTGACTGATTACGTGAATTTTGAATTGCCGACAAAGAGAGGGTTTTGCGAGATCGGGTCACATATATAGATGGTACAATCGAAATGGGTCCAGTTATGTTTCTTTTAAACGGTTACCGTTTATTAAAATAAATAGACCTACAAGTAAGGTAACCAATACTATATGAGAATTTATAATTGCATTTTCATAAGTTATTTATTTAAAGGTAAAAAAGAAAATCCCCACAAGAAAATTCCAATCTCTGAAAAGATAAAAATACATTTGATTAACCTGAAAAAGAATAAATATTGTTAGTTGCACATTATGATATTAACTGGGTTGGGTTGAAAATTATGAAATAGAATTAATTTTATTTGCACCATCATCAAATTGATTTAGGCTACGCAAATGGAAAATAAATAATATATAGATGGTACAATCGAAATGGGTCCAGTTATGTTTCTTTTAAACGGTTACCGTTTATTAAAATAAATAGACCTACAAGTAAGGTAACCAATACTATATGAGAATTTATAATTGCATTTTCACAAGTTATTTATTTAAAGGTAAAAAAGAAAATCCCCACAAGAAAATTCCAATCTCTGAAAAGATAAAAATACATTTGATTAACCTGAAAAAGAATAAATATTGTTAGTTGCACATTATGATATTAACTGGGTTGGGTTGAAAATTATGAAATAGAATTAATTTTATTTGCACCATCATCAAATTGATTTAGGCTACGCAAATGGAAATAAATAATATATAGATGGTACAATCGAAATGGGTCCAGTTATGTTTCTTTTAAACGGTTACCGATTATTAAAATAAATAGACCTACAAGGAAGGTAACCAATACTATATGAGAATTTATAATTGCATTTTCATAAGTTATTTATTTAAAGGTAAAAAAGAAAATCCCCACAAGAAAATTCCAATCTCTGAAAAGATAAAAATACATTTGATTAACCTGAAAAAGAATAAATATTGTTAGTTGCGCATTATGATATTAACTGGGTTGGGTTGAAAATTATGAAATAGAATTAATTTTATTTGCACCATCATCAAATTGATTTAGGCTACGCAAATGGAAAATAAATAATATATAGATGGTACAATCGAAATGGGTCCAGTTATGTTTCTTTTAAACGGTTACCGTTTATTAAAATAAATAGACCTACAAGTAAGGTAACCAATACTATATGAGAATTTATAATTGCATTTTCATAAGTTATTTATTTAAAGGTAAAAAAGAAAATCCCCACAAGAAAATTCCAATCTCTGAAAAGATAAAAATACATTTGATTAACCTGAAAAAGAATAAATATTGTTAGTTGCACATTATGATATTAACTGGGTTGGGTTGAAAATTATGAAATAGAATTAATTTTATTTGCACCATCATCAAATTGATTTAGGCTACGCAAATGGAAATAAATAATATATAGATGGTACAATCGAAATGGGTCCAGTTATGTTTCTTTTAAACGGTTACCGTTTATTAAAATAAATAGACCTACAAGTAAGGTAACCAATACTATATGAGAATTTATAATTGCATTTTCATAAGTTATTTATTTAAAGGTAAAAAAGAAAATCCCCACAAGAAAATTCCAATCTCTGAAAAGATAAAAATACATTTGATTAACCTGAAAAAGAATAAATATTGTTAGTTGCACATTATGATATTAACTGGGTTGGGTTGAAAATTATGAAATAGAATTAATTTTATTTGCACCATCATCAAATTGATTTAGGCTACGCAAATGGAAATAAATAATATATAGATGGTACAATCGAAATGGGTCCAGTTATGTTTCTTTTAAACGGTTACCGTTTATTAAAATAAATAGACCTACAAGTAAGGTAACCAATACTATATGAGAATTTATAATTGCATTTTCATAAGTTATTTATTTAAAGGTAAAAAAGAAAATCCCCACGAGAAAATTCCAATCTCTGAAAAGATAAAAATACATTTGATTAACCTGAAAAAGAATAAATATTGTTAGTTGCACATTATGATATTAACTGGGTTGGGTTGAAAATTATGAAATAGAATTAATTTTATTTGCACCATCATCAAATTGATTTAGGCTACGCAAATGGAAATAAATAATATATAGATGGTACAATCGAAATGGGTCCAGTTATGTTTCTTTTAAACGGTTACCGTTTATTAAAATAAATAGACCTACAAGTAAGGTAACCAATACTATATGAGAATTTATAATTGCATTTTCATAAGTTATTTATTTAAAGGTAAAAAAGAAAATCCCCACGATAAAATTCCAATCTCTGAAAAGATAAAAATACATTTGATTAACCTGAAAAAGAATAAATATTGTTAGTTGCACATTATGATATTAACTGGGTTGGGTTGAAAATTATGAAATAGAATTAATTTTATTTGCACCATCATCAAATTGATTTAGGCTACGCAAATGGAAATAAATAATATATAGATGGTACAATCGAAATGGGTCCAGTTATGTTTCTTTTAAACGGTTACCGTTTATTAAAATAAATAGACCTACAAGTAAGGTAACCAATACTATATGAGAATTTATAATTGCATTTTCATAAGTTATTTATTTAAAGGTAAAAAAGAAAATCCCCACAAGAAAATTCCAATCTCTGAAAAGATAAAAATACATTTGATTAACCTGAAAAAGAATAAATATTGTTAGTTGCACATTATGATATTAACTGGGTTGGGTTGAAAATTATGAAATAGAATTAATTTTATTTGCACCATCATCAAATTGATTTAGGCTACGCAAATGGAAATAAATAATATATAGATGGTACAATCGAAATGGGTCCAGTTATGTTTCTTTTAAACGGTTACCGATTATTAAAATACCTACAAGGAAGGTAACCAATACTATATGAGAATTTATAATTGCGTGTTTATAAGTTATTTATTGACATCTATAAAAAGAAAATCTCAAAAACAAAAATAGAAAAACTCCAATCTCTGAAAGAATAAAAACACATTTGATTAACCTGAAAAAAAAATGTTGTTAGTTGGGTCCAGTTATGTTTCTTTTAAACGATTACCAGATTAAAATAAATAGACCTACAAGTAAGGTAGCCAATACAATGAATATTTATAATTTCATTTTTATAAGTTATTTATTTAAAGGTATAAAAAGAGTATCTCCAAAAGAAAAATTCTAATCTCTGAAAAGATAAAAATACATTTGATTAACCTGAAAAGAATAAATATTGTTAGTCACAGATTATGATAACTGGTTTGGGTTGGAAATTATGAAATATAATTAATTTTATTTGCACCATCATTAAATTGATTTAGGCCTACGTAAATAGAAATAATACAAAAAATGGGCCCAGTTATGTTTCTTTTAAACGGTTACCGATTATTAAAATAAAGAGGCCTACAAGTAAGGTAACCGATACTACATGACAATTGTAAATTTATAATAGCGTTTTTATATGTTATTTATTAGAAGATAAAAAAAGAAAATCTCTAAAAGCAAAACTCCAATCTCTGAAAAGATAAAAATACATTTGATTAACATGAAATAGAATAGTTGCACATTTATGGGAACTGGTTGGGGTTGAAAATAATTAATTTCTACGTAAATGGAAATAATATTTTTATGGTACAATCGAAATGGGTCCATGATAGTTATGTTTTGTATTTAAATAGTTACCGTTTATTAAAATAAATAGACCTACAAGTAAGGTGAGTAAGTGAGAATTTATAACTTCGTGTTTATAAGTTATTTATTTAAAGGTATGAAAAGAAAATCTCTAAAAGAAATATAGAAATACTCCAATCTCTGCAAAGATAAAAATACATTTGATTAACCTGAAAAAAAAATTGTTAGGTGGGTCCAGTTGTTTCTTTTAAACGGTTACCAGGTTAAAATAAATAGGCCTACAAATAAGGTAACCAATACTAAGTTATTTATTGAAAAATATAAAAAGAAAATCCCCAAAGAAAAACTTCATTATCTGAAAAGATAAAAATATATTTGATTAACCTGAAAAAGAATAACTATTGTTAGTCGCGCATTATGGTATTAACTGGTTTGTGTTGAAATAAAATTAATTTTATTTAAATATCGTTGCACATTATGATAACTGGTTTAGGTTGGAAATTATGAAATAGAATTAATTTTATTTACACTATTATCAGATGGATTTAGGCCTACGTAAATACTAATAATATGAATGGTACAATCAAAATGGGTGTTCCTTTTAAACGGTTAC